>NC_088350.1:25165000-25482500 GCF_036884655.1 Musa acuminata AAA Group
AAGAGGATATGAGTAGCCAGCTTAGTTTGCTTCTCATACTTATTAGCCCAGCTGTGAGAGCTGAATCAAAGAGTACTCATCACAGCATTAGTCCACAGACAGTTCTTGTATGACCTAAAATACTTGAAAGGGCTTTGTAGGGAACCAGCCAATGCAGAGATATTGGATCATTAGAGAGGTAAAGCAAAAACTGCATGAGGAATCAGAAGATGGCAACTAAAGATAAGAGTTAATAATTTGTAATCCTTCCTAGCATACATATGGCATGTATGTATTTAGAATATTCCATGTGCAGTTTTTCTTGGGAACTCAGAAGAACCAAAGGTTGTGTTTCTTTCTTGTGGAAAAGGCTCAAATGTCTGAAACAGTGACAGCATAGCAAGAGATGATCTCTTGGTTGAGAATTAGTGAACACATAGCTGAAAGCAGAATACAGGCTACTAAAATGAAATGTTATGCTACAGCGCTTCAAAAACAAGGTGAGGGCATAATTTAGAGACCCAGGTTTGGGTCAAAAGAGAATGTATAAGAAGAGATGCAATCATCTAAATGAACAATCATCATCTAATTTGCAATTTGCTTGATGAGTTTGTGCAGAAAACCACCATTTCAATCTAACACTGCTCTAAAAGCAAACTAAATTCCATCAAGATTATTTCCTGGTCTGCTAATATTCGCATCCACCACTGGTATCTTTTCCTTCTCTCTTTGATAGAGATAACTGGCACAGATCAGGAACACCATACTTATCAGGTTGGTTGCATTAGTTCCTCCCCTTGCAGAAACATCACCAGGTTTCTTCTCTCTCATGTGTATATCCAGCGCAAATGATGTACGCATGGCTTCCATCATACAATGCTTGATGCCAAAGCACTTGGAACAAGTCTTCTTGGCTATATTATGGTACGATCTCCTTTACAATGCATGGCGGAGGAAAAGTATGGCAGTGTGAGGCTGCATTCTTTCTGACTCCATTGACGCCATTTTTGTCTTGTCCATGAATAGGTAATTAATACGAAGAAAGCCACCGTCGATCAATTATAAATTTTAAATATCTAATACAATTAAAATATCACATGAAAACTAGTGTTCACCAATGAGAAGAATCCTTCATGGGTTGACGGCCACGAGACGCAGCTGTCGATCAGTGGATAGCCAGTTCTCTGAACCCTGGCTCGGTCGAGACAAGGTGTGTCGGGTTCGTTTTCTTTTTCTTTTTGGTACGCGTAAATCAATTTATGCGAGGTGGAAAGTCTACGTGGACCCCACAGGAGCTCCTTCAGTCACCAATGAGAAATTATTTTCGTGGGGCGACAGCCACGAGCCGCACAGTTGTCGACCGGTGGATGGTGAATTCCGTGTATCGTGACTCGGTCGATACAGGGTTTTCTGGACTCTTTTTCTGTTTTTTTTTACGGTGGCAGACAAAAAGCTCAGATTGTACAAGTGGATGTCTACGTGGATGTGGTCCCGGTTATCCGCCTCATGCCACGTGTTCCCATATCGGACAATCGCTACCGTGGGTAGACGCGGGCGAGTGAGGACGGGCAAAGAGTTGGCTTAAACGCTCGTCTAACGGCCGAGAAGCGCCGTTAATCACAAATAATCGGACGCGGCATTATCCGTTTGCAAACTCACCGCAAAAATTTACTGCTCACCATATACCTGCCTGTCTCACGGTTGGTCCCACTGATGAGGCTGATGGGTCGAACGGGTAGGAATACCCGTGGCTAAACGATGCTCAAGTGGGACCTCGAGTTGCCTTGAAAGTCCAACTAACTATACCTTATTTTTCATTAAAAGGCACCGAAAACAAAATCCAGAAACGTTTTTGTTTTACGCAACAGTTACAAGAAACAAAACAAGCGCTAATGTACGGCGTCAACGCTCCGGTAATGGCGGGAGTGCATGTCTGAGCTTGCTAATTGTGGGCTGCTAAACCCTGGTTAAGATAGCCAAGCTTCTTCCGGTCACTTCGTCTCACTATAAAAGATGGCCGCCTATTCCCGATCTGGGTTCCCGTTACCGTCTGTCCTTGCTCTCGTCGTCGATTTTGCTTCTACTCACCGACTCCATCAGCTGCTTCAGTAGAGGTAAACGAGTTTAGGATCGTAATCAATTGCTCGTTCTTCTGTTACGCTGATGATGATTTGATCAAACAGGGGAAGGGAATCCCCCGTGTCGTTTTCGAATCGATCCTATGGTGCTCGATGCCCCCACTTGATTTGTTGCTAATTCTTTATCTTTTAGTCTCTTTGGGATCTTTCTGTGTGATTGCTGGAGATTGTTGATTTGAGCTTTGCGTATATTCGTGAAACGGGTTCTTGAATCGAATCGAGACTTTTTAGTCGTTTTCTTTGCTGTACTTCGGTGTTACCTTTCTTTTCGGATCAAAAGTCACATTTTTTCATGTTAATTGAGCTTAACCCCAAAGTTTAATGGGGAAAGTTACAGTCTTTTTTGTGTTTTTGGTAGTGTTTGATATAATTTATACAACGGAAGATGTGATTATACAAGAATTTCAATTTCAAGATCAGTGGTCTTTTCTGAACTTGCGATGCTTATTTGTTTTTCTCTTGTACTATGTTTTTTGAGAGAAGGAAGCTTTACCATTTATTCTGGCTGCGTTTGACCTTGCATTTATTTTGCTTTTCTTGAATCAGGTTTGATATGTGCCCTTCAGCCCCAATATCTGTTCAGCTTTGTATCGATAAACATTGGTCTGATGAAGAAGTTATACAGTTATTAGGAGGAAGAACTATTGGGGATCTGATCGTGGCGAATCTGATCACTGGGGTCGATCCTTTCAACATCGAACCATCGAATTCTTCTGGTTAGCCTTGAATTGATTAATACTTATACCCTTGTCGTGGTTTGCATACAACTGTCAGGTATCATGACTCTGAATCTTGATGTTTGTGACGAGTTGTTTTTTCCTTGCACTGTTAATGGTGTGGATATATCTAGCTTCCGAAGGATTGAATGTCATTACATGGATATTTCGTATCTTCTTTTACATTAGAGATTGTGCTTTTATGTAAAAGAAGGGGCTTGAAAGCAATAACTTCTAACATCAGCGAAAATTGTGGAAACTTAATAGCCTTGAATACTAATGTTCTTTTGTCATAGATTCTAGTAACTTTTTAACAATGTGGAATTCATTGCAAATATGAGCAAAAGATCAGGTTGTTCTTTTGCTTGTAACTTGATTAGGCATGCACGACCACCAAGGACATCCACTTACAGTTTAAATTCTTTTTCCATAATTTTGCTAAATCTAGATTCTAAAAGTTCGTAAAGCGATCTACAAAAAGGTCAGAATCCTCTAATGATGTGAATCCCTTGCAATTGCAATTTGCACTAATATTTAAGTGGAGGAGGTAGACTAATCCATGTCAGTTACATTGAGATTAAGTATCCATATAACCCTGTGAGACTTACAAAAAAAAAAGAAGCTAAATGCATGGACATTCATCAAGGGAAAATATTTTGTTTTATCAGCTCGCAATGTAGTTCCTAAGTTTTCTTGAACACGTAGAGTGAACAAGCTACTTTTTGAAGGAAAAAGATACAAAACTTCAACCCTGAGTGGAAATAAGAGCTTCAGCTTGTTCTGTTGTTCTCTCTCTCCTTTAACACTTTATTTATGTTGCACTTGATAAGTTCGATTAGACTGCAAAATGGAAATGAATAGGGAATATTTGTTATGCAGAAGATTCTTGGTACTTGTGCAACTCCAAAGGCCAGCAATATCCGAACAGGAGAAATACAATTACAGAGACAAAGTCTGGATTCTGGAGAATAAAGGATGAGTGCAGAATATTCACGAATACCACTTGTGTTGGTAGGAAAACGACAATGGAATATTATGAAGGGAAAGTACCCAAGGGAAATAAAACTAGGTGGATGATGATTAAATATCAGGTAGAGTGTAAGACTGGGAATGGGTTTAATCAACAAAAGGTACTTACTACATTTTTTTCCATTACCTAGCCCATGTTTTATTTGTTTTGTATACCTTTAATTATATGATTGATATGCGCAAATCTTTCCGCAGGACTATAATTCATTATGCAGAGTTTTCTTGCAAAATGATTGGACAGAATACGAAGACCAACACTATTCTGCTAGTGCCAATGTTGGTGGTGAATATATCATCCAATTGGTGCAAGTCTATCGAGAACCAGAAGAAACAAATTTACCTTCCAAAAATGTGCTCAACAGATCCCTGGTAGGAGACCCTATTTAGTCTTACTACTTTTGCCAAACTCTACAGATTACTTGTTCGTATTTATGGACCTACAACATCTTCATATTTTCCTAATAAATACCTATGGTCATCAAAGTCACATGCTGCATCTTGAACTTATTCAGAATAATCATATACTGATTATGGTTCTGTCGGTGCTCTGTATATTGTTATCTTCCTAACTGATGGTTTGTTTTTGTCATTGCTACCAATCATTTGTCAGATGTGGAACCCTGAATTTTGTTCAGGGCTGTCACATATTGAATGTGATTTCTATCCTTGCTCTATCTGATTGTTGTCTTTTCTCTTGTCATTCTTTTTAAACTACTATACATTAAGACCTTTTCAGAATCATGCTCAAGTTTTGTGATTAATTTTAGTGTATATTTCAGTTGGACAATTAAGAGGGTTGTTTCCTTGAATGAGCAGGGGCAACCGGCATTCTCTGAAAGTGTTGGTGAACCATTACATGAGAATGTAGTGGAAGAGATAGAATCAAATTGCAATTTTTCAATTGGAGATTACCTGGAACTGAATGATTTAATGAGTCCAGAGACATCTTCATCCAGTTCAAACAATTCCAGCTGTGTGTCAACCAATTCTTATGACTACTTTGATGCTGATGCATTTTTGTTTTCTGTTGGGGATGAAGACAACATGAGATCTGATGAAGAATATTTAGATCGTAGATTTAGTATCCCTATCTTAATTGAATCAAGTCAGACTGCTGTTAGGCCTTCCTCACCAGGTATGGCAAATTTGTGAACTTTTATTGATTAGTTTAGGCATACATAATACTGCGTTAATTTAAGATGGTACCGTCTTATTGTTTAAGCATGTGTTATAATTAGGATTCCATGTTTGTAGCAACATATCTTCTTGTTGAACACTTCTGACTTTCTCAAGCTAACCAAGTGCTGGACTTCTGCAAATCTTGTAGATTATTCAAGCTTATGCTATATCATATCCATGATTAAGATTTATTCTTAAAAGCAGATTGCCTCACTTTGGCATCGGTAAAGTTAAATTGTTTTTGCTTTATTGTGCATGAATTTTGTCCTGAGCAGAGATCAATATTTGATATCTTTGTTGCTGCAAATAAATTCTCACCCTCATGACAAACTTCAAAGAGAATACTGTGTTTGTGTGTTTCTAGTTTGATATGGTGGATGTCATCTGAAAAATGGCTATACACAAGCATTTTACTTCACAATATCTGAAAAAGATGCTAATTTTATATCTTTTTATTTGCAGGCTCAATTCATGGCAATAACAATATCGTGACTGAAGAGAATATGGCTACCAGTTCACTGCCTCGAAACGAAATTTTAGACCAAGGACTTCCTGTATCTAATGAGGAGGTGCAGTGCACGAGAGATGATAAATCAGAAAAATCTGAGGGCAGTCAGACAAACCAAGTTGCTGATAGTTCATTTGATGTCAGGAGTATGCAGGGTAATGGATTGAAGAAGACTGGTAAGATTGCAAAGCTTGGCAAGAAATACTGCTGCTTTGGATCATTTTAGTCAGTCATCTCACTCATCCTATAGTTGTCGACAAAGTAGATTATGAGGTCATTCTAATGAAGAGTTGCAATTGTCAAGCAACTTCGCTGGGAAGCTTGGGTTCAAAATCTAGAGAAACACTGCCTTTTTTTTGTCAGTGTTCTTTGAACAAGAGTTGTCTCACTAATTAGAACTTCATCTGGAGGTGGTTAGGAATTCAAGTTGCAGATTTCATTGAGAAATCCTTGCCATATGGCATATTTTATCTTCACACAGCTTCTGTTGTATTGCACAAGTTACCTCAGCGGTCACAGTATCAGTTACATCTTCTGCTTTATTAGGGGGCATCTGGAGGATCATTGCTATTAGGTTTCATCTTAGATTCACCCAGTTTATGTGAATAAATAAAATCATAGCAGATGGGTGTTGATTTCACAGTATGTTAAACAGTATGTTTACATTCTCTTTCTTGATCTAATGTGAATTATATAGTTTGTTATGTTTTCCTGTATCTGCCTCTTACAAATGCTCATTTGTCTGCTATTCCATGACACTATGTTGTGATTGGTTGTTGATTTCTGATTTATCACTGAGCAGTTGCTTTTGACTTGATTTACCTATACAAATTCTTTCTCTGATTTCTTGTCTTGCCAGCCAAGCTGTCAGCTCAGTGGATAAAAGTAGCAACTTTTACCACCATTAACCTTTATCTAAAAAAAAAGTTGCAGCAAAGGATGTAAGCTCATGCTGCTTACAAGAGAATAAATCATGTGTGCAGTGGGTCCTCAAAGAAGTCTGTAGAATTCTAAAGATAAGGATCAACACTTTTGGGCTCACACTGCTCTTTGATTTCCCTCAAAGACTCAGCAAAGTGAGAAGGGATACAAATATGCAAATTGCACAAAAGTTTTCCATGCATCAAGTGAATCATATGAAATATTGCCAATTCAGATAAATTGAGACCTTAGCATCTGTATCCTTATATAAGTCAGTCACAGAGATGATAAGAAGGCTCATTCCTCTTTTTTCTTGGGAATAAACCCAAACCTTCACTGCCTATAAACATCATTCTTCATGTGTACATACTCTATATTATCTATGGTCGATCAGAATAGGACTTTAGGATTGAATCATTTGCAGAATAGTATGTGGAATATAGTACTAATGTGACCATAGCATTGGCAAAAAGAACAAATGAGAAGGCAAAAAGCAGATGGATGATTGAGAGCACTCGGAGATTACACTTTCTCAGTGTACAGTACAAGTTTGGGAGACAGCTTTTCAAGGTTTAAAGAAAGAAGAGTTGGATAACACACATTTACTACAGTCTGAGATCTCTATATACTTAACATATATCTGTCTAATTAGAAGTCAAATGCCTCTTTACAGCTACGATGACAGAGGACTCGAGCACTTTGATTCCCATGGAGAAGACTTCCATCGAGACTTAATGCGAAGACAAAGATTGTTGCATGTTGCATCACATCTAGCAGTGACAACAAGTGAATTGACTCTTGTCACTACTCTTTTAAGTCACAAGCTTGTGTGTTCATGAACCGATCCTCTAACCAGTATCCAAAGAGTGAGGAAGACGCGGAGAGTCTGAGCTCAATCAGTGTCCTTCTCAAAGCCTCTACCGCTGCACTCTTTGAGCGTTCTTCTTCGGCTCATCTTCCTTCTGCAGTGTCTTCTTGACAGAAGCCTCGTGGCTTTGGAATCCAATATTGCAGAAGCAAGCAGACGTAACGGGGAGGAACGAGTACAGGATTCAAACGATGGCAATCACTGATCCATCGCCGACACGAAGTCTAAAGACGCCGCGCCGCTCCCCCGACTCAAGGGCGCTACACGTCATCCGACGGACCAGCGTCTTCGAGACTCGGGATCGACGGCCACGATTGTATGGATGTGGCGGGAAAACCGCAGTGGCGTCGCCCATAGATTTTTAGCCAGCGCCTTTCCCGGGTTGGTACGAGCGGCCCCATGGCGGGGCCGGGGTCGCGTACGAACGGAATACCTCCTCGTGACTGGGCGAATGGTGGCGTCGTCTGTGGGGCCCGTTTAGCACCGCCCTCGCCTCCAATCACCGGGCGAGTATCTGCGCGGGTCCCGCCTGATTATCTACTTCACGGTTTCTGGCCGTCCTCACATTAGCGGGTCAACCCGACCCGTTTAAATAGAGTTTGGATACTATCGAATCATGGTTAAGATAAATTGAAGTAGAAAAGTTGGTAGCGAGTCATTAAATAATTAGTTTGATTTGAATTCGATAAGAGTACGTTTCTAATAGATTTAGAATGGAATCGATAGTTAATACTTCAGAGAAAACCAGTGAGTAATACCATCCGTTCTTATCGTATCGGGTCGGATCTGTCACCCAAAACCAAAAGGCAATGAGGGGCAAACTCGTCATTGGGGAAAAGATAACGCTCCAACTCCGTAACCGCTATCTTCGAATCCGAGGCGCGCCGCGGCCCGCACGACCCTCATGCACGTGTCAGTTTTTGGTTGGCTCGCCCCTGGTCGTCGGGATTCATCGCCCGAGAGAGACAGGCACAAGAAAGGGTCAGAAAAGACGAGAAGAGAAAAGAGAACACTGTCACACTCTTTCTCGATCTCCAATCTCTCTCAAATAATTCCCCCCATATTCGCTCGAATTTCGTCGAAAACGCCAACTTTTCTACTGCAATGATCGATCGCTGCTTCCAATTTGGCGTGGGTATCTGATTCCTTCGACTTTTCGGATCATTAATATATTTCTGTGTGGGAAATTGAGGTGGAGGAGTGATGCTGGGGATGAGCGGCGGATGCCAGCAGAGCTGCGGAGAGAGCAGCGAGGAGGAGCTATCGGTGCTCCCGCGGCATACTAAGGTGGTGGTGACTGGCAACAACCGCACCAAGTCGGTGCTCGTTGGCCTCCATGGGGTCGTCAAGAAAGCCGTCGGCCTCGGCGGATGGCATTGGCTGGTAAAATTGCATTCTATCCGTTGATCCCCGCTGAAATCTGGGTTTCTTGCTGGAAAATTTTTTCTTTTCGGAGATATTCGTGTTTCGGTGTTGAAATTTTTAGGGTTTCAAGTCAAAACCGATTGAGGTTTTCTTTTCCGGGCTTCAATTGCACAATGTGGATCAATTTGGTGAGTTTAGGGTTCAAATTAGTAGGTTTTTCTTGTTGTTGTCTTGGGCTAAGAAAAAGATCGTTTGGCATTGTGGGCCTTGATAAAAGATGGTCATTTTCGTCTCTTTCACATCTTTTCCTTAAATCAAAGCTGCGTTTGTTTGGTCAATTATATTTTGTATGATTTAAAGTGGGGCGATTCGAATCTTGGGATTCTCTTTTAAACTCAAATCTGGTGTGATCTTCACATCTTTCACTTTCTGCAAGCGAGACTTCTGTATGTAACATTTTACTGTTTCATTTCTCTTTAACGATATCATTTGATTCGAGACGCTTTTTTAGTTTTCTTATTCCAAGTAATTTTAAGCGAAAAAGCCATGTGTTGGCTTTATTCAAGACCTGCCTAATCACAATCAAATATGGACAGCGTTTCATAGTGAATTGTCTTCTGATTCTGTTTACTAAGAGCTCTGTGGACTTGAATATTATGTGTGGTTGATGCTAGTAGAGATGTATAACTTTGAAGGGTGAAAAATGTGCTTTTCTCATATTGTATTCTAGCTTGATGTTGGAGTTTAGTGCAATGGTAAGTCGATGTTGTTGGTGGGAATTGAAAAAAGAAGAGAATGCACAAAAAAAAAAAAGATCTGTTTTTTTTTTTCCATATTAGAATTTAATTTTCAATTGAAAAATATCAATGTCTCATTTGATATAAAGTCTGCTATGAACTTCCCATTTTGTTGCCTTGCACTCTGTGCACTTGCTAATATTTCCTTGTTCTACAATCTACATGATATGGACCACTGTTTTCCTTTCCATGCGTGCTGTTTTTTCTGGCCTTGATTTTATATCTCCTTTCCTTATTTTGCAATTGCCACTGACATCATTCATCGAGTTTTCTATATAGCGAAACTGAATGAAGCCATTTAGCAATTTCTGACTCTTTTGTTATTTTTGTGATCTCAATTTCTTTCTGGATCTACTTCATTTGCATAATCTATAACCCACTTCATTTGCATGATGCAGATAGTTTGCAATTTTGTTTGATTAGGATGAATCCGCCTTCGATATTCTATCTATGTAGTTAAAATGGAAAATGATGATTGATAACTCCATCTAACATGCATGATGACATATGTGGCAAATATTACCATCCGTAAGAAGTTCCTGGTCCTCTATATGACATGAGAACGTTTTCTATTTATCTTTCGAGCCAACTAAAATCTCCTGTTTATTTTGAAGTGGGCGCTTCTGCGTACAAAAGAAATGACTGCACTACTGTCCTCAGTGTGTGGGTTAGTTCAGTTGTCTGGTTGTTACATGCATGAACAAGAAAAACTTGTGATGGCTCTATACTGGTGCTTATATGTGTGTGTAACTGCTGCAACAATAGTTGCATATTGTGGTGCCTTGATTGTTAGTCACTTGCTTTGTAGTTAGTTTATGTTTCTGACCTTTCTTCCTAGCTTTGATCAGCCTAGATAAAATTATTTAATATCCATTGCAATCTGTTTCTTCTTGCCTTCAATATGAACTAATGCATCACTAGTTATATTTTGAAATTGCAGGTTCTGACTAATGGTATAGAAGTAAAACTGCAAAGGAATGCCCTTAGTGTGATTGAAGCTCCTATAGGCCATGAGGAAGATGATGAGACTGAATGTGATAACATGCATTGGAATGGGTCAGACATGGGTGAGCTTATGTATTTAAATTAGATTATTATTAATGCTAGTGTTATTCTCAAATTTTGTGAATCCAATCTAAAGATTTTCATGTCTTCAAGAAAATAGGGTATATGCAGTGCATGAGGTTCTCGTCAATGCGCTGTTTGGGGAGAGGCAATATATGTTGCATTACCTCTAAATATAGAGATGCTATTTCTGTAACTCGAATATTGATCTCCTACGTCGCAAAGGAACAACCTTATTATTGTTCCAAGGCCCGCCCTCATATTTATGTCTTCAAACCCTATTTAATATTGTTATGTCTTCATGTTATAAATTAATTGAAAAAACTCGGTTTTAATTGTGAGAGGTGACTGTTGAGCTGACCCTAGCTCAGTTTGGCTTGGGTTTGGCCTAGACTGGACCCAGCTTAAGTCGGACTGGTTGGCTAGGGCAGACTGGACCTAACTTGAGTCAGGTCCAACCTGACCTGCACCAACCCAGCGGGCTAGCATGGCCCAGCGTGTGCTGACCCACTGGCCCAATGTGACTGAACTTGAACTGGATTCAGGCCAGATCAGAGTGTCGTCGAATCAATCCAGTCCGGTTCAAGCTGGATTTGGATGATTTGGCTGGGTTTGTATGATTTCAGTTCAGTTCAACTCAGATTTGGGTGATTTCATTCCAGTTCAAGCTGCACCCACATGATTCCAGATTGGTTCAGGGTGGACCTGGCTGATTCCAAATTGGTTCAAGTCGGTTCAGCTCAAAATTAGGCAGGTTCAACTAGGGTTTAGACCAATCTTGGAGCTAATGGCGGTATGTTGCAAGTCAGCTTTATTTTGACTTTTTTATTTACAAACAGAACTGCACTTATCATACAGGCCGTGAAAAGCCATGTTTTTAAGTACATCGTGATAGATTGGAATTATTCTTTAGAAAGAGCATCGTTGTTGCCGAGGTGGGATATTTTTATACAAAAATATCTTTTGCTGCTTTAGTTATGGCTTTTAGCCTGGTTTTATCATGTTTTTATCCTCTTGAACTCAATTTTTTACTGTAACCATATTTTGCAGCATCTGATGATATGAAATCACAAAAGCCACACAAGTCAAGGGTTAGGCACCACAAAGGATCATCTAACAAATCCTTGAGTCGGTCATATTCTTGTGATTCACATTCCAAGGGGTCTGTCTCATCTTCCAGGGGTACAACGGTAAGCTTGTACCAACAACTTCTGCATGAAAAATGCATGCCATGGAAAGGCTATAGCAAATGTGATTCAGCTTTTGGGTCTTAGCACCTGACACCATATGCTCTTGTATTTGCTATATGACATTGCTGGTAGACATGCTACAGAATGCCTTGGGTGTGTTTCTGCAGTCTTGACATTCTTGATTGATGTCCTTTGTGTGACTTTCTTTCTGCAAATATATGGTCTCGATGCATTTTAAAGTTATCTTTGTGCTTCTTACAAAGAAATGTTCTTATGTGGTCGGTGCAGAAAGTTGATCTGAGCAAACTAGAAACAAGAGCATTATGGAGATATTGGCATCACTTTAATCTCGTAGGTTCTAAATCCATGATTACTGTTTCATAGTTAATAAGTATTGAATTTCCCCCATTGATGCAACATCTCATTGCCTGTATTATCCTTTGATTTCGTTTTTTGGTCTGTATCAGGTGGATGCCAGTCCTAACCCCTCTAAGGAACAGCTAATTGATGCAGTCCAGAGGCATTTTATGTCACAAGTAATTTAGCAATTTCGTCATGTCACTTCGTTTATGTTTTCTCGTAAGAGTAGATTTCTCAACAATAGATTGACTTTGGATTCTCCAAACCCAATTGCTTGTTGTGCAACCTGAAGCAATTGGATGAGTTGCAGGTTATTATAGGATTTGCGCAGGCTGCAAAGAGACTCAAGAGTGTGCAAATGACCCAGTGAGGATTACAGCTTTCTACATTAATGCTAACAGATTTGTAGTAAGCCTTTGCTGTTTGTAGTCACGTTATGTAAAATATGTAAGCTCAGCTCGGATGTTTCGACGACTCGGTCAGCCGTTTCGATATCTAAAAATTCTCTTTAGTCCTATAATGTAGATATGTACTCCAGTAAGGATCATGCAGCCATTATGGTTATGAACATTGCCAATGATGAACTGCTGTGAGGAACAAATGGCATGTTTTGTCCATCCTTTTCAGTGACAAATCTTTAAACTGAAGCACAGTGATGTATTATTTTTGGTCATTCTGTAGTCTCTCTGTTATGTTATGCTCTTGTCATATGTGTTTCTGCGATGGCTGTCTGCGAAGTAAGCAGAACAATTCCAAGAAGTCGTAGGTATTAAGACAACTCTCCATTGGAGAAATGGCTAAAAGGTAAGCTGTATCAGTTGGATTTAATATATTTTTCCTCCTTAAACTTGCACTGTTATGTCAGGTTATGTAATCGATGCAGGTCTCAATTAATCTAATGAGCTCTCATACTTTCTGATGTCAATATGGTGTGCGTACGAATGCATGTAACGTACGCACATGCTAAAGCATGCAATATGTTGGCTTAGTCAGCGCTGGAGTGTTAACGACGGCCAAATGCGGCGAATGACAACATGTCAATGAGTTGACCACAAACGCATTAATAACAGCCATCCAACACAGAAAAGTTCAATCCTGACGGGTGACGTACGCAAGACGGTTGCGCGTTGACCAAGACTTCCTCCCTTCTTTGCTTAGACATTCTGTGCAGCCTACCTATATAGACAAGTGTATGTTTCATTTGATTGACTTAGTTCGTGATAAATATGCTACAAATGGCAACGAGAAAATCTAAATCGGACGCTTAGATTTAGATCCTAGTCAAAGTCAAGGAAACTTCCAACGCAAATGATGAACAGAGTGCACGAACAAGTGCTCGAGAGCTACACAGCCTTTTTTGAAGGCAAACGAGAATACAAATACAAACTTCCAAGTGTTGACAGCGGACTGCTTCCCACCATTGAAAGACCACCGTGACCATTTCCCCCTCCTTGTTGCCGACTCCGACTCCGACTCCGCCGCTATATAAACTCCCCAACCCTTACCCTTGTCAGTGCCATCTCCACCACCACTTCCTTTCCGGTTTGTAACGGTGGTGTGTAAGCTCCCAACATGGTTGTGGCCGAGTTAACAGTCTCCACTGTCACATTGGGCAAGGCAGCCTTCGCTGAGAATAATGAAGGCCAGTTCTTGCTAAGCCCCATCGCTGATTTAATGATGCAGCAGCAGCAGGAGAAGAAGGAGAAGAAGAAGGAGAAGAAGAAGGAGAAGAGCTCATGCAGTGAGGGCAATTGCAAGCTGGTGGACTACAACTCGTTGCCTAACTTCTTGAAGCATAACGAGTTCATCCTCGACTACTACCGATCGGAATGGCCGATGAAGCAGGCCATCCTTAGCATCTTCTCCATCCACAACGAGACCATCAACGTTTGGACGTAAGCTTTCTGCGCTGCATCCCAACCCTGGCCTATACCAGTCCGTGTTTACGTCTCTTCGCTGACGAAGCTAAATGTTTTCTCTTTTAGGCATTTGATCGGGTTCTTCATCTTCCTCGCGCTCACCGTCGGAGCTGCGATGATGGTTCCGGTGGGATCGAGCATGGCCTCGTCGGGAGCATCAGATTTGGCTAACGTCTCTTCCACCATCACCGACATCAGTGGCTCCCTAAGGCTTCACCACCATGAATTAGTGGCCTTGTCCTTGTCGCCAGCCAACCTCACCGGAGCCACCGCCGACGCAGTCGAACAAGCCACTCGGTGGCCCTTCTACGCCTACCTCTGCGGTGCCATGCTCTGCCTGCTGATGAGCAGCACGTGCCACCTCCTCTACTGCCACTCCGAGCACACATGCTACCTCATGCTCCGCCTCGACTACGCCGGCATCATCGCCCTCATCGTCACCTCCTTCTACCCGCTCGTCTACTACTCCTTCCTCTGCCAGCCCTACTTCCAGTACCTCTACCTCAGCTTCATCACCGTGTTCGGGATCGCCGCCCTACTCGTCTCCCTCGTGCCGGTGTTCGAGACGCCAGAGTTCCGGGCGGTCCGGGCGGGGCTGTTCGCGTGCATGGCCCTGTCCGGGCTGGTGCCGATCCTGCACAAGGTGATGTTGTTCGGCGACCAGCCGGAGGCGGTCCTGACGGCAGGGTACGAGGCGGCGATGGGCGCGTTCTACGGGATCGGGGTGATCGTCTACGCCACCAGGATACCGGAGCGGTGGATGCCGGGGAAGTTCGACCTGGCCGGGCACAGCCACCAGCTGTTCCACGTCCTCGTCATCGCAGGGGCTTACACCCACTACCTTGCCGGCTTAGTCTACCTCAGGTGGAGAGACTTGGAAGCATGCCATTAACACCAGCGTTGAACGGTCTTACTACGAAGCCGCCATTGCAGTTGTTGACATGACTCACTCAAACCGGAGTGGTCAACAAAGGAGTTCTAATCTGTATGTTGTGGTCGTACCTTTTCACACTTTGTTTGACTTCCATTTGTCCAATAAGATGTACTTTGTTCTTATTTCATTTGACCATATGACATGCTTTGGTACAGTTGTAATAATAATACATCATAGTTCTTTCAATGTTAAGGAGAATTGCACAAAACTTTTGTGTGGAACAAATGTTTCTTTGATTTAGAGATAGTTTTTTAGAGAGAAGTATATCGATCGATGTATGGAATGCTCCTCTAAACTTCAGATGGTAGTAGAACTGTCGTAGAAGAAACGTTCATCCTACGATTCACATGTACAAGTCAACAACAAGGGGCGGTCTCTCAATCGCAACACTTCGTTGAAGAAGACCTTTGACTCCTACCACAGCCTTTTTCATGTGACAACAAAGTTCCCATCAGTTCTGGGTAGATGAACAAGTACTTCTCTAGAACTATGAAATCATTTTAAAGAGAGGAAGACACAGATGTATGGATTCAAGAGGTCGTGTTATTGATGTGAGATAGATAGATCGAGTAGATGATAAATAGTTGGAAGACATGAGAACAACATATCAAATTTGCCTAGATAAGAGAGATAAAATACTCTTAAACCCATTAGGAGAACATGATAGATATTATGCTAAAGAGACTCTAGAATAGCACTTTTTGATGAGATATATGAGCAAGAAATTTCCAGAAAATTAATAATTTTAAATTATATGAAATCAGTAAATAACTAATATTTGAATCCAAATATTCGAGAAAAAAACAGAATATTTGTTGGAAGAACAAAAGATCCTTTGGAACAACTTGTTATAATAGGATAGTTCTATATTTTATAATTAATTCATTAAGTTGATGATAAAATCCATGGATGTGTACACAACAACTCTATCTGATCATATTAGTTTTTTTTTTTTGGCTAGGAAAAAACTTCATTATATTAAATAAAATTCAAGATATCGTGAGATTCGAATATGAGACATACTACTTGTGCAATAATGTACTAATGATTGAGATGTCTCAACAAAATTCACATGCCAAAATCTTATATGTTGTTTAATATAATTATTTTTTAATTTTAAAAATACTATTTATCCTACCATCCTATGAACACAAAGCCAATGCATAAAACCTAGAGATAGAAAATTATTGATTGGAAGGGGAAGAGACAGAAACAAGTTTCTGTTTGATGTGCTAATTTTATCTACATGGTACAATATTTCTTGTCTATATCCACTGAAATAAAGTTTTCTTAATATGAGATCAAATTAAAGTTCTCTTAAATTAACCCTAACTTTAACATGAATTCCAAGAATTTTTTCTTTTTTTGTCACTCTCTCTAGAATACCCCAAAATAAAACCTAGAAGCACTCATAGTATTTATAAACATCCTTCTCCTATCAAAACCTATAAATATACAAGTATTTATTGAATGACTAAATCATGTTTCTGTGGTTACTCTCCTTGGCAAAGAATTATTTTCAAAATGAGATTACTTGTCCTAAACTCTAAGAATACTTGCCTTAGGAATCCATAAATACATATTGACCCATCACTTTGATTAGAAAAACAAGAGGTTGGTCTCTTGTTGTCTCACACCACATCAACATTGTTGAATTGAATGAGCACCTGACTTCTCCTAAATGAAACTAATAAACCTTGAATGGGTAACAAGATTTTGATCTTTTATGGCCAGGGAGTGAGTTTTTAGCAATTTGATCAACCGAGACTACATTCTATGCTTCACTATAACATTTAAGTAAAAAAATTATTTTAATGAGTTCATATCAGTTTCTCACAAGATATGCATATAATTTACATTTGAGGCACTAAGTCTTTAACTAGAGATATCATTCATCTAACTGGACCCAAATAGTCAAGACATTATGACTTATCATTCATGTCAGTAGCAACAACTAATGCAATCAGGAACATGACAACAATGAAAGAAAGAAACTAATAAAGCAAGCACAGGAAAAATAACCAGTTTTTGACCGGTGAAAATAATGTGCTTGTGGGACCCGGCGCAGGGCCTCACAACCTGCAATCAAATAGCAGGTAGCCGATTCGAGTACAAAGCGGGTAGAGAAGTTACTTTTGGAAATAAACCATCGTATGTTAATGCGGAAAGGATAAGTTTGTATACCTGTTTCGAGCCTCTGACGGAACACGTTAAGTGCTTGAGGTCTTCCTGACCCACACCAGACCGGCTCCGTCCGGCAACCTCCGTCCGCGGCCAAATCCCCCGGCCCTCTGATTCGATGCACCGCCTCTCGCGGCTGTCCACCTCCCCCTACCCGCCCCTGCGGCGGCCTCATCGTCAACGATGACGCTCCGTCGCTCGGTCGGCACCGTCCGCTCCTGTCCACATCCAGAAAGCTGCCCGATGGACCTGTTCACCGCCCCCGTCCAGCGACCTCGCCTGCCATCTTCTTTTACTTGGACGGGGTTCTCCTCCGAAGGATCGGCGGTGATTTTCTCAGATCCCTTTATCTCCTCGGACTCCTCTTCCGCCGTCGCCATCGCCATCGCCGCCTCTGTTCCGCCGTTCTTCTCCCTATCAGCTTTTCCCTTGTTCTTCTTCTTCTTCGGATTCTGCTTCCGACCTACTTCAGGATTGGTATCACTCCCAGTGGATTTTCCGATCGGGGGTACCTGAACGGCTCCACTGGCGCTCCCCTTCGCCCCGTCCGCATCGGGAATCCGGGGCGATGCTAGTCTCGCGACCACCCATTTTTGGCGGTTCGAAGGCCACTTGTGCCTCGATCCGAGGGTCCTCCGGTGGGGCTTCGGGATCAACAACTCATCCGCCTTCCGCGTTTCCTCCGCCGCCTTCTTTTCATTTTCTTCTTGCTTGAGATTGCGAAGCCTCTCTTCCCCATCGTGCTTCTCCTTGAGGCGCAGCTCTTGCAGATGCTTAAGGCTGACGTAGTTCTTGGGAATGGAGGAAGAGGAGGAGGAGTTTACCTTGGCCGCCGTCTCCATGATGGATGCATCGTGCGTCTCCTTTAACTGCTTTAGACTGACATTATTATTGGGAATGGAGGAGGAGGAGTTTGCCTTGTCCGCCTTCTCCGTGATGGATGCATCGTGCTTCTCCTTTAGCTGCTTGAGGGTGACGTAGTTCTTGGGAATGGAGGAGGAGGAGTTTGCGTTGGCTGCCGTCTCCATGATGGATGCGTCGTGCTTCTCCTTCAGCCGCTTGAGGGTGATGTAGTAGTTCCTGGGAATGTAGGAGGAGGAGGAGTTTGCGTTGGCCGCCGCCTCCGTGATGAAAGACTATTGTTCCGTCGACGGTTCTCCGACCCTCCTCTCTCGTCTCCCTAATCCTCTGGTCTAACAGACGAAGCGCAGGAGACGAAAAGAAAGGGATCGCACCCCGACCCTTCTGGTCCCGTCGTGTGGGTACGGATTGAATATTGCTCGTCGTAAGGTTCCCCTGTCCCCACCGCGATGGGTTCCGCGCGGGTCCCTACTATGAGCCGCCTGGTGTATGAAGTGGGTGATCTCGCGACGGCATCCGATGCGCTTACGGCGATGGTTGGGGGTGAGATAGGCGGCCGTTCGTAGATCTTTGTTTCCCCCCTTCTTCGGTAGAGAAGAGGTTGAACAATCGATACACAGTACGATAGCAGCATAAAAGATGAGCAATTACAACTTCCACAAACAATTATGAAGAGAACACGATAAAACAGGGGGGAATGGTTGTGATGTGGATGAAAGAGCAAGCAATCCATAGCGGCAGTGATTACAGTTTATGAAGCAGAAATGACCAAACTAAAAATTTCATAGATTAAATGTCTACCAGAGGAAGTCCTTCGATATATTATGGAGCAGACTCGTTGACTAGCAAAAGAAATGTAAATGGAGCTCAACAACCAGAAGACCACTGAATGATATATGTATCATCCAACACATGAAACTAGGGGCTTCAAGCTCCTTCCAAATATTAACTAAGACAGACACACAGAGCAGACTAGCAGAAGAATGAAGAAAAGAGCTCAACAACTAAAAAGACCACTGAATGATTGATTTATCATCCAACACATGAAAATAGGGGCTTCAAGCTGTCTCCCATGCTGGAGGCCGAAAGAGTCCTCTGTGACAAACATAAAGCTAAGGGGTCAACTTCATTGTAGATCAAAAGAGCATAGTAGAAAATTACATGAAGGCTAAGAAAAAACAGTAATCTACTGAAATTTATGCCACACTTGGAAGCGAGGGATCCGAAGAAAGAAATGGCATATCAGCCTATGAAACTAAAATACCACAATAGTATCATTTCTTTGGAAAACCTTGGTTTTTCCTATTTTAGTGTTGGCCTCTTGATGTTGAACTACATGAATATATGATTTCAAATTAAGTTTCCGATATTCGTATAAAGCATCATATGATGACTTTATAATTCCATCTATTGCTTCTTCATGGGCTATCAGTACCATAAAGTACACCTTTTGATAAATAGGTTAATTGTACATGTAATTAACAGTTACCATAAAATGTGATCTGTTACTCTATATATTCTAGTCTTAAATATTTCATACTGTTGTATCGATGACCCTGTTTCATTTTGAAAATCTGAACTGTGGCTGCATCTATATCATGTTAATCCTAAATCTGTGTCCGGCCACATCTAAAACAACACTGTGCAAGATAAAAAAATTAACTGCCTTGTGTAAGACATTGCCATAATTATTGCCAGTTGATGTGTACTCACTGATTTAGGCAGATAATTATATAGAAAAGCAAATCTTCCTGCTAAGCTGATTAATGCTATCAATACCTTTGATGATAACACAACCAACTAATTTATTTGGACAGGGTAACAGGCGTATACAGGGGTTTGAGTTTTCATAGTTGTACTTCCAAGATTTAATAAATAATGATGCACTTCATAAGCTTGAGAAATTGGCATAAAACTATTTCTCTGTATAGCAATGAAAAAGACATCTTAGGAAACAACTAGTTAAATATGTCTAAGCATACGGTCAGACAAGGGTGTGACCTAAAGTGGCTCACACAAAAGTTGATGAAGATAATTTGGAACTTGCCCCAAAAGCAGTCCTTTTCAAGAATCAAGAATCAAACGAGTAACAAGCAATTGATTGCCTATCCAAAAATCAGGGACTGAGGTTAAAGGTTGGAGGTGCCAATGTAATAACATTGTAAAGAAAATACACATAACTAGTCTTAAAGATGGCTTAAACAACATGCCAAAGAATTTCCACTGCATGGGCAATTAGGTAATGGTTTAGGGTCCTATAATACTTGTACAGATGGATTGGAGATTAACAGTGTGTGTAAAACAAAGTTTATTTACATAAAGGATAAAATTTCAAAAAGAAAAAAAACTAATTCAAACTTAATGCAAGCAAAAATAATGTACACAAACCATGAAAGGGTTTTAATTAAATTGCACTGGTAAAACATATAGTTCCTTTTCACTGACAAAAATGTTGACAACGACATGAAAAGTGACAAACTTCTATCAAAGTGAATTGATCAACAAGAATATTCATGGCTGGTAGCAAAGAATGTATACAAGAGTAAACTGATGATAGGTATGGCAGCAAAAATTCTTTGAAATACAAGAAATTTGGGATTATACAATGCACTAACAACTATAGACCAACAACATATCCTAGGCAATGTTTCTCATAAATGGGACCAAATAAATCTTGCAGGTTCGATGCATTTAAGAGTGCAGACCAGAATGCATCACACAACCAAGGGGAGAGCGCTGATGCCAAAGAACTTGATACTAGCATAAGTTAGTATTTAATAAATGGACTAGGATTTTTTGCTTTCAAAGCAAATAATAGAGTTTCAATAGGTGAAAAACTAAATCATTAAGCAGTTATTATAAAATATCAATTCATTAGAACAAGATGGTAGATACTAGATAGGATCTTTGGCCAGAAACCATTAATTTATTAACATATCGTAAAAGCTTTTTTAATGAATAAAATTTCAATGGCCATAACATGCAATTTATCCACACTTAAAAATTAGCATCGAAAGATGGTTGCATGGTGCACAATTATAATTATGTACTTACATATTTTGTTGAATGCCACAATATCACAGCTCTGGATGTACTCATTTGCTGGTTCGACCAACAGATAGTCCTCGATCAGGTTATCCACAGAGACCAAGTCATCCACAATAGTCATCATGATCTGCAATTTTTTTATGCCATACCCAACTGGGGCCAGTTTTGCTGCAATTACAGTAAGTAATGATCACATTAATAATGTGCCTCAGTTTTTTTTTATAAATAATGTGCCTCAGTTAAGCACTCATGGAATAACATATACGAAGTTCAGCTCATTATTGTTTGATAGAAAGAAACTACGTACACGCCCCCCAGAGCAAACCCTCCATCTTGACACTCCTGACAACTTCTTCAAGCTTTTGCATGTCTGTTTCATCATCCCATGGTTTTACATCAAGAAGTACAGAAGACTTTCCAGCTGCCAATAGGAAAGGAGCCCAAAATTAGGAAGAAAATAAAACTTAATGTGCATATGTTCTTAATACAAATAGAAAAACACAAACATCTCTATCGATTAAGAAATATGCCGAGAAACAGAAACCTAGTCTATAATTACAGAAATACACACATTGAAATGCGTCAAACTTACACTCTTTCTTTTTTCCGGATGCTTTGACAGCTGCTGCACGCTCTTCAGCTGCCTTCTTTTCCTCTTCAGTCTCTTCACCAAACAAATCCATGTCATCATCATCATCATCATCCGCTGCTGGGCCCTGAATTTAAGAGTTGCAATAAGAAAAAATATATCATCACGTAATATATTACTATCATGCTATAATACATTAAATACACAACAGAATTTTCATAGGATTTGCCAATTAGCATACAGGAAATATTTGCCAAAGCAATATATCATAGTCTAGAATTCACTTTATTCTTTTAAAAAGTAAATTATCTGAATTTTATACACCAAAAAGTTCTAAAAATCACCTTCTTGTCATCAATAGCAGGTGAAGGGGCCTCCTCAACCACAGGAGCAGATGATTCAATCTTCACACCCTTGCCTTCCTCAGAGATACCGCTGATATCACATCACGTAGGTCAAACACCAGGAACAACCAATACGTTCAGATTGAAGTAAACCAAGACTAAGCACATACCACAACTTAAGGAGAGCATCAATGTGGTTGTACCACCTAGCTACATTCACATAGTCTGCCGATGGAGATGTGGCTAATGCACTATAAACAGAAATATCATCCTTTGAAGCTTGATAACTGAAACAACCCATGCAAAAATGAGACATCATGATCAGGAGAACAGAAAATTATCATCAGATGTCAAGCATCCAAAACACGTTACCCAGTTATATAGCTTCGGGTAAGAAGATAATCATTAAGTTTCTGGAGGCCAGACGCTGCATTTAGATTGTGGAAAGTGACAGCCATCGCCTTCACAAGAATCGCCAACCTCTGCAGGCGGTACATAGCAAAATCTCAGATTGTATATGCCAAATCCAACATTATCAGTTTCACAACAAACGATGGCTGACATCTACATGTATATATCCCGAAATTCCACTACAACTATCAGATCATATCATAAGATAAAGAAAAGTCTCATCCATCGTAAATACTAGTTCAATGTTAACTTTAAAACAGAGGAAATTTAATCTTCAAACCACAAAAGATCCAAATTTCCCACAGAATGGGAAAAAAAGGACTTCATTTCACAGGAATACATCTTCATCATATAAGAAAACCACGAAACGATTCGCTTTATTGATAATACAGTCGCTAGCAAACACGAGCGCATAGATAACAACAGGTTGCAGACAACAGAAACCCCGAATTGGCAAAAGCGTGCTCCACGTCTCGAGATCGAGAGAGCAAAATCCGATGAAATCGAAAACTACGGATGTAACACCTCAGGAAAATGGTCATGTCATTGGACAATACGTAGTTCTACAAAAAGAAATCGAAGATAGAGGAGGGGGATCCAAGATGACCTTTGATCCGCCTGGGAGAAGCGACAGACGAGACGAAGGGAGCCGAGAACTACGAATGTCGTGTGGGCGGCGGAGTAAGGGGGCGCAATCGAGCGCCTTTTATGTGGAAGCGAGTGTAACCCTACCTGATTCCGAACCGGATATCTATCGCCAACCGGGTTCACACGAGCGGTCCGAATCGATAATGATCTTCCGGTTCGACCCATGTTGTGGGCGCGGTTAGAGGGTTTGGATTCGGTTTAATCTGACATCAAGTCGGATTAGAATATAATTAAACCGGTCCATCTTCGCCTTCAGAGTCCGACTTATATGGTGACGTGAATCGTGTTCTGGTCCATGGCCACCCTATCGAGACTTAAGTCGTGTCTTACGTTGGGCAACGATCGCTGCAGTGCCTCAACTTGCATAGCAAACACAGCAGGCTAGTCTTCCTGGAAATGTCTTCAGCAAAGAAGTCTTCTCTTAATATGTTGGCATTAAGAAGTAAGTAAATTTTTGGAATTATTCTTCGTCATAATTGAAGTTTCATTCAGCTCAGGAAAGGCAGATTCATAGCAAACATTTTTGTCTTTCCATAAACAGCAAGTATCATTGCCTTCATCAACCACCAAAATGTTCAACATAAAGATACTGAAATTACAAGAATTCCAACCCAATATGAAGACAATAAGAAAGTTGATAGCAGAAACCACATCAACTAATAGTTTCTTTCAAAGCCTGCATATATTGTGGAAGACAAGACACAGTAGAACAAATTTTGTGATCAACAGTATTTCGTCAAAAACCAAGGATATCGCTCTCGAAGGGATGCAGCAGTAAAAAAGAAAGCAAAAAGAGACAGCATTTGTGGAGATCGATCATGCATCAGATTCTTCCTCTTGGGGAGGAGATGCTGCCTCATCCGAAGTCTTCTCTTTCTCATCCTCAAGTTTGCTGTAATTCCCTTTCTGCTTGATTAGCTGGATGTGGTGATGCTTACAGTATAAGGTCCCCTCATGTGCAATGTAGTTTGAAGGGCTGATGGTGCATCCTCCATGAGAACATTTAAAGCAGCTCTTGTGATATGCAGTGCCATTGACCGTGACCTGAGAAAAGGAATTGGATCACTCAATCGGTTCTATCGTGAACACGAGAAGCCAGATGCTCTAAAATGTGCGAACTAGACCTTGCAGGTGACAAGGAGAGGAATATATGTGCTTTTTGTACTGAGATGCAACATCGATACACATGTTAATATACTTGAGATGTTAGTAAATATTAACTGGATTAGATTAACTCTTCCATTTTATGTTTTCTTAAAAGGATGCAATGGCAGGAAAATATGCACTTCTTTTTTCTGTGGAAGGTAGGAAAAATATCTGCACTACTTTGAGATGAATTGTTGTTTTCGTGAAGTATGACAAAGATGACATCAATCGTGTGTCGTGCATGGAAATTGCTATTCATGAACAACAAAGAAAGACTGGAAAAGATGCATGTTTAGAAGTGCTAGACTTGAAATGAGTGAAATTACCCTTTCGATTGGATATACAGTCTTCTTGCAACCAACACACTTCTCTCTGGTGCCAGCAAAAGCACTTGATACCTTGTTTGCATTCTGTAGAGAATATTTGAGTTCAATATCAGCATTGGAACACATTACTTAGAAGAATAAACATGCAGCATACAATGGAAAAGATGTCAATTAAAAGTTGCAGTTTGATAGAAGAATAAAAATTATACAGTAACAGGTTCATTACTTCCTCGAAAGCAAATCCCATAAAGCTAAGCAGTATGAATATGATGGTAGTGGAACCAGTGCTTAAGAGGAACAAAGAAATAATATTATTGGAAATTTGGTTGGATCTATTCAATAAATTCCATCCTCAATGAAACTCTAGCCACATCCAGACTATCCAATCACCCAAAGGAATTTTACATAGAATTTGTATTAAAGCAATGGCTTTGGCCTTGGGGAAAGAGGATAGATACTTCTCAACTTGGTAATCTAAGATTCAGACTCAATTTGTTTGCCTCTAGAACGGGCGGATTTGGATTAATTACTTTACCTCGTTATCGACAAACTTTTCCGGTTTGACAACCTTTGGGGTCCCTGAAGAAGACAAATGAAGCCAGGTTCAAGTGTCACAGAAACAAGAAAATTTTAAGAGGAATGTGAGGAAATGACGATCACCTTCAAAGCTTTTGTCCAGACTGCCAGTTGATTTGTAGATTTGATCAAAATGAGGTCTGCAATACAGGACTCCCTCAAAGGAATTATAGTTTCCCAGCTGCAAATTGAAAATGTCAGCACAATTATGAAGGCTCACAGGAAAGTTTGGCTTTTACCATGAACATGAGACTTTGTTAGTTGTTCAAAGATTTCCTTCTATAATAATGCAGATTGAGTTAGAATGTGCTTGGTTAGATAATAGAGTCTAAGCTTGTACAAGCATATTATTTACCATCTTTCCTTTGCATTGTTGCCTAAAGATGTGGACCTTCCAAGTTCCAAAAAGAAGGAACTCTCATAGCAGTAGAAAGTGCATCCCCGTGCATTAATTATCACCTATATGAAGATGAATTTATGTACAACATCGAATTATATGCCTTGATTGATTACATGGATGCATT
Source organism: Musa acuminata AAA Group (assembly GCF_036884655.1). Classification (NCBI taxonomy): domain Eukaryota; kingdom Viridiplantae; phylum Streptophyta; class Magnoliopsida; order Zingiberales; family Musaceae; genus Musa; species Musa acuminata. The sequence continues at coordinate 25,190,623 of NC_088350.1, forward strand.
ATGGTACATTGTGTCTCATGTGAATGGCATCAGTTGCATTTCTCCAATCCTAATCAGAAGTATACTTCAGGAGCAGGTCAATCGCGTCCACTGAATGCTGGTTCATCAGATATAACTAGAACTTGCGAAGATTAGGTCATTTTTTTGTGGTCGTGGTGATCGAAATAAAGATGGAAGCAGACAGAACCAACAACTCTCATGAGAATGCGTGTTGATGAACTGATCATGTTTTCAGATAGATCGATAGAGAGAGAATGCAGATCTCCATCAAACATATGCAAAAGACAGAGTCCACGGAGAATACGAATTCTTGTCTCAGAAAGACAAGATAAATGGGGGAGGGCGGATAGGATCTCACCTTCAATGTGCCCTTGCAATGGTGGCACCTGAAGCAGGCCTTGTGGTAGACCCGGTTGTCGGCGGTGAGCTTTTCGACCAAGTACACCGTCTTGGTGCACGCCGTGCACTTGGTCGTCGTCCCTTGGAACGCCATCGCTCCTCGTCCCGTCCGACCAGTGGGGAAACCTCAAGACCGAACAGAGGCTACCTTAGTCTTGTTCTTCTTCTTCTACAAGCAGCAGCCGGTGTTGATGGGAATGGGATTGGTGAGCGCCCACAGCCACCCACAGGGCCTGCGCAAGGCCGGAGGCAAATGGGAGGTGGGGGAGCTGCGAGGCGGAAGGGCAGGAAGAAAAAGGAAGAGGTCAGGTGCAGAGAATCGCGGAGGAACGAGCAAATGGCGGAGGGAGAGAGAAGAAAGAAATGACAATTATTAATTTTATTAATTTTTTAATCTAAAAATATTTTCTAGAATGTTTTGAAAAATACCTTTATAAGTTTTCTATATAAGATAGTCTCATTTAGTCTAAATGTTTAATTCAAAAATAATAATAATAATAATAATAATAATAATAATAATAATAATAATAATAATAATAGACGATCGAGATGGAAATTAGTAGTAGGATGAACAGTTAAAAAAAACTATTATCGTGTTAAAGTAAGATTGATGGACATGTCATTATTGTCGTCAATCCGATATCAAGCAAGGCTGGTGAAGAATGATGTTAATCGTAACACCTGAGGATTGGGAAGTGATCGATCATCCTACACATCAACATCTGAAATATATATTTCAAAGGTGATGGATCAATCTTATACATTAAGGAATATGATGTTAGTATACAACGTTAATCTTAATTAATTTTCGTTGACCATTTCGTCAAGTCAGTCACTCGTGGTTCTAATACTAGAGCGTTCAGAAGCCAAATCTGTTCTAAATATATGCTTCACAATTAAAGCTTTCTAACACCAAATTTGAATCTTAAAATGCTTTTTGGCCATTGCTGAATATAGTAAAAGAAGAAGAAGCTGAAACACATTACTTTCAGATGAATATGCTGTTGGTCCTAAAATTAAAATTAATTCAAAACATGTGCAAGTCTGAACAAAATACAACATAGCTGCAGCTGCGAGTTTGCAGTTCCTGTATTGTCCTCTCAGGCCTCTGTATCTGGAGGACCAGCTTGGTTCCAAGATTGGCGTGGTCCCTCATTCCTGCACAATTTCGATACATAAAACCAAAATGATGTGGAGGAGGAACCTATCGAATGAAAAGTTTGACACAAGTATCAGTCCAGACACATGTAGAACAATGAAAAAAGAAATGGTACATATATGAAAAGTAAGCCTAATCATTCCAAACCCTAAAGCATGTTTCACATTCCTTAGAAGTACAGCTTGTACAACAGAGAATAGCTAACTAAAGCAGAACTACAACCTAAGCAATAAATATCTTGCTCTGTCAATTTAAATATTATCCACTAATTTCCAAGATTGAAGCTTGCTATAGATATGTACCATTAGTGTGTAGCTTTCTTCACAACTTTTAACGAATGTTCAGACAAAGAATAGTCAATATAAGTTCATGCTCGGTTATAAGATTAAAGGAAATATACCCTGAATCGTTTGCGCCGCGAACCATTAGAATCAAATGTGATGTGGGGCTGATTTTTACTGGGTTCATTTCTTATATTTCCTGCCATAACCTGGGTTGAACTATCCCTTTCCTGTCTGTAACTTCTATAAGGCTTCTGATTTACGCTCCGGAAATAGCCATCTCTGTCCCAAGATACCTCATAGTCTACTTTAAGCCGTGAGCCTTCCTGCAAAATATGAAAAAGATTCAAAATCAAGAAAGGTATATACAAGATACAAAGAACAGGTCCCACTAGTAACACATGGAGAATTAATGAGATGTCTTTGGAATCCCTATCTAAGGTCATAAAAACTAATTTCAAAGACACATGTTATGGGTACTTATAACATGCTAAACAGGTACCCTAGGAATTTCATACATGTTCTTATGAACTTCAAATACACATCATTGAGAAAGTAACATAGCTATTGATTCCAGTTAGAACTCATCATGTTCACCATTGAACAGCATCTTGATGCAAATGCATGCCTGGATTTCCAATGTAAACAAATCATGAGATTTCAAAACCATTAGACATTCCTAGAGCTTTATCGAAGTTGATACGAGAATCTTATTACAAACCCACATGATCCAGCTCCACAAAGTTCTACAAATAAAAATTGCTCAGGCAGGGGTGCAAAATTCTTCTGCTATATGGTCAGTTTAATTTTCTATGTTGACCTACTGTCAGCGTAGGTCAAATACCATTAAATCAAGCTTGTCTATGTGAAAGAACAAAGGATTTAGAAGAGAGCCTTGTAAGTATCAGTGATTTGCAAATTCAGCAAAGTTTGGATTTTCCAATTCCATGGTAGATTGCACAAAAATCCTGGCTCATTTCAATCTAACATCGGCTAATGTATCCCCTTTTAGGTTTTCCCACTGCGAAAATCGTATTTAAAATTGAGTCAACTGAATGGATGCAAACCTGTGACATTTAAGCTTTAGAATGAGCAAACCTAAGATTTTGTTCAGTTGATTCGAAACCTATTACCATTATTTTCAAATGTTGAGGAGTTTGCATGTTCTTAGAAAAATAAGAGCTCCAAAATCATCTTAGAAAGAAAATAAAAAACAAGAAATACAACCCCCTAAGGGGGAAAAAGCCATTATTTTCTTCATAAGTACATACCTTTGTTGTTACTTTAATCCACAAGTATACCAAGTTTTTGTCATTATGCAGCACCAAATAATTACAGTAAAAGAATTACAATATTGACATAAGGTACGATGTCTGTAAAAGAGAGAGTTTTTATGTGAAAAACCAACAAGATTTCTGCATGCCTTGGTTGTTTCTATCCACCACCCACCTCACTGCTTCATGTTATTATTTTCCATATTTGTTCATGCAATTCCTATGCATTAGCATATCCACATGCCTCATTAATAGATCTTAAAATGCAAACAAAAGTTACAAGGTAGTTCAACATTTGTTCCCACAACATTTCCTACATGCTATTGTGCTTGCAATTACTAGAAAATAAACAACCTCAAATTTTGATGATAAGAAACTATAAGGTCTTTTGGAAATTATTGATCTGAAGTTCTAAAGAGCACTCCAGTTGTAACTTCATCAATCATTATACTTCTCATCAAAAACAATTTAGGGAATGGCAAGACTTCATTTGAACAAAGCGGTAGAAAGCAATGTGTGAAGCAAAAAGCATAAATTGTTCGTGATTTTTTTGTTGTTCCTTGTATTATGTTTATGGTTTTGATTATTTTCATTATGTTAACAGCTCCTTTTCTTTTCCTCTATTTATTAGGATGCTGATGGTTATTTTGCTTAATATCACGTCTGCAGGCTCTCAACAAGGGCATTTGATGAAATCTCTAGTTACTGTGCTACAGCATGGAGTTATTTAACCTCAAGATGTCCTGTTTCAAAATAAAATACTGTATGTTATGTCAAAGTTTGCCTTACCGTGGTGTATCAATCAGCCATTGTTACAATACATATCAAGGCATACCAACATATCGTGTGTTGGTACGGCAAGGCATATCGATAACACGGAAAAATAACGAAAAATAGCTTCAAAAATTCCTTTTATATATATATATATATATATATATATATATATATATATATATATATATATATATATATATATATAATGATTTTTAAGTTGGAAATAAATATAAATTTAATATAATTTTAACAAAAATAATCTAAATTATGAAAAAATAGTGACATCTTTTTCGGGCTTTGAGGAGTACCTTTGTGGTACGTTCCGAACCGTTTTTTCGTTAATGTTGAATTATCTACAAAAAAAAATAATTTGAATTGTTAAATTATTTTTTAAATAACTTAAACTTTAAGATTTAAATGAATCAAATAATCAATCGATAGATATACCTAGTTCTACCATCAAAAAGAACGACGAGACTCCACGAGTGATAGATCGAAGTCCTTGATTCTATGTATCTATATATCAATTTGATATATTTATCGAACTCAATCCTAAAATTAATCCCACGACATAGTATACTGATACACTGTATCCTATTTGTACATCAATGTAGTGATGGTCAGTCTGATGGTCATGAACCACATATGTCCAAGACGGCTCCTAAGGCAAGGATGATTGTGGCATATATTGGTGCGGAACATAGAGAATGTCAGAACTTCTATTTTCATCATTGAAATGCCACTTTGTATCATAAGATCGATCACCATACTATTGCTTGGAGAAGTATAACCAACTATCACCGCATTATTGTTGGCCGTAGATTCTCTATAATACGACGACTATGAATACGATGAGCTTCGCTTTGTGTTTACGTCGTGTAAGCTCTGTCGCATCTACTCAAAATCATTCATTGTCTTCCCCTTCCCCTTTTGTGTATAAACTTAACTACTGCCTTCCCCTTTGCCTTTGCCTTTGCCTTTGCATGCTAGGCAAACGATTGTGATGTTTGGGTCTCTCTAACTCCTTTAGCAGTCAAAAGGTGTCTTATAGCCCGACTCGATTCTTTCTAACGATACAACTAATGCTACTGCCTTCTCCTCTGCCTTTGCCTTTGCCTTTGCACGCTGGGCGAACGATTGTGACAATTGGGTCTCTCTAACTCCTTTAGCAGTCTAACTTGATTAAGAGACTGAAATGGGTTGAAACAGGGGGGAGTAAAGCATTTAGAAACCCTTTCCTATCGTTCAAACAGTTACATTGACTATTTAAAACAGGACAATCTCAGCCCTTGATCGGTAATGGTCAAAATCCGACCGTTACTGACCTGTATGGGAGGAAAGGATTGAAAAACCCTTTCCTATGGTTCAAATAGTTAAATTGACAATTTGAAACAAAACAATCTCAGCCCTTGATCGGTAACGATCAAAATCCAACTGTTATCAACCGATACAGGTTGGTAACGATCGAATTTCAACCATTATCGATCGATACAAATCCTGTATCACTCGATACGGGGTCATGTAATGTGCACTGCTCGATGTATGGTAGTCCGCATACCGGTCCTATGTCAGACCAGTATGTACCACCCATACCAGGCGGTACAGCTCGATAAGACGAATCTTGTGTTGTGTAGGCACTACTACTATATTCTTATGTAAATAAAATATATATTGTTCTATTATGATTTTAAATTTATGATCATTACACAAAATTCCCCTATCATAAGTTGCATGTTTTCCAAGCATATTTGGGCAGCAATGTATTATTATACTGAACTTTTCCTTTATTTGTGAGATTTTGGAAATAAAAATCCAAAACTAGCTCATACTAGACCTGAGGAGTACACAGGTATTGCGATTCCAATGTCAGCGATGCAGTTAAATATTATACACAATTTGTTCGATTGGTAGATAACCACTAACACAAATCATCATATAGAACTGGTTGATCAAAACCATAGTATTACCTTCTGCATTGACCGTCCATATAACACCTTCATGGCATTGTAGAAGTCATCATAACTCTCAAACTGAACCCAGACTTTGCAGTTAAGTCCAGAAATAATCTCTTCTTTAGAGTCTTCTGATTTCACACCTAAATCATCGTCGCTGGCAACATTAAGATTCCTAGTTGATGCAGGTTAAGAATGTCAAAAACACAAAGGATGATAGTCATTGATTAAGTTGATGAAGATATAAAAGGAAGGGGATCAACCAAAAAGTTTGGCCACATGAAACAAATACCAAATAAGACACATTAAGAAGCTTAACAACTGAAGTTTATACTTTATACACATAAAATATCCAATAAATGCTCCAGCATATTGTTGTAAGTTCTCCCAAATTCATGCTGTGTGGTCTCTTATATCAAACAAAGTAACTGAAAAGAGAAAAATGACCCACTTGGGAACAAACTAAACTCCTCTTTCAGTAAGTGAAAAGAAATATCCTTATCAACTGACAAGGATGGTAAGTAAAATCAGCTACTACTCTTTATGACAATAAAACATATCAATGCAGCCAAAATTTATGAGTAATTGGTCTACCCATGAAAGACTAAGTCGAAGAGTAAAATCAAGTTAAGTCTGTCTCCAATTAGTTATATATTTTTAGTCAAATCAGCTGAGTCGAATTATCTTCCTCAGATATTGAACTTGTCGCCGGATCAGACACGGCAAACAAGTTGCCACTCTACAAGACAACATTTATCAGAGTGAATGAAGAAAGCAACAATTGAACAGCCAAACTATGCAATAAATCTAGAAAGATTACAAAATTCACCTTATCTTCCCCAGTGTGGAAAAAATGGTATGAGTAACCAACATCGAGGCCTTGGACGACACTCGTGGCTCCGCAAACCAGCGAGAAGGAACACCCCGAACAATGACTGTGTCTGGTCGCCTGGCAAATGCCCTTCCTGCAAACACAACGCGCAGATCAAGATCTCCAGTTTGCCCAACCAAGCAACGCGACATGATAACAAACAACTGAAACTTCCTTGTTCTAAGATTAGAGATAGGATATAATTACGGGAATCCAACAATTGTGAGGTATAATAATCCTCCCATGATTTCTTCATCAGCTCAAAATCATCCGCCGGCGGAATCTCCACGGTCATCTTGAACTTGACGCCCTCGAGGTTCAAATCGATCCCGGCAAGCCGGTCGACGAAGGTGCTCCGCCAGTCCAAGAACCTCTTCCTCGACGCCCCCTCGTCCTCCTCGTTCCCTTCTCGGTTCTCGCTCTTGAGGAACCCTAGGTCGCGGACGAAGAGAGTCCCGGAGGCCACGGGCTCGTCGCGCTTGCGCTTGTGGAGGTCGGGGCGGCGTCGGATGACGAGGTCGTCATCGGGGACGGAGAGGGAGAGGGGATGGGAGCGGAGGAAGTCGAGGAGGGCGAGCTTGAGTTTCCACTCGTCGATGGGCTTAACGGCAGGATCAGAGCGGAAGAACGTGAGGAGGAGCTTCACACGCGGGGAGAGGGACAGGCCGCCGCCGCCAATTTCTAGGGTTTCGGTCGGCGAGAGATACTGCAAGCGGCGGCGCCGGGCGGACGGAGAGGACGCCATGTTCTTTTCTACGTAGTGGTTTAGGTAATAGTTTATAACGCCTTAAACGAACCCAAAATGGCGAGCGTTATATATAAACGTTACCATGGATGTGCGTTATATACCGGGTCAGATGTCCGCAGAGGAAACTAAGATATTATTTAGATAGATTAAATTAGCACAATTTACCAAACAAACCAATAATGAGGTTTTATCTCATATTTGGTTTTTATCTGAGGGGTATCTTTTTTTTTAATGCTAGAATAAAATATATTTTATAAAATAATAATAATAATAATCGATATATGATAATCGACGATCATATATTGACTTGAATAGATATTAATAATGTTCCCATGAGAAATGTGTTGATGAAAATTAGAGAGAATATTGACTTGAATAGATATTATCCCTATTATGACATTGTAGATGGATACTTCACCTATACCCTGCAAACACAGGTATTGTGTCTTCACATGCATGCACCTTATGTTACAGTTAGAATGAATTGGGAGACCAAATTAACAATATTAACAAGGAGGTAAATTTACATGCATATATATCCTCTTAAATCGGTTGTTTTAATATGTAAGCCTACCAAAACTGGGACTCTAGTTAATGTTAATGACCTTTAAAAATCATTATGATAATTTAGACATTATATAATAGCGTATATTTACATTCAAATTAGTTAATGTCAGAAGTAGTTAACCTAAATTTTCTAGAATGAATGTTGATCTTATTATTATTATTATTTTGTAAGAAATATATGTCACTTCAAAACTGTAAGATATTGTACATTAATTTTAAATAAAAAGTTATAGGATAATTAAATCTTTATTTATAATTTCTATTAAGGTATTTTAATATTTTACTCCGCTTCTTCTCTTACCACTAACCTTAATCATTTCGTTTCTTCTAAGTATTGCACCAATTACCAACTAAGCATTCCATCCCAGATGCAACCGCAGGTACACAAATCTTTATTAATTCCAAACAGTTACCAATCATTCTACAGAGCTAAAACTAAATAGTGTCATTGAAAGAAAGATGAATGCAATCGCTTCAAACAGTCCAAATTCCAGCCAAGATTTGTAAAGATAGGATTCCATACCCCTAATCTGAAATCATGGTAGATCACTCAAGAAGAGGAGGCATTCGATTAGACGAGATGTGGCGGTTGCGGAGGAGGGGAAGGCGACCTACACTTACCTTACGCTCCGCGACGGCCCGATGCGGTGATCAGAGGGCGAGCGGCGCTCGGATCGGCTGCGGCGGTAAGAGGAGGCTTGACCGAACTTCGATGCCGGGGCCTCGGCCTCCCCCTCGTGCTCCGGAAGGTGATCCATGCTGAGGCTGCGGGTGCCGCGGGAGAGGCAGCGGTAGGAGCTCCGATCCCGGCGCCGCTTGATCGCGTGGATCACGAAGGGTATGAGGCCCTCCATTCGTTGCTCTCTCTTTCTCTGACGAACTTTTGGGGAAGCAGACCGACGGTCGGCACGCGAGGGAGTGAGCGAAAGGCGGTGTCTTGATGTTTATATAGTGGGGAATTGATTAGATTGTAGCTATGGTATTTCTGTCACCGTCAAATGGAGGAATAAAACGGTACGTTATTTGGAAGCGTGCCTCCAGAGAACGATCATCTAAATATTATTTATTACCCTTCCATAATTTTGATGCACTCTTAATCGTATAAAAGATAAAGAGATACATGCCCTTAGTGTATGAATAATTAAACCATACGTTGGTTTAAAAATTATTCAATTTTATTATCCACAAGAGACTGTGTGATAAGAATTATTTCACCATTGTCTGATAAAGTAAACAAAAAAAAAAAAAGGAGACATTGTCTTCCACCAACATTATCTAAACACAATGTGAAACATTTTGGAGCTACAAGTCAACTCTTTTCTTCCACTATTTTCTCCTGTTCGGTACACTACAGCATTCTACCTCTAAAATTCAACAAGTTCGATATCATGCCTAGCTACTGGATAACCAGCAAAGCCATGAGATAGAACAATATGTTGATGGAAGATTACAAGCTCAATTACTCCAGATTATGTTTCATGAAGATGGCCGAGAAGCAAAACAAACGAGGAAAGTGCAGACAGAGCATGAGATTTATTAAACAAAATTAATTAGAAAATTGTTTTTGAAGCATGTGGTCAGAAGACAATCATGAAAAGGTAGAGACAATAGGATTATGGAAGCGCCCCTCCCTATGGAACAGAGTGCTCGACTGTCTTCGGTCACTACCCAACACTGGAATTGTTTTCACACAGGTATTATCACAAACCTCGTATTCCCATTGGTAATTTCTTGGAAGCAGAGATGAAATATAAGCATCCAGCTTACACAAACGTCAGGACAACATGATCCTGAGCCTTCAAGGGAATTCACCAAGTTGAGAGGAGCAAGTATCATCATCACATGGAAGAAGCACCTGTACAGTCAGGAAGACAAAAATCCTTGAGATATCTTCAATTTAATTCAGTCATCAAGCATTGGTTCTCAAGGGAGGGACATCTGGACCTGAACCCTGACCATTATGCATAATTTGAAGCTCATTTGCTAGTTGGGCACGACGTTCCTTCAGTAAGTTTAGGCGGTTTGTCAACTTAGCAAGTGCAGATGCTGTTGAAGAGACAGTTTCCTGAGTAGAATCAGAATATTTTAATCAAACTCAATCTTTCCAAGCCAGTTAGCGAGTCCCTTGAAATCTACTGTGAAATAACTTGTTGCATAATATGATTATTACAAAAGTTTTTTTTACCTCAGGTCTGGAAGAGAGTCTCTTTGCAACTCCACTGGGCTCAGAAGATGAAACACTAGCAGAAGTCTGAGATCTCAAACTATCCAATGCTGTTTTAGTTGGCCACTGATTGAGCAAGGACTGTTTCCCAGGTAAAGAGGAATCTTGGGCTTGATTCACATCTTCACAGCCCAAAGTGAAGTTCTTCGAAGCAGTAATTTGGCCAACTCTCGCAGACTCTTCAGTAGATGGATCGTTACCAAGTCCCTTAGATAGTTTACGGCTTTGATTTGCTATGTCTATTCTTTGCTTCTCAGACGGCTGCCCATCTGATGGTGACACTGATTCTCGGGGTTGGGTTTCTACATTCTCACAGTCAGCATTACGCTGCATGGATAAATTGCATTGTCATCTGAATGAGTACCGGTGATACAACCATGTGCATAAGTAGATAAGCAAGAAATCCTCATAAGATACTAGCATACCTCACTGTATGAGATGCAGCTAACTGGAGTCTCTGAATTACTTTGCCTCGTTTGGAACTGCTGGGAGAACTTTGAAAGTGAGTCCTCAGTGGATGAAGAACTTCTAGTGCCCAAGCCAATAGCATTCTGGCAAATGGGATCACTTTTTTTATCGAGAGAAGGCTCTGTGACTTCTGAAAAAGGTAGCTCTTGCTCTTTTACTGGCTTGGCCTCATGGGCTACTCCAGACAAAGCGTCCTCCTTATATAGAAGTTATACCCTTTAATTAGGATATATTATCAAACAAGATTTGAAAGAATGGCAAGATATATCAAATCAATGAATTAAAGAAGATATATCATTCGAGGTGGAATGTAGTTACAGCTGACAATAACCAAACAAGATCTTCAAGTAGACATGTACAGGTAGTATGTCCTGTGCTTTATGAATAACAATTTGATCAGCTATAGGAAATTTTAATTTAGTACAATTACTAATCCACTAAAGAAACCAACTTGGATCATCAGCTCCATAAGGATTGTATGCCAGTTAATTAGAAAAGAATATGTAAAAATTGCAAGGAAGGCTATTGATATGATAAACTTACTGCTTGTTTCAAAAACTTGTTGTGTTGATCAACAAGATTGATACTCCTAACATCTTCCAACTGAGTTTTCCTGTATCAAACAAATACTCATCAAGGTATAATAAATAATTCCCCCGAAATAATATTCCAATATCCATTACTTGTGTAGTCGCGATCTATACATCTGATTAGGTGTAAAACTAGCAAACTAGTTACGTGTAGTATCATAGTCCTTGATATGCTTCAATTATTACCATGTTAAGTCGATCAACAGCAAATAACTTTCTAAGAGAAGAGGATCAGATCCTCCTTGCTTGTCATTATCAGACAAGCAAGAGAAGAGGAAGAAGAGAACTAGAAGAAGTGGAGGATAACAAGTATGACGGAAATGAGTCAGATACCAGACCTGGTCCAAATCTGACCATTGAGGAAAGAAAAGCACAGGAGGAAAGAAAAGAAAAGGGAGGAAGTAAGTCCAGCTGTAATGTTGCTAGATCTGTTTAGCCAGTCGATCAGTTCCTTTGCCAGAGACCAACAACCAAATTGGTTGGGATCCAATCAGATCCAATAAAGTGACAAGCAACGGCCACATCTGATGCCAAAGAAAATAAATTATATAAATATATTTTTCCTCTAGATTCCTAAATTTGTTTATATCTTATAATGTTTTCTTTTTTGAAATTATTATTTCAGCTGCTTCGACCATCTGGTGGTCAGAATAGGCCAATCTTTATCTTAAATTTTATGGCCAATGAAAAACTTTATCCTGATTCTAGAAACTTGATTTATTGTTATCATGTAGCTGTGTTTGATGTTATTTATGTAACAAATAAGTTTCAATAAAAAAGGTACTTCATTTTAAACCATAGTATACATATGCAGTCCATCTCACCAAAAAAAGCCATTAAAATAGGGAAATGATAATAATGCATTAAGAACTGACAAGGTAAATATATCATATCGAACTGCACAAAGAAAGAGTTATCTTACTCTCCAGAATGATCACTAATATGAAGTTGTCTGCTGCATGACTCACATAAGGAAACACAGCTTCGTTTTAGCTGATTGTTAAGCTGTCCATGAAGATCATCAACTTTCAGCTTCAAAATAACTATATCTGCTTCAGCAAGAGCAACTTCCTCTAGATCTGCCCTTGTCTTTTAACACAACTATCAAGTATAAATCTAGTGCAAAATCAGCTATCTACTTAAACACAATTCATTTTAAACTAACCTTGCTATCCATAGCAGAAACAAGAGATGCATTCCCAGGTTGCGTGTTCATTAGTCCATTCTCCAAAGATGCTCTAAAATCTTGCTCATTTTGTAATTGCTCAAGCAATCTTTCTACCTGTTTCAACAGAGATATATTTCAATTGTGACAAAATTTCCAAGCGTTCCTACTGGTGAAAACGATATAACATACAAAAATGATTGAACTCCACAGTGAGTGAACCAAAATAACATTTCTTACAAGCGATACAAAAACTTCATTTGAAAGAGGTATACACGAATACAGTTTGTAGGATGGTTGGAGGACCTAAAGTATTATAAGCTTTGTTATCTGCTTAGGTCCAAAATCTCCAGATACAATTACCATGTTAAATGAAACAACCATTCTTGTATTTATTTATGTAAAGTCATATTAAGTTGCTTGTCAATAAACTAACAAATGAAACTGGACCTTTGCAACTACTATATAACAAGATGTTCAAGGAAGAATCAAGATAATAAAGCTCAAGTTGAAGCTTGTCAAAATGTTTTCCAAATACAAGAAATGAATATTGGCAAGTACATGGAATTGGAAAATAAATTAAGTTGAGATAAAATTAAGCTAGATGGAACACAAAAAAAAGGACATTAACAATGAAGCTCAGTGCAAAAAACTATTCCAGCAGAATTTCAAAGTCATCCTAGTCAGAATCATAAGTATTCATGACCCGCATTGCTGCCAATTGTCCAAGGAATCCAATTTCGGGTACCGGACCCGTTTGGTCCATGGCCAGACCAATACAGGTTCAGTCCATGGCTGGACCGATATGGGTCCTGTTTATTCTGGAATGCACCATGGTACCGATACAATCTGCTGTGACAGGGAGAGGGGGGGAGGAAGAAGAAGAGGGAAGAAGAAAGAAAAAGGAAGAAAAGAAGGAAGAGGTGATGGACGAAGAGGTGGAGGAAAAGGAGGAGAAGATATACCAGAGATGAGGGCGGTAGGCGGCGAGTGGCAAGCGGCAGCCACATGAGCAGTGATGAGCAGCAGAGAGGAGACACTCAGAAAGAGTTGTGACTCATGAGCTCCTCACAAGCCCTAGCACATTGGGCGACACAACATCTAAAAGAAAAGAGTCAACAGTTGACAAACCGGACCAGACTACCCAGTTTGAGTTGTCCACATCACGGTTGGCGGTCGGACTGGTCAATACCGGTCGAATCATACTGAACTGGGCAAAATTAAAAACTTGTTGTAATCTCAACCAAATAACAGGATAACAGGAGATACAAACTGGAAAAATTAAGAAGAAAAAAAGATAGGTTCAAAGTTTTACCTAAACCATGTAAAAGGACTGGTTTGGCATTAGAACATGTCCAAACACAGCCTTAATCATTTCATAGCATGTCAGAACAGGAAATGCATGTCAAGATAAAGCTGGCAACAACTTTAGAGTTGAATGTAACACTCAGGTAATACAAATGAAAAACTAATAAAGTCACTAAGAGATCATCTGATAGCCAGTTAATCCAGCAGCATCTTTATTTATAGATGCATAGACAGCAATCTGCGCACTTATATATGTAAAAGGAACCACAATGGATATGAGTCACAGAAAAATTCGAAAAAAATCATAGACCCTTTAGAGAAGTTTTAGAACAAAATTTGCAATTACATGACTTCTTGAGGAAATAGTCTGATAATACTTGAGCAGACAGACAGCTTAATGATCTAAAGGGGGATCCAACACCAGTTCACTCGAAAGTTATAGGAACAGGTTTCTACTATTCATTTTGGCTTGAAACAGATATTTGACAGGGAACCAAACAGGTACAGTGATCAGGTAATGTACAGAAATTAGACACATTGGAAATCTGCGCCTGCATCTCATGCCACCATGGCAAGGCCAGAGAAAATGAGGGTGGCAGCGGGAATTGAGTCTTTGAGTCTTATACTTTTTTTTGTAGGCTTTTTGTTATCGCTTAGTTCTTTTTTCCAATCTCAGTGAATCAGTGGCACCAACTTGTTGGCATGGTGGATTGTCATGTACTGCTGATGGCATGACCATGCTAACTATTAACTAAACAGGCAATGCCGTTGAAATTTTAAACTTAGATTCATGTTACTCTATTCATTCCTAATATTCTCAGTATGACCACCAATCAACCTAAAATTTATTTTGTATATTCCATAATTCTCATGAAATTCTATCTGCTGAAAATGTAACTTTTTAACCATGATTTACAAGTTAATTAATTGAAATCTAAAATTCCTAACTCTAACAAAGGACCAACTGGACTAGGCGAACATCAGTTAGGATCAACATTATAGGTGTGTCTTATTATCACTCATTGGGCCTACTTCTGATGTAGGAGTACAATCCACTATTTACTAACTTCTAAATATAGCAGCTGCCTAATGTTGTTTTGGAGTTTGAAAGGTTTCTGATCGTTATAGAAATCATTTCTATGACAAATGAGGATTTGGGTTCACACAGTACCCATGTTTTGATTCACCGTTCATTTGTTTGGGCAAGCAATTCAGATGACAAAATTAAACTGGTACAAGACTATTAATCAAGTGCATAGAAATTGTATTATAGCATAAGAAGAAAACAAGAAAGTAACTTTCTTTTAAGTCTTCTTATTGATGAACAGTTAACAACGACCTAGTGCAGAACATGAACACTCAAATCAAAGACATGATAGACACAAACAACCTTCTACTGAGATCAAATATATATAATTAACTCCCCATCATCGATCCAGGCAAAAGAGTTAGCTGTTGTAGCAAGAAAGTGAAGGCCAAATGACTTTTTGCTTTACAAGAAAAAAGAATCATGGTTTAACTGAAACAAAATAAGAGCTAAACGGCACTCATGCAAGAGCTAAATGGTGCTCGTGCAGTACTTACATCTTGTTCAAGAGCTAAACGGCGCTCATGCAAAACTTCCTTTCGTCTTTGCAAACTCTCTTGCAAAACTGCATTCCCTTTTACCTTAAAACAAAAGAATTGCTTGATTTACACATGAATAACAATATATACGTATACCAAATTCTCAATTGTCATAGTAAAGAAGGTACCTCCTTGGCAATTTTATTTTGTAAGTCATTCTTAGTGTTCTCAAGCCTTTGAATAGCATTCCTGTCAAGAGGATGTTACCAATATTTATGTATAAAAGTGTGACTAACTCAATACAAGAATATAGCACAAACATTTTGATATCGGTAGCCATAGAGGTTTCTAAACCATGACAAAACAAGACTCATTTCCCGACTAAAAAAGGCAAAACTTTATTCCAGGAATAGTTGATACGATTCTTTGGCAACGACTTCCAAGCTAGTGATCAATCAGGCAAGGATCATATTCCGATCCAACTCATTCATAATATGACCAAAAGATGATCAAACACATGTAGTAGGTCATTTCCACCTTAGGTGAAAATCAAATTAGTCAGACAATAGCTCCTAAGATACAAAGTGTAAAACCACGAGCAAGTAATATGGAATTTATAAATTTATATACAACAATTCTTATGTCATAGAAGCAAACAGAGTACAAGATGCATGTCGCAATATAACTAACCATAACATTTATGATATCTAAAATCAACAACAATTAGTGCAAACTGCGAACATAAGTCAAAACACAGCATGTTGACCAAAAAAGGTCTAAGCAGTAATAAACAAACCCAAAGTCATGCATAACATTGTTTAGGGCCTGCGAGAGTTTCTAGCTAAAACAAGTCCTGCATAATTGATATCCTGATCAAGTACTTATAGAACAAAATTTAGCTACACACTTGGATTACATAAGAAAATGATACACCTCAAACACAAAAAAGTGTCGGTAGAAGAAGAAAAAGAAAACTTAGGTTTTGTTTGGATTGTAGATTTAGTGGGGGTTTTCTCTGAAACCTCAGGATTTCACCCAAACACCATCTTTTCTCCACTTGAAATTGAGCAGGTTAGAAATTCCTGTCAGCAGACTATAAAAATGAGGATTTGGGTTCACACAGTACCCTTAGAACTTGGAAATTAAGGACCATGGAAATACCAGGGTATACATGAAAGATGCATGAAATTTCGCCTCCATCAAACACAAATATGGTTAGAATTTCGAAATCCTAGGTTAATATTTCAAAAATGTTGCAAAACAAAAATGGGAATTTTTGTTGGAATTTGAGTCCCACTTTGAATTTGGGGGAAATACCAGAATTTCAAAAACGCATACCAAATAGGACCTTAAAGATCACATCAATCAAGAAAAGTTACATTAAGTAAATAGATGACATACTCATCTTCGCTTAAGTCAATTGACTCCATGGAAAGGTTCTTTCTTGCCTGGATATTGCAGATATATAAGAAAAAAATTTTGATTTATTATAGGGAAGCAATAATGAAATACAAATATACTCACAGGAGTGCGCCCCCAAATAGCAGGTCGTTTTATGGAGACGACTAGTTTGTTTGGCTTATCTGCACCTTCTCCATCATCTGAAGGCAAAATATGACTTATAAACCTCAGCATGGGACTTGTGGCGAATCACTAAGACACTCATGGGAAAGACCACCATGCAAAGCTATGGCTTTACCACTATCGTGCAGCAAGGTTTCATGTTTCTGTATGCTAGAATCACCAGGAATTTGAATATCAGATTTTTGTGACGACTTTTGATGTTCTTGAAGAGATGCACCACCTCTTTTCTGATTGTCTATGAGCTGAAAATACAAGCAGTATCAGAAAAGACCAAGAAACCAAAGAGATAAAAACTATTTAAAACAATTTGATCAGACCATTTCAACTAACAAGGTATTTATAAGCATTAAAAAAAGGACTTTTCATGTCTTACAAGACCGTAACTGTAGTAATAGTTGTACAACCAAGGAATGCAATTTCATTGTATACCACCCAAGAATTGCTGTACTGATCAGTCGAGACCAACCAACCAGGTGCATATATGTAACATACTACTTTTTCTCCTTTTTACCATAACAATTGGGTACGAAAGCATATACGTATACTGGCCCATACATGTCTTTTAATTTACTCCTTCCATTCAAACATTACATAACCCAGATAAATGTAAAATGAAGTAAATTCTTCAAGAGAATAACTAAGTGAAAACATAGGAACTATAACCTCATTATCATACGGATCATTTCCAATGTTGCTGTGGCTTTCACTATTTGTTTCACTGCATGAATTTTCAGAATCATCATCTATATCAGCTTCAAGGCCATTATGCTCATCACCATATCCATCATCTTCTGGAATGTCATTATCCGAATAATCATCGTTGCTGTTATGCTCATCATGATATCCATCATCTTCAGTAATGTCATTATCAGTCAAGTCATCATTGCTGTCATGCTCATCATGATCTTCTGGAATGTCATTATCAGTTGAAACATCATCTTCAAGATCACCTTCAGAATCAGAATAAGGATCTGATGATGCTGAGCCCTCATGCAAGAGATCCTCCTAACAAATATTTATTAGTTCAGCAAGATCGGATAAACTAACAAATAAATTCAATCAATTTTCATTAGAATGAAAAGAAACATTACATCAAACATTTTGTCAAACTCCTCTAACAGAATTATGACTATAGCTTGAGCATGATTGGCAGCTGCAGCAGCTTTTAGAAGTTGAATAGAACCATCTCCACCCATATTAAAGTCATCTTCAAATTCACAATCTCCAGCAAGAAGAGGACGGAGAAGTAATGGGGCCATGCAAGCTGCTAAAGCCGATAGTGACATCCGGTTCTGGGACTTGTGGGAAGCCACTGTTTGCATCATCTTGAGAATCCTGGAAAAAGAAATCAGGGTGAAAAATCTTATTAATAAATAATATATCCCAAAACATACATCCAAATATGATGATCAATCTCAAACTTGCTAAATATCACATATTGAAAAGTTACTACTATAGGTAAACAAGAAAAGGAAAGCAAGTCCCATGACAAAGAGGCCAACAGAATATTACATAATAAGTATTCTAGTATGTAAAACCATAAGATAGGGATTCTATATCTTGGTTCAACAACTATATTATTATTATGAACTGCAGCAACTCCACAAATTTAAGGATTAAAAGTTGCATGTACAAAAATTCACGAGTCTTGTTTACATGATACTTGAAAGTTGAAATTTGGAACACTTAATAGGAAAGGTATAAATTCTGGTAAAAGAGATCCCAAGAGTAGAGTTAAGCTGTGTTTTGAAAACTGCAGCACAAGGTTTATTTCAGATAAAATTTGCAATCATTGACATCACCTACTTGCAGAAAAATGTCTTGATAATATTGAATTACTTTGGCATAGATTTCTTGAACTTGAACCTTTTTATCTAACACGAGTTTGTCTAATACTTCACTTAACCCTAGTATGTCCATCTTTGGCAAATTAAAGGCAGATCTGGGACCCTAAACAAAATGACTATATTTTTCTGCACTCTAGACTTGTGGGAAAGATATAAAGATATCTCTGGGAAAAAAAAAAACCAGAGTGCATTAGACTATAGTTTCTAAAATATCAAGCTTAAATTCAATCTTGATATGCAAAATGTTTTTTTTTTGTTGGACTCCTTTCTAATGATTTGGTTCATAAAGATGATACTGGTCCTTACCGTTAACCAGAAAGGAGGAGCAGAAGGTAGTAGTGGAGGCAAAGGAGGAGGATGCAGCAAAAATGCTAAGAGGAGCAACGTGAGGAGGTGACAACGGTGATACGGGAAGATGAAGAGGTCGTAGTGATGCGAGGAGGAGGTGGGGGCAAAGATAGAGAGGTGGCAATGGTGAAAGTGGAAACAGAGGAGAGAGACGAGGAAGAAGCTTCAAAGAGAGAAAGGAGGAGAAGCTGAGACAGAGAGAGGGAGAAGGAGAAGCTCCAAGAGAGAGAGAGGATGGCAAGCTACCTCTCAACTGCAGTTGATAGTTGACGATAAAAGAAGAGGGGAGAGGGTCAAATTATTTTAGAAAAGTTACAAATAAAAAGGAAACTGGATTGCTGCCCAGTACACCTGTGTGTACGGGTCATATTTTAGCTGGACCACCAGGCGTGGTAAGTGTACTGGGCTGTAAGCACTATTCTAAGCTGGACCAGGCATCATGGTAAAGCTTTCCAAGTTGGACTGAACAAAATTGCCGGGTTTGCTAACCTGTCATGGCTCAGATCATTAAAACCAACCCATACCAACTAGTATTTTTGCTCAAGCTACACGCCATTTCTAACATTTTTTGGTACATATTAAATATCCAGAAGTTGGCATTAGATGTTGACAAATAATCAGGATTAGGAAAAGTGGAAGACTAAGTGATGAAACATCCATAAAAAATGATTTAAGCTTAAGTATATAACAAGTTGGAAACTAATAATCACGAATCAATCAGTGATCAGCCAAAAGCAATAATATGAGGCAAGAAGAATATACTGACATTATAAAGATCACCAATCGGCCTGAGAATCTATGGACAGAGCAAGCACATTACATGAACAGAAAAGACAAAACATGGAGAGCAACTCATTAAAAGAATGTGGAAGATGTAAAAGATAGTGAATGAAAGTCACAGAAAAAAAAGAACAATCCAAATACACATCTGAGGAGGCTTTTAAGATTTGTCACTAAATTTTTATCAATAAACTCACAAAACTTTCGAAACTAGAAATAGCATCGATAGGGCACGGTTACACCAGAGTGGAAACATTTGGAAAGATCATCTATCGTAGACTAATAATATGTTAAACCTTTTTCTGGCATAGAAGGAACTTCACCTAAATTCATAGCGAAGGTTATTAACCTTGAATCCCCTGATAGACAACTTAACATCCAGGCAATTATTACCCAATACCTACCATCAACTTTATTACCCAAGACTTACCATCAATATTCAGATTTCAGAAGATCCAGAACATGCAAAAGGTAACAAGTTGTACGGGCAGAAATATGTTGTGGGGGAAGCAAAGAGAATGAGAAAAGGTATGGTTATGACAATTATTTTTTTCAAAAAGGAAGCTGTTGGTTCAAGAAAGTAATGATATCACCTAGAACAAAGCAATTATTGGCACATAGAAACAAAACCATAAACACCTAGGTGTAACTAATATACCTCTGCATCAAACGAAGACTAGGCTCCGGGAAAGTTTTATATATGGCAGAGCGGATAGCATTAACTCTTCTTCCACGATCAGTTCCTTGAAAATATCAAATTCAAAGTTAATGTTACATGATTTTGCATTATAACAAAAAGAATTTTGATAATTAATCTGAATATTAAATATAATTATCTGGGTCTTTTAGATCTTATATTTGGTGAAAGAAGTTAGGTAATTCATGTGCCATAGCATTCGTTTAAGTACAAGAAGAAAATTGTCAAAACCATGGAAGTTCAAAGTTCAAACCAAGTACAAACAACTACAATGTCATCCTTTCAACTTACATTTAACAGGCATTTTCCCACATGTTTTAAACATGACCATGGACTGGAAGAACACTATGTCAACTAGTAAAGGACAACATGTCCGGTGCAATTTGTATTCCATATATCTTGGTTCTTATACTTTAGGAATGTTGAACAAGCCAACAAGGTACCACATGCACTTAGCCAAGGATCAAAAATCAACCACCCCAACTTTTATAGTGTAGTTTTTACCAGTCCAACCATCGATTGGTATGCAGATGGACAATTTTATCAAGTCTGGTCAAGAACTGAGCTTAATACCTGGTACGCTTCCTGCGCCAGGATTATTGGGCACCGAGCTGACCCATCCAGCCACATAGAATGGTGATCAAACATTGGGTATCAATACACTTTGGTTGGGCTTAGCTCATTAAAATAAATGAATCTTGCTTATGGGTGATTTAGTGCTGTGTCAAACCAGCCGAAGCCAAGTCAAATACTTACACAAATTCAGTAAAATAGATGTAGTACACATTAGATGAAGGTATGCTACGTGCAAGGATTAAAATCTTGGTTTGGTACCAATACTGCTTAACGACTACATTAGCATAGCACCAATATCATTATAACATAGTAGTGTTTGTATTCACTGGTACTGATAGGACCAGTACAAGCAAAGAGAGAGAGAGAGAGGGAGAGATAGATATATATGAATTTGCTGTGGTTTCTAACTTTCTATAGTTAGAAGTTAAAAACCCTGAGGTTCCGTTCACTAATGCCAATATATTCCCTCTCCTATTCTCTGAAAATATTGCCCCTCTTTTGCCTTTTTTTGTCAATTAAACCCTTGTCACCACTCACCATTACCTCTAATCATCTCCTTTTAGGCCCTCTTTTCATCCCACCCTCTCTGCTCTAGATAGGGCTTCCAAGATAGTTAGTTCTTGTAAATAGATCGAAGTTGAACCTTTTTATGTATAGGCTTGTTTTATTTGAGATACCACAGTTTTTATCAAGCTAAAGCCAATCACAAGGAACCGCATGTTAATTTGTATCAAACAAAAACAAGGGCTCATTCATTTGTAATTGGGTCATTTACACACCAAGAAGCATGGTACAATGGTGGCTCCATGCAATACATGCCACTTGGACAATTTATGTGGTATTTTGCTACTTTGAATTGGGCTCACTCTTCTGCACATTAGTGATGATAGAATCACAATAGCAGCAAAAATCAATTCTCATAGACAGCTCAATGTGCCCATTGGCCAGTTAGGTATAATGGGTATTTGAACCTGTGGCTCAAAAAAGCTAGCCCAAGTGGCTAGTAGTAAGTCCAACAAGCTCTGTTTACTATCATCACCCAACATTAACTTCTAGTGGAATTCATTGGGACGACAAGTTTGTCTAGTATTCCTATATTTCATTCTTCTTCTATACATACATTTGACAATTGTAAATCAAACCCAAAATAAGACACAACAAAGCAACACAAAAAAGTAACAAGTTACACAACCGATTTTTTTGGGGTTGGTTACTCATCACTAATCAAACTAAGGGATCTATCAAATTCTTATTATTGGTTCTAATAAAAATATGTCATGTCTTCAAGTAACTCTTCTCATGCCAATAATTGAAATTGGCTCAACTCATCTACCCATAAATGCATAATGCATTAAAAAGACTCTATTCCAGTTTCCAAACATGCATATCTGGAATGCATTTTAATACAAAAAAAAGTTGTAAGCTTTAGATAAAGGAACATCTAAAATAAGATGTCTATGACAATATGAAATAAGAGTTCTGCCCAAACATACTGTATGCTTCAACCAGTGCAGTACAACAAGAAGCAGGAACTGGAGAAGCTGACATCTCTCGCAGCACATACTGCAAGTAAAAAGAAATTAATTGCACTAGCATAATTCACAGAAAAATGTCAGGTTGATAGTTCTAGTGGCATTGTACCTTGATACAGTCACCAACAACGTGTGCATCCTCATCTGGTGAAAATTCAACTTTTCCTGAAAAAGAGGTGTGTATAAAGTCCTTAAATAAAGGTATTAACCATAACTAAAACCAAAAGTTATTTGCTTGGAACATTATTCATACTCACATGTCATACTGCTTGCGAATATCAAAAGCAATGAAGCAGATAAAGAGGATAAATTTTGAATAGGTTCCAAATAAATGTTACTAGTGTATTCAGAACAAGTAAAAGATATACCCTACAAAGGCAAACTTACCCTGTTCATATTCTCGAACTCTGCGTTTTACCTCTTCAACATCGGCAGACTGCCGCAATATTCCTTCCACCTTGATACCTTTTGAAGAGACACAGACAAACACATAAATAAAGACATTTAAGCCAAAGATTAACAGTTGGATTTCGAGCAGTTCAATTATACTAGAAAAAGTATACAGAACATAATTTCTTTTGACTTTTATATATTTTAGCACACTAAAAAGTGGAACTAAAAATGTAGCCATACATTTGCCTTAAGAGAGAGAGAGAGAGAGAGAGAGAGAGAGAGAGAGATTTGCTGTATAATAACATCAGCAATATGTTTGGACAAGCCTTACACATGCAATTAAGCAACTTTCTAAAGATACAACTATATAAAGCAAAATAAAACTGATCTGAACATGACAATAAAACACTTCATTAAAACATGAAGTGCACATTTTTTTAACAAAAAAGATCAGAATGTTTTGTCAAAGATAGCATGCGAAACAGAAATTACCATGTTGTTCGATAAACCTTAGGGCCTTCTCCAAAAAAGATGGGCTTCCATCAATATCTTCAAGCGCAAGCAGGATAGGCATGCCAACTATGGTAGATTTCTCAGGTTCCCTATCCCCACCTTCAAAAAAAGTAGAAAAAAAGAAAAGCAGAAACCGCTCAGTCATAGGATTAAAATAACAGAGGACCAGGAAGTTGTACATATCTTCAAGAATAGCCAAACAGAAAATTTGTATGAAAGTTATTGAATATTTCTGCAATATATGAGAGAGATAGAGATCATGGAAAGAGCAGTTTGTTTTAGCATATTTCTGCAATTAATTAAAGTGAATTAGAGATAATTTGGAGGTTGGAGTAGAGAGATATCAGATACAAGAGATATTTCAGAGAGGGAGTAGATAGAGATCTTGGATGAATGAGAAATAAAAGAAAGACTTTGGGTCTGTGGAGAGATGAGAAAAAATGTCAAACCTCTCTAAGGACCATTTCAGGAAAAATAATATTGTAAAAGATCTGACGAAGAGAGAGATAGAATAAAAAAGATTTAAGTGAAATACTTAAAATCAAAATAAGATCATATTAGATCGATAATACTAAATTCTGTGAAATCAGAGAAGAAACTAGCCCCAGTTTGATCATGATATGGATCAACAGTGCAAATATTTCCTATAACTTTTAGAAGCATTTCCATCAATTTTAAAACAGTGAAAAAGCATCTAGAAATTTATGTTTATAAACAAACATATATCAAGACACTACTCTGAATGAACTGACTTATATGTCGCACAACTTGAGTCAGATACTGCTCAGCTTGATGGCTCAGAGACAAACAGAACTCCAGAACAATTAGAAAACAATAAGATACCATGAGTTACCAAGTAATGTGATGCATCTTTAATAGTTAAATACAAAAAATTGCAGAAAAGTTAATGACAATAATGTTCCCGAAGCAAATATATTTAAAATGGCATACATTTATCATTTGAAGTTTCAACTGAATCAGTTACATCATTGTTGAATATTCCATTCTGTCCCATTGCAAGAACTGCACTAGGTGCTTGAGCTAAAGCATTCTCTAATGCAGCTTTCCATTCATACAGATCCTCGGAAGTTTCTGCCTGTAATACCAAAGAAAGTTGAAGGGGAAGAAAAGAACTGAACAAAGCTAACAAAGTACAGGAGCAACATATTTGCATGCCTTTAAGGTAAAAGTTCGTCCATCACGGCCATCAGGAAAGAGCACTGTCAGAAGCTTTTTGTCTGCTTTCACCACAACACTGTATTTTATGATGGATCAAAGTCATAATCAAGTTATAATACAATCAACATTTAGCTAGATTAGGACTTCAATAATACATCAAATATTCCCACCTTCCTGAGCTATTCAAGTCAATACCACCAAGGGTAGGATTTGCTTCACTTCCTTTTTCAGGGAGGGTAGCCTGAAAAGTAAAAGTGATACGTGCCACAATTTACCACAATCTTCATATAGAGGAATCAACTATATTTTTGATTCTTATAAGATGGAATAACTGTTGAAATTCTCAATATAATTTACCACAATTTTTAATGATAGATTTAATGAAGAAAGGATAATTACATATGTGTTTCTTGAGATCTTCATGCTGGATTAGTGGAATGTAAGAGTTTAACATCTTAGAGTAATTTCACGAAAAGAAAATTTGCATACACTTCTAACCTGTTTGGCAACAAAGAATGAAAAACTAGTTCTTTTAAGAGGGATAAATCATATATGCCATTTAAGCTTTTTTTTAAACCAATTAGTTCAGTTTCACTTACAGAAAATACCATACAATTTTTCATCTTATGTTAGATCGACTATTAGTATATAGTAGGATCAAAAGTTCCAATTCTGGTGATATGCCAATTGAGCAAAAAAATGTTGGTCGAGAATCATATAAACCAGATGCAAAGTCAACTCTTTTGTACTGTTATAACTTTGGTGGACCCCACCATTAAATATAGTATAAATCTGTAATAACATTACATACTAATAACTAAAATAACTTATTGTTATTAGCAAACTCTCATTTCAGGGGAATGTTTATCCTAGGTTAATAAAAGAGCAACTGCACGTTTAGAGTAACTTATAATGATAGTTGCAGCAACTAGTAAGCTTTTTTTAATAGGAATATTTGTCCTATTTTAAGTTAATATGAGAAGCAAGTGCTGAGGTTTAGAGTAGGTAATCGAATATAAACTAATGAATATCAGGCAGTACAGCTATTTAGAATTTGTTGAAGTGGTTATCATCTAAATAAGTCAACGTAGAAAATAAACTATTCATACACGTAAAACAACCCAGATACGTGGACAGGCAAATAGATACTAAAGGTAGGCAATAGGTACTAAAAGAATCATAACAAAAAAGAATCATAAAAGTAGGCAATAGAAACTAAAGGTCAGACAAATATGAGATATCATATATAATATACTTACAGGGTCAGTTCTATAAAAGACCAATGATGTACGTGTAAGGACAAACCAACGTTTCTTCCATGATGTCCAACCTATTCCTGTGATTTTTGATGATTTGAAAAGATGAATCATACTAAAAATTGAAAACATTTTTAAATTAACAAAAAGTATCAACGGCGACCAGTTATATTTAGAATATCCTAAAACCATGACACATGAGGATTGTAATTAATGATAACAGGGAAATAGAAATGAGCATAGAAAATGAAAACTTAGATTTTAATAAAGAGCATAACTAAACAATTAAAATAAGAAATTTAATTGCACATGGTAGGACTCCTATGAATGCACATGGTCATGTTTAGAAACTGAACTTCTCTGTAGAAGAATCTCCCAGCAGGATACATTTCATAGTTCATATATCAAAAAATTATGTTAAAAACAAATGAAAGAGATTGCATGTCATTCTTGTAAATAGTTGCCTGCTTATTCTTTCATTTTTAGAGTTGAAACTTACAAATTCCATATATTGGCAACTTCTTTAACAAACAAATAACCAATCACCTGCTATCCAACATAACTTTTAATCCAATGTCTAATTAAAGCATAAAAAAGGAGTGTCCATACCGGTGCAAGTTTAGTGCCCAGATGAAGCATAGAAAGGAGTGCCCATGCATGGCAGTGTCTCCTTGTGCTTTGCTTATGAAACAAGCACTAGCATAGACCAACAAATAGCAGACCAAACAGTCCTCCCAAGATAACCTAGATCCTTCCAAGCTAGAAAGTAGTGGACCACTGCATCAAGCAACTGTATCTTGACCAAATTGACTAATGACCATATAATGTGTTCCAACAGAACCATACTACCTCTTCCAGTCCATTAATGGTCAAGTTCCTGATATTGAAGCTAGAGTTGGAACCATATTACACTTGAACTGTTAACACCAATCTGGTGAAGGAGCTGCTAAAATGCAACAAATTATAAAGACCTTATTTTCAGAAAAGAAAATATATATGGAGACATTTTATAGGACTTGAGCAAGAGAGGCACCAAGAATTAAAACATCGATTAGATCAGGCTGTACCAACCAGTATTTACCGGTTCGGACAGATTCCAGGCATGTTAATTGAACAATGTCACACAATCCAATTTGAAACCCGGCAAGCTAACTGAAACACCAATCTGGTGAAGGAGCTGATAAAATGCAACAAATTTTAAATACCTTATTTTCAGAATATATATATATATATATATATATATATATATATATATATATATATATATATATATCGAGACAGTTTATAGGACTTGAGAAATAGAGGCACCAAGAATTAAAATGTCAGTTAGATCAGGCTGTACCAACCTGTATTTACTAGTTCGGCCAGATTCTGGGCATGTTAATTGAACAATGTCACACAATCCAGTTTGAAACCGGGCTTACTGCCCATTATGATTACTGTCTTTGGTGTACTGCCACTTCTTAATGGTTAAACACGAAGGTACCAGCAGCAAGCGCTTTTTTTCTTCTTTTCTTTCTTTCCTCTCATGCTCCCTCTCCCTCCCCCTTCCTCCTAGCCGCCTCACTCCCCGCTGTGTTGTTACCACCATCACTGCTTCCTCGTCCCCTCTAGTACTCCACCATCTACTCAGCTTCCTCTTCCTCTTCCTCCTTCCTTATCCTCCTCTTTCTCCACCTCCTTTTCCTCCCCTCCTCTCCACTTTCTCTTGGTTTGAACCAAGGATTATAATTTCATATAACAGTAGTATCCCAGTCAGGGATCGGATCAGTACTATATGGGTCCATACCAGCAAGGTCTGCCATACCGAAGCGTACTGCCCGTATCGAACGGTACGTACCGGTCCGACGGGTTACCAGTACGTGGACCGCCCGGTACCGCTACAGTGCTACAGTACTATACTGTAGCACTACTACAGTATGAAAAAAATATAAAATTGTTCGGTATAATAGGGTGTACCACTCGGTACGCCCTAATGTATTGCCCGGTACACCGGTACCGTATCGTACCGAGCCCGGGTCGAAACGCCGGTACGGTACGATACAGCGAACCTTGCATACCAGTGTACTGAGTGCTCAAAATACCTGTGTCTACCAATTTCAAAAAAATAAAAATTTAGAAATTTAGAAAAAAAAAATGCCTAGCACTGGGTGGTACCAAACACTATCAACCTTGTACCACAGTGTATTGGGCGGTACCACCTGGTATAGGTCTAGTTCGAGTGTACTGAACCAGTAACCTGTCAGACCGATAAATACCACTCATATCAAACCATACCAAGTGGTGTTGTGGACACTTGTCTGAACCAAGGTATACAGTTTCAAATGATACCGTCTGGTACAGGCGGTACATACCGGTCGAACAATAAACTGGTATGTAAACCGCTCGCTACCGAGCAGTATTTTTTATTTATAAATTATATATATATATATATATATAAAGGTGACGTTGCCTCGTTTTTCTATGACGTCTCCCCGCCCGGGGAGAAGGCGACGTCGCACATTTTTTTCAAAATTTTTATATATAATATATATAAATATATAAATAAAATATTATATATATATATATAGTTTTTCTGCAACGTCACCTCGACGATGTGACACATTGTTTTTTAAATTTATATATATATATATATATAAGATTATATATAGAGAGAGAGAGAGAGAGAGAAAGAGGCGACGTCGCCAAATTTTTTTTTTACTTATATATATATATATATTAATTTATATATTTATATATATATATATATACCGAACGGTATACCACTCGATATACAGTACCATACCGTACCGAGAGAAGGTCGAAACTTCGGTACGGTACGATATTTCAATCCTTGGTCTGAACAATACAAACTCATACCGGCTATCAGTACATTGGTCCATACAGGAACATCCCTGGTGTCTGGTGCAACTACCATCCAATATTCACACCATGGTTTGCCGTACCGAACAGTACCGCCCGGTACGGGCGGTACGTACCGGTCCGACAGACTTTCGGTACGCGGACCGCCTCTTACCGTTCCGGTACTGTAGCAGTACTGTAGCACTGTAGCACTGCTACAGTGCTCGGCACACCCGGGTGTACCGCTCGGTACACCTCGGTATACCGGTCGGTACACCTGTACCGTACCGTACCGAGCGCGGGTCGAAACGCCGGTACGGTACGGTACGGCGAACCTTGATTCACACCATACCAAAATGTTAAATCTTAAGTGGTACAATTACTATTTGGTCTTCAACAGCATAATCAAAGGGCTAGGAAGATACGATGTTTGAAACATGACCAGCTTATCAATGAACTTGTGATAACAGAAAGCAAAGTCAACAAGATATCCAATCTGCACTTGAGTTCTTCCAAAAGCCTTTATCAGATTTGCTCTGGAACTAAAGGGCAGCTGCTATTCTTTAACTGTGTCTCTTATATGTTTAGAGGTAGTAACTAATAATAATGGATAACTTTAAACTTTGGTTTCTTCAACCAAAAGGATGAAAAGAGGAAGCATTCATGAAAATCAAAGAGGATATTATTATTATATTAAAACAAGAAGTTACCAGGGATTGAATCAAATGGAATATATAATACAAGCTATTTTTGTCCCTTCTTTCCTCTTTTGTCTCCTCTCCAATAAATCATCACATGAGTTTCTTCAGCTTTCTCTTTGACCAGCTACATTCTTTCCCTTTTTTTCACATTCTGAAATTTGTCTTCACAATTAACATAGAAAAGTCTTTTGTTAACCACAAAAATATACATCTGTAAGGACAATGAGCTGTACCAGCACATGCATATTCCAGGTAGAGATGGTATATGCATTGATGTATCAAAAATTTTTGTCATTGTCCAAACACACTCGTTGATTTACATGTGTTATAGATTAACGATATGGATGTACCCCATGTAACATGCTGACACGGTACATCTATCCAGCAGCTAGAACATGAGTTGTCTGGGGAATCCTAGCATCTTAAATTCAGTCTAGATCTGACACGCACTTTGTGTTCATTATGAAAGTCATTGCAGAGAAAGAGAAACCTTCTGTTTTACCATGAGCTTTGGCTAAATTCAACTACGGCATTCATTATTTCATATATCTATTAAATCCTACTAACTGGTCCCTATGCATATTTAAATGCAACAAATTATTACAGTAGTTTTACAAATTATTTAAATCATTCAGTCACATTCAATTGCTTATGTTTCAAAATATTGGTTTGCAAGTCCTGAATTGAGCTTAACCCATGGATTATGGGCCAAACTCCAGTTGGTGATTCATCAATCTTCATTACTCTATATGCAAATCATGAGTTCTCCATCTAAGAGGGCTCTATGTTACGACTTCATGTGGCAGTCACAAGACTCACAAGTCACAACTATCATACTTGATGGGTTCCGATGACAGATTCTCTACCCTCAATATCAACACCAATTATGGAACAAAATATAGATGTAAAGCATTCAATTTCGATGACAGTTCAAGGCTTTAAGCCACTGGAAGGCGGGTTTCGGCAAACAAGTAATGCCTAGACTTGCGATTATGCTATTTTCTAGAAGGAAGTAATAGCAAGTTCAAGTAAGATCATTACTTCTATTCCATAAAGGGTTAAAAGAATCGAAAAAACAAGGAAAAAAAATCAGTCTTACTGGTTCATTAGTAAGCTAAAAAAGACAAAAAGGCAAGACATAACTTGGACACAGGCATAAGTCGGTAAGTAAATGATATAAGAATTTTGTAAGGATAATGTCTGGCTTTCTTTCCAAACAAGCATATAATAGATCACCAGAACAATATATAGGAACAAAAGAAATAAAAATCTTAGTATGTCAATAATCCCATTATTGAAAATGCCTTGATTGCCCAGCAACTTTAGTGAAAAGTTACCTTTAGATGAAACGAGAAGTGACCCGCTCTTGAAAACCTGCAGTCATTTCAAACTAGTGATCAGCACATTCTTATCTTCTGCCTAATAAAAAAGAATGCACATGTGACATACAATATTAGCAATTGCAAACAAAAGTGCCTTAATAAAACATGGATCTTATAATATAATCATGAAATGATTTCATGCTTACAATACCAAATATGAAATGTAAGTTACTATAAGGTGGGTCCGAGGCACACAATAGAAAGTTACAGTTAGAACATCCAAAAGTCAATCTAGACTCCAAATCAGGGCTTGTGAAAGATTCATACTCATCAAAAGGGTGAAAGCCAGTTAAAAGAGTATCAGGATAAGTATAGCAGGTTAGTGATGGAAGCTGGAAGGTGTCCCAACAAGACTGGTTCTTATAATGGGTGTAAGAATTTGAACTCATGCTTTCATATCATATCCAATATAATCAGTAAGATACTATGAGGAGGGTTTAAGGCACAACAAAGAAGGTTATAAAGGTATCAGGAAGAAAATCTAAACTCCAGAGTGGACTCTAACAAATATTTTTATGCTCCATATGAGTGAAAGGCCATTTAAAAAACAATCAGAATCAGTAAAACAGTTAAATCGAGGATGAACCTAGTGTTGGACTTTGTTTCAGATTCTGTAACTAAATCAAGGATGCTTTAAAAATGCTTTAACCCATTACAAACCAAGCTACATAGAATGAAATTAGATTCAACCTTTGAAAATTTTAAATCCAACATGAACCATGACATATTTTTGCAAGTGAAATAAAATGTGCCAGCAGAAAGAATTCATTCTTAAACTAAACAAAATCTTACTAACATCGCAATTAGGACATTTATATGTCTGTTTGTCAGGATTGTCAGAGGCCCTCGTGGTCAAGAGATTGGTATCCCCCTCTCCGCAGCGACATGTTTTACATTGTGTCACATTCTCACTGCTGGGAGGAGAGGCCATCTGCTACTTGTGGTTCAACTGGATCAGGGAATAAAACAAAACCAACTGCATTATCTTCCTTTATTCCTAATAACAGAAGTCTTCAGAACAAAACAATTTAAGAACATTGTTAGGTCTGTCTACAGTATATAAATTAAGTCATACAATTATATATAAAGGAGTAAATGAAATACATATTTACATATAAGAGCCATGTAGATTATTAGAATAATGAGATCCATTTAGTATGTCAAATACCTATAAACAGGAGAGTTACAATATGAAATGATAGGAAAGCAGTAGGCCATGTGATGTTAAAGAATATAGCCAGTTAATAGCAACTAAGCAGCACTGCCACAACAAGTGGTAACTACAAACAAGGATAAAGTGCATCCAACAAATCCATGTACAGTAGCAATGACGATGAGTATACAAATGGTAAAGAAAACATCTATAACATCTCTTCCTAACGCAAAATGCATGCTGAATGAACCACGCCAGTTGATCTAGATTATGCAAATGATCCAGTCATAAAATAAGAGATGAGTTTTATGCACAAGAGTTCTCTTGATAAGAAGTTCAGATCAAAATAGCATTTTAAGACAAGAAGACAACATTGACTAAAAATTCAGTTGGCATGGACTCCCATGTACCTAACACAGCAAGCAGAAGTTATAAATTAAGGAGAAGAGCTGAAGAGATGCAAAATCCTCTATTAGAAATATCAGGAAATTTCTAATGTTCCACAGATGTTTGTGAGCAATCTATCAGAGAATGCATGTAAAGTTTATTGTGCTCAGATATATCTGGAAGGAATACATAAGTGTCGGATTGATTAGAATACATCTAAATGCTTGACGAGGTAAACAATATGAGTTGCACAAGACTTGCTGAAGTAGAACAAAGTAGGGAAGTAGAGAGAAAGAAAGAGAAGTGTGAGATAAGAGAAGAGAGTACGAGACCAGGGAAGATGCAATTCTTTTCATTCAAATCTGAAGTAATTCATCCATTGACAAACTCCACTATTTATAGGGGTTTAGGAGTCTTAGTATAATCAATGAAGGCAATGATTCCCAAGAGTAATCTCCTAAGGAATTAGTATGCCTTTTCAAAATGTGACTTCTAGAACATCTAAATAATAAATGAGTGCACTTGATACAAAAAGAGTCTCTAAAAAGATCAAAAGATTTTTCAATTTTTAACACAACTCTGAGAATTTCTGGACCAATTAGTTGATGACTTTTTTTATTGATTTCTTTGCCTAGAATAAACTTTTCTGAAATCCTTTACAAAGCTAGATGATTCTCATCACTCGCCCTTTGTCTGAGACACATGACATTACAAAAGAATTAACACAGAAACATGGAAAATAAAAGGAAAAATCAAAAAGTTATGCCTTCAACCAGCACTTCCCAAAAGCAATGAACATCATAACTGATAACACAACTTACAGATAATCAATTTGTCAACCAGTCTAACAGGTACAAGTTAAGCTTCCTTATTTTGTCGTTGAGCAGTTAGATGGGCGAGGGTTGCCTGTTAGGCATTTGGCTGAATTAGTGTTTGCTGGTATGTAGTCAAAACATGACATTAGTTATTGCAAGAAAGTAGGCACTTGTGCGACAGAAACAGTAAGAAATATGTTATTCTCCAAAAATACAATAGAAGATTCATCCGAGAGGACAATATTTTTTTTCATAATGAACAGAAGTAACAAATATTAAGTCAGTTTCCTGTGATATAGTGCTAGATGCTATAAATTATATAAAATAAATATGGAATTGGGAAAGACAGCAGAATAACAAACAAAGACCACAGAGTTGTTGTAAACCATGATACGTAAGATAAATGCTCAAATAATTTATGAAAGAAATAATACCAATGTTAAGTGGATTTATTCACAATTTCTTGCATTTCTGCAAAGGAAATGCTGTAGTAACTTATTTTAGAATTCCAGAGTCAAAGCCATGGTCTTTTAATCTTCAGCAAAAAGAAGGAAGAACTCTGTTGTTCAAAGTATGCAATTGTATTTCTCTTAATAATTAGAGTAATTAGCATGATGAACAAAATTCATGATTCAGCCAAGATAGATAAAGTATGATTGACTGTTGACTATTCAAAAGTAGACACTGAAGGATTCTTGATTCATAAATCTCATTGATTATAATTCTCACAAAAATAATTTGTGATATATTTCAAGGTTCGTAATTTCATACTGTACCGGAGTTTCGAGCTTTGCTCGATACAGTACAGTACGGGCACACGAACAGAATTATAAACCGAGTGTTTGATGTAATACTCATGCATGTCTGTATCTTTCGGTTTTGTTTATGCTTTGCACAGCATGTAAAGGGCTGGCAGTAGGCTTAGTAACCGCATTTTCTTTGGTTTTGGTAGTCGTCCTAGGCTTGCAAAAAAAGGTTGTGTCATGTGGACACTTGTCGGGATTTTGGTCTGTAGTGGACCATTTTGGACCCTTTGTTGTGCAACCATTCAGAGCTTGTGAAGTCTATTTGTAATTTCCATTGACTATGAAATGTTTGCTGAAATGACTACTTGTGGATCCTAAGTGAGACGCTTTCTCTAACTCGTTTTCTCTTTTGTAGGTCCTAAGGGATCATAGGAGGTTTCGGGGAGACTGAACTTTGCAGACGAACACACAAGGGTGTCGTACGACTTAGACAAAACCAGCTAAGTGCATGATAGAGCGGTACACCAAGGTGTACCGCTCAATATATATATATAATATTAAAATATAAAAAATATAAAAAATAAAAAATAGAAAAACGGAGGCGTACGTTGCCTCGACGACATCACCTCCTTTTCTTCTCCTCGTCGCATCAAACGAGGAGAGGACGCGCGGTCTTCTCCGCATCTACAACGTTTGATGAAGACGTCGAAGGCCCCAGACGTCTCCGGCCTTCGGCGAAGAAGAAGTCGAGCTGCCGCCTCTCCGTTACCTCCTGGATCGGGATCGTCAAGGGAGGGCAACGCCGGATCGGGAAGCGTCAAGGTTCTCTCGATTCTTCCTCTTCTTTGAACGCCTTCTCTCTCTTCTCCCTCGATGCTTCTTCTTCCCTCGCCGCAGCCAAGTTGATACTGCCCGGTAGCAAGCGGTCCGCGTACCGATCTGTTGACGGACCGGTACATACCGCCCAGTACGGGTAGTATCATTCGAAATTAAAATCCTTGATATATTTATAGATCTACTATTGAAATACAATTCTAAGAGTAATTTTTGTTAACTCTATTCAGAGGCATCCTTTATTTATTTATTAAACCATGAGGCACATTTGGCGGGATTGTATCCAAGGCAACAGTTCCTATCTATTAGAAATAGTTAAAACCAGCATCTCTGGACTTATGGTGATAAGCATGGAAGTTGGATAGATATTTTCTTGTAACTTTACATCTTTATACAGTATGATATTTGCCAAGATATGATACCACAAAAAGAAATAATATCTTATTCTCTTATTTTGTAACAAGCTAGTGTGGGTGTACACAAGTTTTGCTTTTACATGGTGCTTGTTTCTTATATGTTTGTCAGGAACATTCTTCATTGATTTAATTTATAGCTGACTCACATTTTAATTTTATTTTTTCCATCAATCTTTCTGAAAGAAGAAAAAAAAATCAAAAAGAAAAAACTCAGTTACAAATTCATCCATGATCTGAACCAACTTAATGGCCTCTACAGTCTGTCATAAGGTCATGATCCAATGATCAACATCATCACTATCTTCATTTCTAATACAAGGTTGATTCAAAGTATAACTCAAAATCACGAAGACCCAGTTTTATAAAGTTTTACATCCCATTGTCAACATCAAATCAACTTTTAAATGATGATATTGATTTCCTACCTAAAAAAAATATTGGAAGAAGTGGAATATTCATAAAGCTTACGATTTGCAAGTGGTATTTATAATTTGAAGGCAAAAAAAACAAAGAAAAATATTTCAAGGTTCCCCTGACTTGTATGTTAATTGCTAACTTTTTCCTTTATTCATGAAGAATCCTAGTCTCAATTAATCCATGCATTCCGAGTTGTCAGACTGAAAGCTCCATTTTCTTAGCCAAAGAACACAGTATATGAGAAGAACTAGAAAGTTCCCAATGTAGGGCAAGTTCTAAGACATGACCAGATGAGAGCTTCGATTAGAAACCGATAATTCAACAAATCACAATAACAGAAATTTCAGATGGTGGAAACCTTGGTGAATTGATGTTTGTTAGGTTGAACCATAGAATAACAAATGAAAAATATGACGCTAGTGCACCCTCAGACAAATATGGAGAAAGCATAGTGCAGTACAGGTATCAAAGATCAGAACATTAAAGTATCTTCATTCCATACATCTGCCTCAACACCTATGCTTCATCGTACAAAGGCATATAGGCCATTTTCTTAGTGTGTCTACTCATGTCAGAAAGATGGGATATAAGCGATCGGTAGGCAAAATTTCTACCAGCATGACATGCCTTCTCAAATTCTATATCCACTATTTACACTACTTCTTTTCCATTAGCCTTCATGTTTTTGTTGCAAGAGTAAATGAAGCAAAATTTGGTAAAATATGAGTATCAAAATGCTTTAATATGATTAATTATTATTGATACCAACTGCATCATTCCTGTCCTTCATCCTTAGGTGGCAGTCTAGGCCATCACCAAGAATTGAGCCAATGACCTATCGTGGCTGTGCAACATAGTCTGTTTGAATTTTTGGTTGTTCATGTAGACCATCAAGATTTCCGAATATAGTAACAAGAAAACAATAATTAACGAACAGTCCAATGAAATGCGATTGCAGACTCAGAAAAGAATATTATAAAGGCAATATATTCAGAAGTTTAGGCATCGAAGAGCAACGAAGAAGAAGGAGGGGCACCTTCCCAGCCTCGATCAAGCGCGGCGACGCGAAACCCGTCACAATGTGCGGATTCTCGCCATTGGAGCCGCGGTGTGGAGATCGAGGGGAGGGCTTACGCGTCACGAGGATCCAATTCTCCCACGGCGAGCAAACGCGAACCCTCGTTCCGAAGTCTTTTTTCTCCGAACCCCCTCTTTCTTTCTCTCCATCTTCCGCATTCATCGCCGCGCGCGAGTCTTCCTCGCTCCGCCATCCTCTCTCGCCCGCTTCTTGTCTCTCGCACGGGGTCGTCGTCTGCGGAACGCCCATGTGGGATCGGAAGACTTGGCGGACAGTGGGAAGCAAATGGGAGCTGGTCTGCCTCTGCAACGGCCAGCCTTTTCGTGGAGCCCTCGCGGCACATATACTTCGTTAAACAAACAATTTGGGATCCTTCGAGGTTTATGTCGTTCGGGGACCGATATGTAATTTAAGCATAATTTTCATACGGATATTTGTAATCCTATTTTAAACTTTTTTAATGTTTCTTGTAAATATCCTCCTCTTCTTCTTCTTTTTTCTCTCTCCTCTTTTTATTCTTTCTCCTCAGAGGCGTCTCTTATTTTCTAATATTCAAGATTACCCTTATTTACTTTTCATTGCCCTGTCACCCCTCCTATGGCCATCGCTCTCATCTTCTCACCAACGACCGTAACACATACAGCCTCACCCTTGGCTTCCCTCCTTCGGAGGACCCCACCTCGTCGTCGCCCATTCTCTGTCGGCAGAGCCATCTCACCCCACCCCCCCCCCCCCCCCCCACCCCCCCCTCCCCCTCCTCTTTGCTCTCTCCAATCTCCACGCACCCCTTCCTCATCCCCCACCTCACCACCATTGGGCAATGGCTCGGTCTCACGACAAAGCGAAGGCGACAGAAGCCCCTCCCCCACTTCCCCTCAAGATCCCCTTTCTCGCTCCCATCGACGCTCGATCTATCAGTGAGAAGCTCGACTTGCACTTCCTCTCTTTGTTGGTTGCCACCTTGCCTCAACCGTCCTCCCCTTGTTATCTCCTCCGACATCCTCGACGACCAAATACCCCTTGGCTCCAATTCATTCCCCTCCTACTAGGCGAGGGGCCTCACGGCAGTGCGGAAGTGGCCACACGCCTCCATTGAGGGAGGAAGTCTCCGGGGTCTCGAGGGTCGTCACCATGGTTGAACGTAGCAGAGGCCGATGCAGCGGTAGCGTCACCGTAAGGGGATTCTCGGAAGGCAGTGAAGGCGACCACGATAACCAGTGAAGCCGGCCATAGGGCGGTGCAGATCAGGTATTCAAGGTTAAACCGGTAAAGATGGCCAGCAATGGGCATTTGCTGGAATAAAGCAAAAAAGAGCACTCGATGGGAAATAATAGAAACTTAGGGTTTTTCTTGGAGAATTTATCCATTTAAAAATAAAAAAAAAAACATACAAATATAACTTAGAATCGATAGTTATGACTTTAACTAGCGAGTTAGGATTTGATTAATAAAATTTTTTTTTTCCTCTTGTTATTAATCTTTCTGAGGATAAAAACAACACGATCAATTTTTTTATTATTATTCAAATTAGTTCCATTTCATATCTGTTCGATCGGGATTAATCTATTTCTTTTACATATCGATTCCATGTATGGTATTAATGTCCTCAATACTCTCTCATTGGAAGCTGCAAATTGCTCATTTGTGGTTCTCAAATAAGTTCCATAGCTCCTCTTTGTTCCATACATGGATGGATACGTGTTGCTATGTGTTGCTCTTTTTCAAGAATCTGTAGGCACGTGTGAATGCGGATCTACTTTGCATAGAATTTGTGGATGACCAGTGATCATTTAATTCGTTGAACGAGTAGAAGATTTGGATCCAATTGAGGTTTGTTTTCGAGTCCGTCTCACAATTGATGTTAGGTAAGACCCTACAAAATAATATAGGAAAATACTCGGTAAAATCTTTATGAGATTTGAGTTAGTAAATGATTCAGATGATTCGATCAAATATGAAATTTATTTATGGTTAATGATATCGTGGGATTATGCGCTGAATCCGATGATCAGATGACGCAAAAGCTGGCTCATGAACGATGATGCGTTGATAACGTATTGTCGAGGTATTGGTGCTCTTCCACGTGCCACTATCCATGGATCAAGATGATGTTTAATAGTTACGATCAAATGCTTTCCAGTATATTTTATTTGTGTGGAAGTCTAAGGAACATTTCCAAGTGCTTCCCAAGACAGTGGTCAATAAACATCATCCTTGTGTGGAAGTCGAAGGAGCATTTCTAAGTGCTTCTCAAGACAGCAGTCAATAAACCACGACATGATTGGTGCCTGACTGATTGAAAGACAGACAACTCAAACTCTTTTTTTGTTTTCTCTCTTTTTCTCTGCAAAAAGATGAAACATATCCTGCAGAAAAGCATATGTAGTATTCATCGGTATCAAATCAACCAAACTCTTCCCTACCGAAGCAGTCGCAAAGACAGAGAGAGAGAGAGAGAGACGTGGACATGGCACAAACGAGCACGAAGAGGGACCGAAAGAGAGAGAGAGAGATCTACGCATGGTCATCGGCTGGCGACGATACCGTTGACGAGGGCGAGAGCGTTGCTCGTGTACTGTTTCACGAGCCACACTCGGCGGCAGACGTCGGCCTTCGCCCGGCTCTCGGGTCCCACCTCCTCGAAGCCATCGACGCACGTGTCCTCGTTCGTGAGCGCGGCGCTCATCCACGTCTGGGCGTTGGACATCCGCCACACCGCCGCCGCGGACCCCGCCGCCTCCGCCTCCAGGCCGCACAGCTCCCCGGCAGTCCGCCGCGCCAGGTCAACCGCGTCGCCTAGTGAGTCCGCGCAGTCACGTAGCGCCCCCGCCTCCGGGCAGGCAGAGGCGGACTTGGCAGTACCGCAGGCGCGTCGGAGAGAGGTGACATGGGCGGAGAGGGAGGCGACGCGGGCGAGCGTGAGGTTGGTGGCGAATCGGGCGAGCTGGATGGGGCTCTGCTGGACGGCGAAGGAGAAGCCGGCGAGCGACCTGTAGCAGAGGCTGGGGTACCGAGTGGCGCCGCACCGCGCCCGGATAAACTCCGTGGAGTTCTCGCCGAAGGAGGCCTGCGGCTGCGACGCTTGGACCAGCGGAATCCTGGCGGCGAGCGCATGCAGGACGGTGAAGGAGAAGAATAAGACAAAGAGAAGACAAATCTTTCGAGCCATCGTCTTGAAGAAGTTGAGAGACTGGTTCGTGTCGTCGGGAGGCTTCGGAAGGAGAGCTTATATAGGCCTGTTCGCAACGGAAATGACATGGGTCGGTGGGACCCGACGACGGAACCCCCGCATGTTAAGACCTTTCTCGAGTGAGGGAGCGGCTCAGCTGTCCGTACGCAGGCAGGATCCAGCGGTTCTCTGCTCGCAGTCCACGAAGACGGAGAAAGCGGGGGGAAGAGTGCGAGTGCTGCTCGGCCGAGCGCACAACACAGGCGGCCGTCGAAGGAGGGCCGCCCATTCGTTGGTGGAGCAGTAAAATATCGACAGGAGCTGCCACCTTCTCACCCGGACGCCATCAGACACGGAGGGTCAGAATCACCGTGGGGCCTTCTCCTCTTGCGTCCGATAGGAATGCAGCTCGTCCGAGCAGAGACGGCAATTACAGCTGGTCCACGTTGCATCAATCCAATTTGATCGAGCGACTTGATCGACACGTGCGAGACATCGAGATCAGTGTTTTGTGAATCAAGCGTGAGATGCTGTACCCTGGCGCTGTGATTTTGGCGTCCATCCGAAGAGAACAAACACGTGTCACTAAGCGGAGGCCCAGTTACCAGCGGGACCCACGGTAGCATCGAACACGATGCGACTTCCCGTGAAGGGAGTAGTAGTGGCAGTGGCCGGTGACGTGCGAGCGGGCACGCGAGTAGGCGTGGGAAAAGCGAGGCAGAAATGGCGGCCGCGGGTCGATGGGGTCCAATAAATGCCTTCAAGTGCGGCGGGTTGGTCGTGTTCCGACCCCACAACACACACTTCGTTAACAACGTACGTGACTTGCTCGCCTAACCTTTTCCAGAAGCTTCAATAAGTCACTGGCGACCGAGAAATGTTCCTCCAAAATAATTAATATGTAAATTTATTTCTCCATCTAATAATCATGTAGAAATATAAGTTAAATTATATTTATATATGTATGTAATTTTATCTTAAAATTTGGGGGTTTATTGCCAACGAATCATTTAGTTCTGCACATAGGTTGGGGCCACTAACGAAAAATGTTCAAAGGATCCAACTCAATCTGTCCTTCAAATTGATTGCATTTTTATCACAATCATCGCCTAGATTTGCACCAGAACGGATTTAGTTGACTTTTCTAATAACCATCAAATCAAGGATAAAGTCAGCTTTTCCTCAACCCATTCCCACTTGCTAACTACAAAAATATGTTTTATGTACTTATTCGTTGGATCTCATCCTAATAGTTAATTACATCGTCATCAATGACCGACCATTAATTAATTGGAGGCATCTATCGGCTGGCCCTGCCAAGCCATGCTCATGCTCATGCCCTAATCTAGCTCCTGATGCAATGTCATCGGATCGTCACTTTGATGTGATCAAATGAATCTTATCGTATTAAGAACCGGATTTGTAAGATAAATCTTGAATCAAAGATCTCCATATAGAAGCATCGACGATGGGCAGCCGACTCGATGAGATCCTTCGACGAAATTTTCTAAATCGGTTTTGTGGTTCCAAATAAAATTTAATGGTCAAAGAGATGACCTTATTTATAGTATTAATTAAATAATTTATTTACTTGTAAGGGTGAAAACACTTTCGATTTATTTTCTAATATATATTTAGTCTTTTATAAGTGAAAGAATTGAAAATCAATACTTTTATAAGAGTTAAGGTTGGGATATATCCCTAATGAATTATAAAAATAATTTCAATGTTTCGGTTGATGGTGATGAAAGGTATCGATAGTGATGAATGACAGCACCGTTGAGGGCCGCGGATAGCTATTGCGTATGAGGATAATGGTGACGAGAGATATGAGTTGCTTTGTATCTGCGTCGGTGTCGATGCAGTTCCGAGCGATATTATTTTGCTTGTCGACGACGATGCAAATGTCGAACGGTACTTTCACTACTCGACAACTACGTTGACACCGATGCAAATGTAGAGTGACTCTCATCTTTCGATATCATTCTCCTTATCTATATCATTCACCTGCAGCTCTCAATAGTATCATCATTCATCATCATCAGCTGAAACATTAATATTATTTTTTTGTCGATTGTTTTCATGTTTTCATTGGTAAAATCGATGATGTTATGATAAATAGACCTATATATTTTACTTTTATAACTATAAGAATTTTAATACAATTTTTTAAAATCTAATAATCATAATGTTAAGGAGGTCTAATTATATGAGATAATTATCGAATAACATCTGAGAAATCATATTTTTTAGCTCATTTAAAAAGGATAAAATCACGTGGGCTCACCCAAAATAAATAATTTTTCCTAAAGACAAATTATGACTTATAAAATAGTAATACATTCTATTGCATAAAATCATATATAGTATACTCAAAATGGATAATTTCTCACGTGTTATCGTGCTTGCATTGCATTTATGCATACAAACGATCTATTATCAAATTGCAACACTGATGGATTTCTAATTTTGCAAGAAACTTCTATTGCCAAATTGTAGAACTTTTTTTTCTCTATGCTAAATAATCTCATTAATTGTTAATTTATATTTTTAAAAATAATTATATCATTAAGATGTCATTGAGTACATCAATAGAATCATAATTTGAAAGAGGGGTGCAATTAATTGTAGCTTTGGCAGCAAGCTCATGTTAGATGGAGTTGGTTTTCCTTGGGACAAAGTCCCCACGTATAATGTTTACAGAAGAAGTCATGATAAGGATGAGGAGGTTTGAAGAACTTGCAGTTGCGTGAGGCTTAGGCAGTCTGATCCGATGATGATGCTTCTCAAGCTAAGATGGTTTGCTTTTTCTGATGCATCCCAGACGGTCTAACATTCTGCGTGAAACGGATCCGAGGCATGATGGATGTCACATTCTACATCAACAATGACTCCAATCGAAGAACGAATGAAACAGTCCGTTCCAGAGTTATTAGTGGAAAAGAAACCATCATAATCAATAATAATTTTGTTATGTACCTTTATATTGTCGCCTGAAGGTTCATATGGCTTGATCCTATTCCAAAAATATAAATGGGCTAAGAGCGGGAATGGCTCCGAGATAGGGCTAAGTTACGCTCGATCTATGCCGGGGTCCTACGTAATAGATCGATATTCGAGGATTTCCGATTTGACTCCTTCAATGACTAAGTTAGCAAGTGAAAAATGTGTTAGAAGTTGATCTCCTATCTGGAGATAGGGAATCACTATTTATATTTGTGGGGATGACTTTAGAGTATGATAATTGATAATGGTTGTTGGTACCTCATACGACATGATGATGTGGGCGACTGACCCGTATATCTCTTGTCGTGCGAGTCGATCTGTACCGATTCCTATGGTGCGACGTCGATTTGTATAGTCTCGTGCGGTGTAGAGCTGACCATACTGCTTGTCAGGTCAGCTTCCTATCATATGAGTCATGTTCCACGTTGGCTGCCAACTGGCTACTCGGAATTGATGCTGAAATATTTCCAATCAAATTTCGTAAGAAAGGGTTCGATGAAGAGAGGAGTTGGGAGAATTTGAGAAAGTTAATTCATTCCTGAGAGGCAAGCATTAATTTTTTTCTTGTTTAAGGATTTTTGAGATATTTAATGTGACAAGTGCTGGATTAAACTACAAATGGCATGAATCTTGATAAAGTATATTTTGGGTGCAAGACACGTCACAACGGATGCCGCACTGCGTTATAGCCGAGTCAGCAAAGAGAGCATCCTCACGCGCCAAGTCAGAACCCATACCAAGGCGTTGTTTGGTATGTCCCGTCCTGGAAACTCGGGACGACACCGTCTGGTGTCATTCTGCGCATCCTGGGACGGCGGCCACACAAAAGTGTCGTCTCATCCCTCAAGGATCGGTCGGCACGTCAAACTCGCATACGACCGACCCTCGTACATTAGTATAAAAGCCCCCGATCGACATCCGGTCAGAGGGAGAGGAAAAAAAAGAGAAAAATAACTATTGACTTGCTCGTCAATAGTTATTTTTGCAGGA
Source organism: Musa acuminata AAA Group (assembly GCF_036884655.1). NCBI lineage: Eukaryota > Viridiplantae > Streptophyta > Magnoliopsida > Zingiberales > Musaceae > Musa > Musa acuminata. The sequence goes on from NC_088350.1 coordinate 25,234,609, forward strand.
AAGCGACCACCCTCGAGCCGCGAGCGTCTCAACCTGGAAATTGCCATCCAATGTACGAAGGCGAGTTACCAACCAGCTTGGAGATGGAGAGACGCTGCTCAACACAGACAGCGCCCGGACCGAGGAACATTGATCAACACTCCGTCGCGAGGGTCCGACCTACCTCAGCATCCAGCTCAACCGACAGAAGACTCCCGACATCAACCCGTGGATCAAGTCGTGTCGACTCATCGACACATTTGTTCACTAACAAATCTAAAGCGCTATTTATTTTTTCCCCATGTTCTAATCAATGCTATGCAAGTGATTAATACAAATCATTGAAGATAGATCATTATGCATGAATGCAATCAATTAATTTGGTTCAAGCAAACACATATATGTGAGTTTTGCAAGCAAAACATAACATTTAGACTATGGTTACAATTATTGTTTTTATTAGAGCTTTGTATAAATTAAATATTTCTAAGTATTTTTACACCTTGCATTATTAAATTTTTTTTATCAATATAAGATTATATATATCAGTATATGCTAAATTTAAATTTAATGGCATATGTGCTAAAATATAATTTTGGGAAAGGAAAGAGGCGAGCCCGGTTCAGCTGCCGCTTGGGCCGTGTGGGTCCACTCGAACCAACCGCCTCGAGAACCGCGCCGCGGCACGCGAAACGACGACGCCACGATCCCCGGTTATGCTATCCCACCTTTTATATGTTCGAATCTCTTCCAGTTCTCGCCACGACACTCTTCTCTCTCCTTCTTCCCCATCGCCTCCGCCGATTGCCTCTCTCTTACCAATGGTGATGTTCACGATGACGCGAAAAGAAACCGTCCCCTTCGACGGTCAGAAGCCCGGGACCTCGGGCCTCAGGAAGAAGGTGCGCGATTGATTTCCTTCTTCTTTCTCGTCCTCCACTTTGAATCTGGGTTATACTCTTCGTATTCCTACAGATTTTTTGGGGATCTTGTTCTCTTGTTGTTCGTAGGCGACTGGTTTCCGTTTGGATGACGATGGATTCCACATCGATCTGCCTGTTCTTGGATTTTTCCTATTATTTCTTTTATTGCGTTCTTCTTTATGTTGCTAAATGACGAACTTTTATTATACTGTATGTAAGATTGCTTGTGATCCGACCTGAGTCAGTTTCGCTTGTATTTGGTATTCGGTCTAGTACTAGCTGCCCAATTTAGATCGGACAATTTTATTGGTGGCTCTGGCTATAAATTCTAGTGGCAGATAGCAAAACAAAGAAGAATTTGTACGACAAACGATGACCGGAGTTTCGTTCCTGTTTATGCAGTTACAGAAAATGTGTGCTTTTTATATGAGGATGCACTTTACACTAGCAATTGTAGTGATCATATAATATGAGTAATTATCGGATCTGATTAAATTAGACAGAATATGGGTAGCCATGATACTAATTCTTTTAGAAACTTGTTTCTCCCCGCTTGCCATTTGTTTGTTGTGAATCTTAATTCCAAAGGGTAATGGTGGTCGGCTCATCTGAACGACATTGATATTTACAATCTTGAGCACTGAGTTGTTTCGCTGTTTGATTAAGATGTTATTTTTCCCTTTGATATGGTGAATCAATCTTTCCTATAAAGTCAAGAAAAATTAGCAGCAAATTCTCTATTACAAGATAAGACAACATAAAACATATTTATTATTTGCAGAGCTGGATTCTAGGTTTCTTTTTGTGTTTCATTTGAGTCCATCAAAATGCAGCTGTCCAAATATGATTCATCTTTTGCTTGTAAGTTGGCTCTTTGATACTACTTCTTTAGCATAATCGTAGGAATACAAGTAAACCGCTTCATTAAATGATATATATTTTTCATGGAATAGAGTAACTGTGAGGTGGATTTTTTGCTTTTACATTGACCCCTTTCTTACTACTTGTGGTGGAGTTTCATATAAGAGTAGTCTTCAACCTTCACATCTTGTCTTTTATCCTTCAGTTTAACCTAAATTAAGTGAGATTTGCTTTCAGGTGTCAGTTTTTAAGCAGCCTAATTATTTGCACAACTTTGTTCAATCAACATTCAATGCCCTCCCTGCTGACAAAGTGAAGGGTGAGTTTAATTTTCTCCTCCATAAATCCATTATGTTGTTGATGCAGTGATTTAGTCAGATGTTTGATATTTTTGCTAGGTTTGTTATATAAATATAAACTAGTGTAACTATTTGATGGTCAAGAGATTGTTGTACATCACAGAGGTGCCTTTCTTCATTTTTACATGACCAGGCCATGACTCATTCAGATACATTAGAGATTCGTGATACTTTATTTCAATATAATCAGGAGAATTGATTAATTCTACTTTCGTTTGTTGTGCTGATGGTCTTAATTCTTAACTGACTTCCTTGGAAGACTATTTGACACACTGTGTCAAAGGGTGGATGCAACTGACACTTATTTGATTTTGCATAATTTATAGCAGGACACAAATGAAACACTGGGAGTTGGAGGAAGTGGCAGGAGAGGAGTTAGTATAGGGAGAGGAGGAAGAGGAAGAGGAAGGAGGAGGATGAGTACGAGGAAGATAATTAACTATTATTTTATTCTTTTATGGGTCAGAGTGGACCGCCTAAAACGGTGGCAGTTCGCGTACCAAACCGCTACGTATTGCCCATTTCGTTTCAGCCCGGGTGAGAAAGATAACCTTGGTGGGAACTACTCTGTATTTTGGCCGTAGACTTATTTAAAATATCAGAGGATCTCTTTAGTTGAGACCAACCAACTTCTGGTCTTGCTGAAAACAAATGGATTTTGAAGAGGGATTGCCAAAGAGCTTGAGTTTGTTAAACCAAGATTGGCTAGAGGGACAAGTGCAGAAGGTGAGTCTCTTTTAATTATTTGCTTACATGATTTTCTGTTCGTATCTACTTAGGCTAAGGAATTGAGAACAGAAAACTAAAATAAGAAGTTGAAGCTGGGCTCATAGAAAACCAATTTTAAACTTCCACAAGCAGATGTATGAAATTTTAAAGCGGAAGCTCTCTGTTGGCCACTTGGTGTATTATCTGAGGCCTCATCAAGGTGACTATTTGGCTGCCAATGGAATAAAGAGGATAAGGAAAACAGCTATCTGTTATATTTTCTCTTATTTGCCACTTAAGCGGGCTTTGAATAAGCCAGAAGATCAATAAGATTGTGGCAGAAAATAGGACTCAGCAGGCCCAAATGCAGAAAATAAAACAAAACCATTCTAAGATACTGAAGTAGTGCTCCATCCTTTTTACTGAAAAAGAGAAGTTAAGTTGATATCTAATAGAACCATTGTAACAAAGCTGTTAAGTTGCACATGTTGATTACATATTGCATAACAGATTAATTGTGGAGTTCTTTCTACTTAACACATACAGAAGCCAAGAAGTTGTTCATGCTTTTGTAGTAAAATGCTTCATAGACAGGGACACAGACCTAAAACATTGCACATCCAAATCTGGCCCCTAGAAATACTCAAATATTGTTTATTAACTATGTCTTCTAAAGGACTACATTATTCTTTTTATTGCTTTTGTCAATTTTTAGCATAATCTTCTTGGTTCAGGGGCTACTGTTGTTGTTTCTGGGGATGGTCGCTATTTCTCAAAGGATGCCGTTCAGGTACTATTTTACTTCATTTTGCATTTACTTGTAAATCGCATCATTCTTTATGACATTACACTAATAATGGTCTTAATATTATGGATAAGATATGTGGGTGAACCATTTTCATTTGGCATATATTTTGGTAATTACCATCTCTTTGGTTCTTTTCTTACCTTTTCTTTTTGACCCAACAGATTATTATTAAGATGGCTGCTGCTAATGGCGTAAGACGAGTTTGGGTCGGCCAAGACAGTCTCCTTTCAACACCAGCAGTTTCCGCTGTCATTCGAGAAAGAATTGGTGCGGATGTGAGTTTCTCTACCATCTATTGACTAAGTTTATTTTTGTACAATGGTGGCTTTGGACCTAGGTTTGTTTGTGCCTCCTAAAGTAGCATTTCAAGATTATCCTGGTCTCTTATTGTATCCATAATAACAGGGATCAAAGGCAACTGGAGCTTTTATCTTGACAGCAAGTCACAATCCAGGAGGTCCACATGAGGTCTATTCTCATTTTTCAAGTTAATCTAAATTCTGGAAGAGCTTCTTTTAACAAGTCAATCTACATTCTGATCAGAAGGAATTTTTGCTTTGCTAACTAAGAAGGTTAAAGGCACAATGCAATTCTGTCATCTCGATAATCTTTGGCTTGTTTAACTTTCAAGACTTGATTGATAAGATAACATTTTATTACTTGTTTTGCTTTAGTTTTTAAACCATTGGATTTGCCAATGAATCTACTTTGCCAGGATTTTGGAATAAAGTATAACATGGAAAATGGTGGGCCTGCTCCTGAGGTTATCACTGATAAGATCTATGCCAATACTAGAATACTAAAGGAGTACTTCATTGCAGAAGATCTTCCTGATGTATGTTCAACATCTAAAAGTAGGTTTGTTTGCATAATTTATTTCAAGATTGCAGAAAATCTGATATCCAATAACTTCTGCATTGCAGGTTGATATTTCTGTTATAGGTCTAAGCAGCTTTTCTGGGCCCGAGGGACCATTTGATGTGGATGTCTTTGATTCAACCACTGACTATGTGAAACTTATGAAGTAATGGAGTTTTCTTCGGAGCGATTACCATAGTTTTATGTTTCTGTATATTTCTGTGTATCTGAAATTAATTAATTGGTGCTGCTTTGACATGTAAACAACATTAAGTGAGTGGAGTAATTGAAGACTATAACGATTTAGAATGTCATGATATTGAAGTGAACATAGTCATTAATTTCTATCGCATAAAGTTACTGAAATTCATATTGTGGATAGACATTCTTTGAATAAAATATTAATAATTTGTTTTTTCACATTATTAAATCTTGTTTCCTTTTTGTTTTGGTGACTCCAGGTCAATTTTTGATTTTGAATCCATCCAGAAGCTACTTTCATGCCCTAAGTTCACATTCTGGTATCCACTGGGCCTTGCTAGTATCTGCAAGTTCTTGCTCTTGCAACGGTTATCTAAGTTTAATTTTTCACTATTCTTCAGCTATGATGCACTTCATGGTGTTGCTGGAATATATGCAAAGCGTATTTTTGTTGAGGAACTTCGTGCTAATCAATCTTCGCTTTTAAATTGCACGCCTAAGGTTTCTCTTTACTTAGCTTGACACATTTCTTATGTCTTTTCTCAAGTTGAAGATCATTGTTAAGACTTGAGAGCATATTCTTATTATGAAACATTGATCATCTTAAAACAGGAAGACTTTGGAGGTGGCCATCCAGATCCTAATCTCACCTATGCAAAAGAGTTGGTTGCAAGAATGGGATTGGGTAAATCAAGCTCTCAAAATGAACCACCTGAGTTTGGTGCTGCTGCTGATGGTGATGCAGATCGCAACATGATCCTTGGTAAAAGGTATTTTTTTAATTACAATATATATGATGTTGAAAGCTATTATGATTATGACATTTTTTCTTTTCTTTTTTTAGGTTTTTTGTAACTCCATCAGATTCTGTTGCCATAATTGCTGCCAATGCTGTTGAAGCCATACCATATTTTGCCTCTGGTTTGAAAGGGGTTGCCAGGTATCTAAGAATTTTTAGAACTCTATGTTATAGTTATTCTATTTGGCATGCTTGAAGAATGGATTTCATGAGATGCACAGAAACTATAGCATGAGTTAAGCAGAATTGTGGCTTATCCTCTGAAATATTCTTTTCATCATTATGTGACTGCATCACATAAAATCCGTGCAGCTACATAGGTGGTACATGCATATTTGTCATATGTGGCTGCATACATCTATTTAGTCACTTTGCACTCTGCATGTTTAAATTATTTCTTCGAATAAGTTTTTTGCATCATGTAGTGTACATTTACTTATTTTCTAAGATTTGTTTCTTTGTTACACATACTTTTGATTGTTTTACTCTACTTCTATATTTACCTACATGTACCACATATGTGCAGTGAGTGTAAGTACCTTAACCGACCGTATATCATGGTCACTATTTAGAACATTGGATATACTTGATCTTGTTTTGCCAAGACTAGGGATAATTGTGGATCAATGACATGGTAAATTTCTTTCTTCTATCTTATGAGGGGACTAGGCTTCCTGTATCTAGGTTTTCGTTGGCGAACTTATGATGGAGGTGTTCATTTTTTGTTTTGGCTTTCATATGGGCTATCTTAGAAAACTTTGATATCATCTGTCAGGTCCTTTAATGGTTTGCGAACCTTGGGAGTGAGAGACAAAATTAAAGCCATAAGTCCTATACTCAAAACAATAAATGACAACAATTACGCAAAATGCATCCTCCATAAACCGTTTGTTTATTGTTTTTGCTGCTTGGTACATATTATTCCTTTGTAATGCATATTAAGCAATACAATTACTTGATGATATCTATGAGGAAACTCTTACAATCATCAGTTTCCCTCTTGTATGTATACCTTTTATTAATCATTCTGCTGATCTTACCTTCAGGAGTATGCCAACATCAGCTGCCCTTGATGTTGTAGCAAAGAAGTTGAATCTTAAATTTTTTGAGGTGTGTGTAATATGGAGCTTCAAGCCTTGAATATGCATTTGACGGCTTAAAACAACAATTGGCACATCACAGGTACCTACAGGTTGGAAATTTTTTGGGAACTTGATGGATGCAGGACTTTGTTCAATTTGTGGCGAAGAAAGCTTTGGCACAGGTAAGTTAAATGATTTTTGTTCCCTCCACACATTTGCATTTTCTTGTTGTAAATTATTTTAGGGGCTGCAATTTTTCCCTCACTAAGCAGGATTATGCATTTTTATAATTCAGAGTACTCTATGTAAATCTGTTGCCTTCCTTGCAGGCTCAGATCATATTCGTGAAAAGGATGGAATTTGGGCAGTTCTAGCTTGGCTTTCTATTCTTGCTTTCAAGAACAAGGATAATCTCAAGGGGCAAAAGCTGGTGACGGTTGAAGATATAGTTCTTGGACATTGGGCCACGTATGGTCGACACTACTATACTCGCTATGACTATGAGGTAAGTGTCGGTGTATGTTTCTACCATTCTTTGACATAACTGCTGCCTATAAGAGTACTGTCTTTAACCTGTTCATACTGTTTTTGTTAAAGAATGTTGATGCTGGGGCGGCCAAGGAACTCATGGCACATTTGGTTAATCTTCAATCATCCCTTCCTAATCTTAACAAGTATGCTGTGATCCTTGTGACAATAAAATTTTATTTACACTCTTTGTTGCATTATTATTATCTTTTGTTGCATGTCTTTTTTCCCCTTTCATATGCTTTTGTTTATAGCATTTATTGTTTATATCATGTTATTTCCAGTTATTATTCTCTCAATGCACTTTGTGACATTTCATTGTGGCTCTAAAGATCTTGATATAAATCCTGATAATTTGCTTGATTTTTCTTGCAATTAGTTTTAGGCTTCTAATATAACTGCATATTTTACTTCACGAAGTTTCTTTTTCTTACAAAGTTCAGTTAGAATGAACGAACCTATTTTTCTTTCCAGAGTCCTGCTTGGCCTGGCATCACTGTACACAAGTACGACTGAAGATTCTCATTTTCATTTTGATGTAGATCGAGTTGCAATTTGTTGCTACTGAATTTTGTGTTTCGAGATGTAAATGCACTTTGTCACTGTATCTTGCATATCAAATTTAAAATGTTAAGATGAAACAGATGCCGAGGACTCATGATGTGGCTGTGGCACTTCTGAGCTATGAACATGTTAAGATTGGTTTACATAGGATAAAGTCTGGTCTATCTTGTTCAAGCATCCACGAGCTAACTGAAAAATGATATGTAAGTGAAGAAAAGTGACCAAAACCATGATGCTCTCCTGATTTTGTTCAAATTTACTTGGCTGCTATGATTTAATCTTATTAGTTTCCCTTTTCCTGATAAGTTATAGAATATGCACAATTTAGGAGGAGGCAAATTTCTGCATGCATACCAGTGTCAAATTTACTTGGCTGCTAAAGAACATTCCTGTTCTTTAGGCCGGTCATCTTTAACACGCAAAATAGGACATGGTTTTAAGAAAAAGTTAACAATGTTTGATTTATTCAGGTTAGTCAAGGAGATGAGATCAGATGTCTCAGAAGTTGCACAAGCAGACGAATTTGAATACAAGGATCCTGTAGATGGCTCTGTCTCTAAGCATCAAGGCATCCGATACCTCTTTGTGGATGGATCACGACTAGTAAGCTAAACCCCTTTTTATATTTCATCTAAGTTAGTTGATAATATACGGTAACTTTACATGCTAACTTGAAGCCTAAAGATGATATCTGTTAACTGATACTATTGTACATTCAATAATGAAGCAGTATTATACAATGCTAAATTGAAACTTTAAAGACATTTTTTGTTTTCTATTACAAAATTACAATAACCATTATAAAACTTTATATTCTGCTTAATGATATGCTTAAAAGTTAAAAGTGCTCCTCCGCCCATTCTTCTTTTCTCTCACTCTCTCTCTAATATATATATACATATACAGACACACACATATACATATACATATATATATATATACATACATATTCTTCAAGGTGTGAATTGAATTATTTCTCATTAGCATCTGCAACATGAATCTCAGGTTTTCCGGCTATCTGGAACTGGTTCCGAAGGTGCTACCATCCGGGTCTACATCGAGCAGTACGAGAACGACTCGTCAAAGACTGGGAGGGATTCACAAGAAGCCCTTGCTCCACTGGCAAGAAGTTTTTGCCTTTATGCCGTTTTACTACTCAGTAAGATACTCTTATAAGGCCATGACACGATGCTTTCTGCTGCAGGTTGACGTCGCGATAAAACTATCAAAGATGAAAGAATTCACTGGCCGATCTGCTCCTACTGTTATAACATGAAACAAAATTGATCAATAGCAACACCAAGAACTTGAAGGTGGAGATCCATCTTCCTTTTTCTTTCATCAATTATAATTTTGTACTTGGCTCTACAAAGCATGAGACATTACATGTTTTTGAAATAAATTATGTATTAATACAGGTCCATTAAACTCCAGTGCTGGTCATTGAAATCCATCTTATATGCTGATGTGTTGCTGATTTTTCTTGCAAAAGCATTGAGACCCTTTGATCTATACTTGTTAGGCCGGCATTAATACTTTTTAACAAAAGAATGAATTCAAATAAATATTCAATAAAAATACACAGCCTGCAGTGGTCAATAGACTCAATGGAGAACTATATACAAATTACGATCAGTAGATCTATATCCTGGGAAATCATATTTATGTGCATATTACTAAAACGAGCGTTCAATATTACTAAAACCCATCAAGAGTCACTAAAAAAAGTTAGGCATTCATTATAGCAATCCATATCGATGCATGGAGTGTGTTGAACTGCAATCCATATCAATGCATGGAGTGTGTTGAACCGATAAATCTTGTTCCCTACCGGACGCTATTAGATTAAGCCGAAAAAGGATCACCTCTATAAACAGAGTGATCGTCGTCCAGTCGCAGATGATTTGTAACAAGATTCACCTACCATAAAATCTTTATTTGTTTGACCACTGTCAATCTATTGCCAAGGCAGGAAAACATTGCCGCTATCTTAAGCATTTTATTAATAAATATCTTTCAACAGTAGGCAATATTTTTTGGTGCCATCTACAAGTTCGCAAACTTGTTTCTCTTGCGAAAGGAAAACATGGTAATAGTTTCCCTGCCATTTATGAATACAAAAGTAGCTTGGCAGTCACAGGTGCAAATTCTAGCATTCAGATAATCTCTGAATTCCAGAGACTAAAAAGAACGTCGACCTGTACTATCAACTCCTGGTGAAAAGCTTCACTTTTTCAGCAGCATCGAACTGCATTGAGCCATTATCTTTGAAGCCCGAGTAATAGAATCCGTCATGTAGAAGTTATCCACTACAGCTTCGAACGGTGCATGGCTCATCTGATGTTGAACACTTGGTTTCATCTCCAATGATACCGTGGATGGCTCTCTCTCATCCACGTGCAGTAGATTTGGAGCCACCATCGCTATCCGGGCTCTGACAGCTTCGAGGTTATCATAAGGGAGGCGAACCCCAGCAACCTCAGATAGGGCTCTAATGATCTTCCAATCATCTCTTGCATCACCAACAGTGGGAACAGCAGGAACAGTCCATTGAGAACATCCCTCGGTGTTCTCATATGTGCCTTCTTTCTCACTGAATGCAGCAGAAGGTAAAATAACATTAGCCCTGTAAACACCCTTATCTCCATGATGACCTTGGTAAACCACAAATGCATCATCTGGAAGCTTATCTAAATTCACATCATCGGCACCCATCAGGTAAAGAAACTTGGCCGATTGGATGCTCTCGATTGGACTGGATACAAGGCCAAGGTCAAGGGCAGCAGCTTGAGCAGCATGGAGGAGTAAGATGTTTAGGCCATTCCAATCAGGTCTAACAACTTTAGCAGACTTTGCTATGGTTTCAACTGCAGAAAAAATGGCATCTTTGTCTTTCCTTTCGAAGATTCCAGCACCAACCATGATAACAGGATTCTTTGCAGTTAGCAGGGTCGAGCAGAAAGGGTGGCGGCCCTCAGCAATCTCAAGGAGGGTTTCAGGGCCTGTGCCAATATGCTGGTGGTCATAGTTGAAGTCAGATGGAGAACCAATGTAGGCTACTTTTGCTTGAGTTGCCCTCACCGTCTTTCGGATTCTTGCATTTACCATAGGGGCTTCTACTCTTGGCTGCCATTTTTGGATCAACGAGAGATCATTAGACTGGCAACCTTGACAATTACTAGAAGATTCTTAATTTCATAAGCATTGTATTTCTGACTATATGTTTTACAAAAATATATTATCATCCTCTAAATCACCCAGGTCTTCGTTTATTAAATTACAGGTTTTGTCCATTGAAGATCTAAATTGTCTTCTATGGAACTTATTAAGGTTGAAACTATTTGCTGACCCAATATTTGATAACAGAAAGCTTGCATGATTATTGTTAATACCAAGTTTGCCATTAAGAAACAACTAGATGTAATGAAAAACAATATAGAAGCTCATAAAGATCCTAATGCACACTTGCTTAGTTTCACGTATTAAAAAACCACACAAATTCTGGATACTAGTAGACTTTGAATAACAATGGTCTAGAAAACAGATACAAAGTATAAACAAATACAAAATAAAAAAAAAAGAACCGGACATTAGTAAAACCCTTCAACAGGCAACAGGCAACACAAATATACAAACTTCAACTGCATTAGCCAAAACATTTAAGTCTTTTCTCCATGGGCCAGTAACCTTATTAGACAAATTTAAACAATGTGTATCTAAAATTAAGTTGCAATAGGTATGACCATTAAGTGTCTAGCAACATGTGTTGTCACATCATAGTATCTTAAATATGTTTCTACTATTAATTATGCAGTTAAGATGCTAGTCCAACGCCTCAATGCTCTCTAACTCTTTAAGTTCAATTAAAAAACAGATCCAGAGAATGAAAATTTTACAATAAAATGAGCCAGACAGAAATAGTTGCTGTGTGTAAAGGCAAAAACTGCTACTCTGAAACAGATAAAGCAATGGTTAATATGACCACTAATCAGGAACATTCAAGTATACGATTTGTTTACTTGGGGATCAAACGAAAACATACCTGTGTACCAACCAACAGAAAAGCATCAGCCTTCTCAAGACCAGCAATTGTTGTGTTCAGAAGATAACTAGGACGTAAATCTGCATTAGGACTGATGCCATTACCTTCACATGATACATTATTTGATCCCATTTTGTTCAAGAAATCTTTCAGTGCCATCAAAGATTCTGCATCAGAAAGTCGACCAGCAACTCCAACAATTTCCTCAGGTTTCACTTGATGTGCAACCTCAGCAACCACAGCAAGGGCATCTCGCCAAGTCACTGCCTTAAATCGTCCATCTGAACCACGAATCATAGGATCATTCAATCTTTGCCTTTTTAGCCCATCATAACAAAAACGTGTTTTGTCTGATATCCACTCCTCGTTAATATCCTACAAAATCAGAACTGTGTGCTTAGCAAGTCAACCCCACAGGTAATTTAACAAAGTAAATCCAATGGCTCGTGACATGGGAAAAGCTGATCAAGCAATTTTAAGTGAGACACTATTACAATTACATGTTTAATCAAGATATAAGCATGACTTTTACAAGCGGGATTCTCCTTAAGTGAGAGCTTCACTGATCAATGATGTTCTCTCTGTGTATGATGTAACTGGAGGAGATTCACTTCAAAATATCACAGGGGCCTGAGAGACCTACCCATACTTTGGCTGACTAAATTCAGTAAATTAAACCTGAATGAACCCTTGGACTGAATTAGTTTAGCTTAATCTAATCTAACCTCAGCCAAAGCCTAAATGCATCATAGCTTTAGAATATGATTCTGATCTTTGAGATCTATTATATGTCATTCAAGTATTTGAGTTTAAGACTGCATAATCCAAGCACATTTTCGACAATGAGCAGTAGAAACTTTCATTAAGTACTGGGGTCTAAGCCAAGTACTCAATCCTAAGATAAACCCTAACAAACTTAATCACATGCTGAATGAGTGATGCACACAATTTACATTTACTTATGGTTGTCTGCCTAATTGGTAGGTCTAATTGTAGCATCTACTTAATTTTCTTCTTTAGCCAAATTACTCTTGCAAGTTTGCAGAATCTTCATGGGGTGGAAAGAATTCCAATCTGATCCAGACTAGTTATACTAACACAAAGAGGACTCAGAACATATCATACTTGATTCTCTCAGGTTCTTTAGTGAAATACATAAAAGTATCACACAAGTTCAAGATTGATAGAAAACCCAACCTACGTGGCACCTGGCTGTCCACAGAGGCATAGACAACTAGAGCAAAGCATCTTGTTCAATATGACTCAAGAAGGGTTCCTTAAGATACATCTATGTTCTAATTTGGAGTATAGACTAGACTAGGGGCTCAGTTATGAGGATAAATGGCTCATAGCCATCGACCTGACAATCACGAGAAATGCACCAACATCCAAAAGAAATTCTACAGGAACGAGCCTCTGAGGCTACTAAGAAAAGTGAATGGTCTTTAGTAACAACATAAAAACCATGAAAACCAGGTCTAGAGATGGAGGATACTGATGAATTGTATTCATATTGAAACCACACCCTTGTGTATCCACTTTTTCGTCTAACACTCAAGTAATAATAGCAGGATGTGATAGAATTACATTTTGGTTGTTTATTGATGTAATGAAACACATTTCATTAGTAAATGTAAAGTAATGAAAGAGTGACAGGAAAAAAAAATTAGGCATACCACAAAAGAATATCTAGATCACTACACTATAGTTATGCCTTTCCAATAAAACTGTTCACCCTATGATGCAGAAATAGTTCTGTGGTTATTAGCTGAAATTCGCATTCACTTAATGTTTCCAGAAAAAACAACATTTGACATGACTTGTTTTATAAAAATACTAAAAATACATGACTCCTCTAAAGTCTAAACAAGAAAGTCAAGGTGGGAGTTTCAGGGAACTGCCATTGGCCGACATCATTGAGGGCAAACAGTAATTCCAGAGACACGCTGAGCAAAGGTATTATAGTAAAGCAAACATTGGGGATAGACCCATAAATTTATATTTCCTGATGCTAATGTCTATAGAAACACAATCAAGAAAGAAATGGATTTCGTGCATTTCCAGAGTGCCAAAAATAATTATTAGATCAAATGAAATATAAAGAAAACGAGGATAAATATAGGAATAACATAACTGGTGCTTGATAAAGTATACAGAGCAAAAAAAAAATCTATGTAAATGTTGACAAGAGAATCATCAGAGGACCTCATTCAGACGAGGAATGATTCGCATGACTTCTGGACCTCTGCTGTCAATTCTTATATTTGATCCAACTGCATCAGTAACATCAATAGTCTCTGTTCCCTTTAACTCCCAGTTTCTAGCTTTAAAAGCAAATGGTTTAGAAGTCAGAGCACCAACAGGACAGATATCTATCACATTGCCAGAGAGTTCACTAGTCATAAGTTTTTCTACATAAGTCCCTATTTCCTCCCCACTACCACGACCTAACATTCCCAGGTCCTGAACACCAGCAACCTCAGTAGCAAATCTGACACACCTGTGAAATATAGCAGAATTTGTTACAATCTATCATGTTTCGTGTAAAGAAGTAAATATAAAAGCAAATTACTGCTTTAGCACAATATTTATGTCAAGGTGATGAAAACATTCTGTTAGACTGTGAAGCCAAGGTCAAATTTAACAGAAAGTACATATGTAGTGAGATAAAGGCTCTTGCCACAAAACTCATTAAGGATAGAATTTACTAAAGAAACTAGTACAATGTGCTAGTCGATAGCAATCCATAGAATTTTTTACTCAACCATCATAATTACATTAACCAGCACTTGTGTTGCCATATTGATCTTTTCCCTCCAAGGAGCTTTCTGGGAGGTGATGTGATTAGGTAATCCATAAATTAATGTGTACTCTATTATTGTTCCTGATCAAGTCTTGCACAATCCAAAAACCAATGTCCAGGTCTAGTGTACAGATGATAATGTCTTCTTGATGCAAATTCTCCGCAGGTAACGTAGATAGGCTTCTGTGTGTCACTGCATACTTTATGATTTGGTATTAAACTGCTCGTTTCAAATCAGATGTTTCAAATTATAACTACAATTAGCGAGACATTAATTTTCTAATAATTTTGGGCAATCTAATGTTCATTGCTTCCGCATGGTTCTACCAATCTCAGTTACAAGACACCTCAAGCTACAAAATTGCAACAAGAAAAGTCGTCACCTGGTGCACTGGATGCATCGAGTCATCACCGTCTTCACAAGGGGCCCCAGATTCTTATCAACCACCGACCTCTTCATCTCCGTGAACCGTCCACGATCCGCTCCAAAGGCCATAGACTGGTCCTGAAGATCACATTCACCTCCCTGATCGCAGATCGGGCAGTCCAGTGGATGATTCATCAAGAGGAACTCCATCACCCCTTCTCTGGCCTTCTTCGCCACCGGCGTGTCCGTCTTGATCTTCATCCCTACGAACCACAAAGAAAACATCAAAATATAAGTTCAATTCGGTAGGAATGAGGACCCGAACGATGGAAAGAAGGGATCTTTGCATCCAAATGGACCTGGGAGGGCGGGCATGGCGCAGGAGGCGACGGGCTTGGGGGATTTCTCGACCTCGACGAGGCACATGCGGCAATTTCCGGCTATGGAAAGGCGGCTGTGGTAGCAGAACCGGGGGATGTCGACGCCGGCGACCTCGCAGGCCTGGAGGACGGTCATGCCCTTGGGAATCTTGACGGGATATCCATCGACGAAGACCTCAATGGCATCCTCGGGTTTGGCGAGGTGAAACCTGGCGCCGCCTACAGGGGTTCGCGGGGGCGGGTCGGCGGGTTCGGCGGCGAGGCCTGCGGACTCGGGCCTCTGGAGTGCGGTGGAGGAAGAGACCCATCGGAGGGAGGCGGAGGCGGAGAGGTGGGATCGGAGCAAGGGTTTGGAGCGGTGGAGAGCGCGGAGGAAGCCCATCTCTCTCTCTCTCTCTCTCTCGATCTGTTCCGTCGTCAACCTGCTTCGATCTCTGTAGTGTGACGGCAAGGGCGGGTGCTACGGAGACGCGAGAGGGCGTGAGGTGATCGAACGACACAGGATCGGGTTCTCCGCGGTGAGGTTAATGAACGAATGCGTGGCTGTAACACTAGTCGGTGGCTCCTCTGTAGTGAACGTAAGTGGCGGTGACCCTATGGATTGAACCCTATTGGATTCGTGCCCAAATGTTGGGTCAGTGACCGAGCCAGGTTGGGTCCCAAATTGGTCCATTGTGGTCTGTCATGAGACATGCCATGAAAGCTTGATTCGGATCTATTTGGAATAATTCAATTTGAAATTTACCTATAAAGAATTGACCAATTTCAATAAAAAAAATAAATGTATTAAATATTAATAATTCAATGCACGAGACTTTGTCCTTATGTGCACATTGAACCCTTAGACATGTCTTGGTTCATTATATGATTTGAAATATATATGTATATGTACCTTGTATTTATACAAAATACTTGCATTTATACCTTGTTTGGTCTGCTTTTATTATGGGATCACTTATAAGATTAATGCCAAGATGCCATAGCTTCTAGTAATAATGCTTAATCCAAGAAAATAATAAGCCCATAACACAATATGATATATCAAAATAATGATGTATCACTGTTATAATACAGTATTAAAATAACAGCAAGATGCATTGAAACAATATCCAATAGTAAGCAAGAGCATTTTAGGAGAAAAAATATTTTCTCTTTTAGAAACAACTTTATTGTAATAAACACAAAAGTCAAGAAAATATTGAGCTGTCTCTTTTATTTTTTACTTCTTGAAGATAATTTTTAGTTTTCTTGTGAAATCTGATTCAGAATATGACACTGTAATTGCTATGTGATATTATTAAGCTACGATATGTACTTGATAATGTTGATATAATGATCCCTAAACCGGCAAAATCAAGTTCCAGTGATCCACTTAAATCAACCACAATTTACAAAGGACACAGAGAAGATGACGAAAGAAGAATGAAAACAAATACTCAGCACGAGCAACTTGGCAAACTTCTCATTGTTCATTGGAACACTTCCTCCTCAGAGACAGGCCTTGAAGAACTCGACAAAGCTACTGGTAATGACTTTTACAATGCCAGTCAATGCTACTTGGTGTCCCAGTTTGGTCTTCCCAAGGTGAACTCCAAGATAGGGTTCTTTAGATCTTGATAAGAACCACTTGTGCCATTTGATCTTCCATAAGTGTCCTGTTTAAAGTCCAAATAAACTCCTCATGGTACATAATCCTCCTACTCTCTCTCACATGTGATATGAGTTCATGTGATCTTAGAAAGGTAAGTTGCATCAAAGTAGTACCTGAATTTGATTTGAGAGAGAGATCGATCCATGCTCGGCGGTGTCGGTCGTACTAATCTGCGTCCAGACTCCTCTATTGATGTTTTTATATGCAAAAGAAAATCATAAATGGAGCATAAAAAAGATTAAGGTTGATATCGAGAAAAATAAGATAAAATTTCTAAGTCTGAAGATGAAAGATTTGGTTTATGTAACAATGTATTGTTTGTCGAAGCATAAGTAACAATGCAACTGTGCTTGTTTAGTGTCAGTTTCTCTACTGAATTGTGGTTGCTGAATCAAGTTGACTGTCTGATGTATTTGTGTGTCTGCTATAGAGTTACTCTAACCCTAGTTAACCATCTTAATCAGATAGGATTAAGTGCATAAGACATTGCAATGTAATGGCATTAGATCACTAATGCATCCTAACATCCAAAATAGTAAAACCAGTAAGGTGAAAAGATATTTGTAAACCAAAAGGAAAATTGTACTTGTGCAGTAAGCAAATGGGGAAGCCAACATCCCCAAAAGCCAAACATGCTTTAGCAATAGAATAATGCACAAATAGAGGATATGACCTTTCTGATTGTATATATCACAGGAAAAGAACTCGATGTTCTCAAACAACACTGAAAAAGGTGGCATTCGCAAAATAAGGCCTGTGATCTACTTTTTAACAGGTGAACTAGTTGCTTTTTGCTGGTCTTTTGCTTTAAATCTCAGCATAAGATCTCAAAGAACATAAAAGGAGAGACAAAAGCAAAAGCTGCCATGGTAAATGAAGGTGGAGTCAATGTTCTACTCTATTTAAGCATAAAGGCATGAGCTAAGAGAAAGGTACTCTACCAATGAAGAAATTTTATGTGTAGTGTGTGTGTGTATGTATGAGAGAGAGAGAGAGAGAGAGAGAGAGAGAGAGAGGATGTGTTGTTCTTACGTAGATGAGTTGCTCCATCTACTGTCAGAGTCTTGTTTTGGTGCAACTGAGCCTTTGTGCTCCAATAATTGTTGATCACTGTATCCGGGAGCCAAACCTTCTTCCACAGAGCCATCAGATTGACCTTGCGCAAGAAAAGAGAAAGGAGAAAACTTTGAACTAATGACTAGGAGATGACTTGTTTGTTCTTCGAATTGAAGTTTAGTGGACAAAATAGACACAGGAGGCAAAGCAACACGGATTACCTGAGGAGGCTGCAGTCTTGTCAGTGGATTTAATAGTTCTATACATCTGCAAGGACACAAAAGAAAGAAAGAAAAAAAGTTAGCAAAGGTCATTAAAGAGGAAGGAGAGTGAGAGAGTGAGGGAGAGAGAAAAAGAGGTGAAAAATGGCAGTGAAGTGATGTTACTACAAAAAAGAGAGAGAAAGGAAACGATGGAGTTGAGATCAGCTAAAATCCAAATGTGGACACTTCAGTCTTCCGTCTTTTCCTTTTGCTCCCTTTATTTTATTGCAAACGAGGTTGATGCTTTTGTTGAGTTCACAGCGCTTATTTTATATCTTCTTATTATTGTGAAATGATGGCTACTTTTCTTCTGTCTCCGTGCCTTTCAGTCTTCTTGTCTGTGGAGCAACAGACCCACTACTCGTTCTCACATTCATTTAGTCAATCAGTGATCCATTGGCTACTGTGCACAGAGAGAGAAAGAGAGAGAGAGAGAGAGAGAACTGAAGAAGGATTAGGGCGTCAGCTAAGCGGTGTAGATCACCTGCAAGTGGCTCTTGACATGGGCTAGAGTGAGATCTTTCACATTCATGAGCTCCAGAATTGACTTGGGTGTAGCTCCTGACGCCAAACCATTCCAAGAAACAGATAAATGGCTGGTGAAACTTCTGATAAAGAGATCACAGTAATTTGGATCACAGAATAGTAGAGAAAGGACGCAAGAGGTGGCGTACTCTCATGGCCGCCGAGGAGGTCGACGGCGTGCACGAAGCGGGCATGGAGGCTGCTCGTCCACCGCATTCTTGGCGCCCGCGTGCTTCGCTTCGTCTGATACCTCGGAATGAACCTTGTCCTCATCATGCTGTGTGAGGCCTCCAAAGATCCGACGCCGCAAGGAAGGTGGTGGTAGCACCTCAATGGGTCCGATCCTAATCCCGTAAGCCATGGCGGTAGCAGCGTCGTCACCGTTCGATGATACGATGAGACTGAGGGGTACTGTCCCCCACTGTGAGGGTGCAAATGGGAGCTCACCAAGTATATATCGTTTGAGCAACCATTAGCAGAAGAAGAAGGCGAGGAGGAAGACACTTGGTGGGTGAATCCGGACTTGGGATCGAACGAGCTGAAGGGTGATTGACTATATACACAGAACGGAGTACCATTTACTGTCCTGGAGGAATCGTCAACCGGACGCAGTGGCTCTTGAGCCTCGGAAGGACACATGATGCTCGAGAGGGGAAGGTCGACGCAAGCTCGGAAGCCGCCGTCTACGGCAGAGGTTGCAGCTGTTATGATGCTCGGCGGGCCGATGTGTAAAGAGAGGTCAGGAGAGCCCGTGGAGGCGATGGCATCAGTGAACACCCCTTGCGAAGGCATCCTACGATCTCCTTTGCCGCTCGCAGCTCGAGTATCTGCTAAAAGTTGGAATGGTTTGTAGCTGGTTGAAGCTGAGAAAGTTGGTAGACAATTAATCAAAGGGTTTCTTTCCTTCTTCTATCTCTGTGTTGTGATCTAAAGACACAAAAGACACAGACCAGTGTGTCTTGAGAGTAGATATAGCGAAGATAGACAAGGGAAAAGGAAGGAAGAGGAATTGAAAGGCAAATGGACTCTCTTCTGCTTTCTTAGAGCATATAAATGTGGGACAATGACAGTAGAGAGAGAGAGAGAGAGAGAGAGGGGAGAATATATGGTCAAAACAACTTTAAACAATGCTTGGATTTGAGGCTTCTTAACCTCAGAAGTTATCTCCTCGCTTTCTGACCAAGCTTACAGGCGTTCATTGCAAATTGCAAGTGCCATAAGATCAAACGAATAAAGAAAAGCTAGAGAGACACAGAATGAGTACAGGAGAAAGGAGAAAGGAGAAAGAAGAAAGGAGGGGCAAGAGCTTCTTTCCTCTTCCAGTTTGCCTGTCCTTCAGTCCCTCTCTCTACTTCTCCTACGCTTTGTTTCTATATTATAATTGATATCAACATGCTAGTACTGCTGGGGAAAAAGAAGGCACCAGAGAAAAAGATGCTTGAAACAACTCACATCTGAGGACACCCAAATCAGCATCTCTCAAAGGTTGCTTAATCAACATGAAAGTTGTCTGTGATGTAACCATTCCAAGAGTTCATTATGACACAAGCTTTATCTAAACACCCCGATCCTTCATTCCATTTGTCACTGCACCAAATATTCTTGTAGGGTATATCATTTCTTCATGCAAGAAAACTGCAGCTTTGATGTTACTCGATGTTGGCTTGTGCAAACTTTCCTTCTCCTCAGTTAGAACACTATTTTCGACGTCAGAGAGATTAGACTCGGAAGGTAGCAGACATACTTTGAAGCTGTTTGAATTAAATACAGAATGCTGGATAGAAGACTTTTCCATCTCCTTCGAATCTTCCATCGGATCAAGGAGATCTCGATATCTCCATGATTAAAAAAGCATGTTAAATGCAAATTATTTAGGGTTGTCAGGTGCCTAATTTTTATTGTCTAGTTGACAAAAGAAGATGCTGTTTGGTCTCACTGCCCTGATTAAGACAAGTGACTATTGAAGCATTCAGTTTCACAAACCTTCTACCTCTAATTCCCTTGTCATACTCCCAAATATTCCTTTCATGTCCACATGAAGGTTGACTCTCGAGTAGATTTCCCTAACCCTAGGTTGCATCAAGGCCAAGCTAAAACAGTACATGTCATGTTGTTGCTGTTGATGGCTTCTTTCAGACTAATCACCTCAAGTATATGAGCCAACTGTACTTTCAAAAACCACTTGTCATATAAGAACAAAGAGATGCTTGTAGTTTAGTGAGGTCTGTGCTTCGTTTCCAAAGAATTTGTGCACTGCATTGAAATGCTAAACAACAGTACTGTTACATCCTTTTTGTCATCTCAACCCTATGCAGAGGGAGCATGTATGGGGCATGAGAAGTCTATTAGCTTTGAATTCAATGACATGGGGTGGCAGAAGTCTCTTCTTATGCTGCAGCACGTGATTCCTTTGCATTGTGTATGGCCAACCAGATGAGTGCAATGGACTATTATTAGCTGAGCATGTATTCAAATCACATCTCCCTAGTTCTACTGATCCAAATAGCTAAGTGGCCCTCAAGCTTGTGGACATACCCTTAACAATCACTCTTGCTGACAATACTTTGACTGCATTCCTACAGTTCACAGCTTTCAATAAATGACATGTGAGCTCATACATCCATGAGGAAAATGACTCAAGAGACAGATTGCACCTCGACCTCATGAAACCATAGCAACAAAAACTTTCTTCCCATCCCAAAACATGAGTTGATTAATTGGAGTAAAATACAAGAAATAAAAGAGAACACTTGCGAAGAATAAAAGAACTTACTCGTCACATCATGGCAAGTTGAAGAGCTAAAGACAGCACATTGTCTCATGAAAAGAGAGGGAATAAATGCCTTTGAGACACAGTGAACATGAGAAAGATGAAATATGGGTCTCTTATTGTTCAAACTGTCACATCTAATTGACATATAACTAAATATGAGAGAGAAGGGAGGACAACTATGGTGTAGCTTGGAAGGATGGAATGTGAGAGAAGGACGATGGAAGAATAAACAGGGAGAAGCAGCCAGATTCCCGCAACTCACGTGATTGGAAGATGTTGTCACATGACACACATTAGATAAACATTAGTGGGAGATGGTGATTTAATATATGTTAACGTAGGAGACTCGAGTCTTAAGATTACCATTTTTCTTGATGAATGTGATTTCGGTGCAAAAGACACAGTTTAGGAACATCTGAGAGAACGCGACCCTCCGTGGATTCTGCCGGTGCAGTTGACTCGAGGCGTAAACACTTGCTTGACATTAATTCTTTTTCGGCCTACGAGTTCGGTGCTCATGATTTAAATGCACTGCTTACGATCTAAATGCAAATTTGATTCCACATCAAGAATGGTGATTTATCTCCTCGTTGTTTGCCCTCACTTAAAATCTTGTATTATATTATCTTGATCCAATTGATCCGATATACTAAGAAGGCACACGTTACGGTGAAGGATTCTATCTCAGAACATCTTTTACCAAGTGAGCTTGCCAGCACCTTAAATTTTCCTTCACAGATAGTAAAATAATATATATATCCTCAGAGTCAATTTTATATATTAATATCATCTAAAACTTTAATATATAATGATAATACAACATGTATCTATATATCTTGTAGTTTAATATTTATATTTTTAAATTTTAAATCGATTAATCAAAAAAAATTTCATTGATGTACATGAAGAATCTTGATATTTGAATAGTGGTAATGATGACATTGATGATATATAGATTAAGTTGACTCAATTTAAGACTGTGTATATAGTAAATCTAATATGATCGAAAAAGAGACTCAAACATTTGTTCGAGAGATTGAGGTAGATTTAAGCACTTGTTCAAGATTTTTTTTTTATAATGGGTTAAGAGGAAGAATATTTTACGGTATATTTTTCATCTCATTGTCTATGTGATACAGGTGAAATATTTCACAGACTATTATTTTGAACTAGTATTCATATTGTCCATTTATCGATTGGGTCTTCTAAACCTTCCTGCTACATATAGAGCTATAATTGGAAGAATATTTCTCCTATCAAATAATTATTTATTTTATATTAAAATTATGTGTGTGTATATATATATATATATATTTTGTCACGATGACATAACCCAACTTGGTTCAAAAGTTAGATATTTTAATTTAAAAAATATATATTTCAGCCCAATTTGCTTCTTACAAGTCATAGAGGACCCAATCCAATTTCCACCAAAAGCTAGAGCAGCTTGGCGTACACGTGGCGATCTAACACAGGAATTGCAACATCTTATAACACAAAATGTAGGTGCTTGGACAGGTGGCAAGAAATGGCAGGCTTTCTCGTCCGTAACTAGGCGGAGAAACGACCCGGGCAATTGTCTTACTGTGCCATCAACGGGTGATCACGAGGTGATGGAGAAATGGACGGTGACAAGGTGCCTTCGTATGGCGTTCCCTGCTTCGAACCGAAACACTGATCTAACTTTACACATCGCTTTGGTGTCATTTGCTGAAACGCCAGAGAGCTTCTGCTATTTTTGACCGTTCATCTTAATCCGACGGCCACCATGAGAAGCAACGGGGCGTTAAGGTAATTTGATAATACGACAAAATGGTCTCTGATTCCGAACTCTCCTCTATAAATAGATGAGTGCTATCAACGGAATCAACGGAGAGATGAAAGCTTGACACGAGCGTCGTCACTATCCTCTGTTACTTTGGGCTTCCGCTCTCTCTCCCTCTTGTTCTTACCGAGTTAGGGAATGCTACGGTCTTCGATCGAGGAGGTGTAGGAGGAGGAGTCGGATCCGACGATCGAGGGTTCGATGTTGAATTCCATCCCGAAATGGCGTATCAGGGCAAGCAGCTAATCAATGATCCGACTGGTATCCTCTGATCAACCCGTTTGTGATCGTTTTAGTTTAATGACGATAGGGGTTTTGTAGTGGCGCTAGTCTTGGTTCTTGAATTTGAGCGGATGCCCTTGTCCAAGTGATCGATGTAGGGGTTTCTCAGATGCTGGAACTCGTGTTGTGTGGACAGTTCTCTTATGTTGCCTGAATTTCTTGTTTGAATCGATGGATGTGATGATCGTGATTAATCTGCATGCGTGACATTGGGAAAAACCGATCATCGCATGCGGACGCCCGATACATATATATCTTGGTTTGCTTGCAGTATGGATCTGCTATATCTTGCAATGCTTGATGTTTGATCAACGCCCGGGAGTTTGTAGTGGCTAAATCTTTGGTTCTTGATTTTAACTGGATGCCTTCAGATCAGGCGTTCATTGTAGAATTTTTCCCTTGAATTAGATATTCGATGATATTCATCGGAGAGTGTTTGTTTTGCTCTGAATTTATTGTTGGATTATTTATTACATGTTCTAGTTTGCTTTGGATTATTGATTCTGTTTTTACTGTTTGAATTATACAATTGATGTTGAAGTGATCATCGCGTATTAACCTGAATGTGTATACTCAGGGAAGCTGATCGTGATATTGTGACTTACATGTGAATCCTGAGCATGCATATTCTATATTCTGATGATTGTTTCTTCGTTTATGATTGTGTTTGTTGTTCTGTAGATGCTTAGTAGGATTTTAGTCAAAGCGCAGCAGATGTGATGACTGAATTCATTGAAAGACTAGTCGAAACTTATCCTGGATGCCTTTCCTCACGATATGTTTCTTACCAAAACATGTCCTGTTTCAGTGTTATTTGCTTAACTATGTTCTATTTATTCAATACTTAGATTTTTAGTTTCCTTACCTGACTGACTATTTAACTGAATCAGTTACGGGATATATAATTGTTATGCGTTGCGCTAAAAATAAATCTAATAATAATAATTATTATTATTTATAATCTTGATCGAATCATCTTCAGTTTTTTTAGTTATTCAAAATAAAAAAATATTGTTTTATTCATTTAAAGTAGTAAAAAGATGCATAATATATTATTTGGTTGACATCATGTCACGATAGGGAACTGCTTGTGATATTATTGCTCAGAAGGTTATTGGGTATATAAGAAGTGTGCAGTTGCCACGGATAATTAGAACCGGGTTCGATTGATTGTTTCCTTACTGCCCCGACGAAGACCCACGGGCCAAAGAAACAGCGCTCCTCCGAACGTCTCATCTCCTCCTCTTCCAGATGCGGCCTTTCCTAAGACACCCCGGCACCTTCTCTCTTCTCCTCCGCGGCGCCGGCCCTCTCGCCCCCCACTCCGTCGCCCTCCTCCGAAACTTTTCCCCGCCCCGATTCTCTCCTCGTCCCGATCGGCTCTTGATCCCCCACGCCACCGCCGCCGCCTTCAGCGCTTCTAGCGGCGCCTCCGCCTCATCAACAGCATCCAAGGACAGAAGCTCGCGTAACACCCTCGTGTACCTCCTCGGGTTGGTCGCCGCCATGGTCGGAGCCTCCTACGCCGCCGTTCCCCTCTATCGCCGCTTCTGCCAGGCCACCGGATATGGTGGCACAGTGCAGCGCCGGGAGGTAAGTTTATTTCGCCCTCTTCTCCAATCGTTAAATCCCGGGCTTTCGTTGGGTTTTATTAGGGTATTAAGACTGTTCGATATTCCTTGGATGTAGCCGCACGATCTGTTTTGTTTGTGTTCTGAGTTTAAAATGCTTTCGGGAATAATGAATCGTTCATGGCTTGTGACAAGGAATGAGTCTCTGCAGAGTGTGGAAGAGAAGATCGCCCGCCATGCCCAAGAAGGGACCAAGACTTCCAGGTATTGCCTTTGCGTCCTCCGCGTCACATCCAATTTTTTGCTGTTACCCCCTTGTGTGTTTTTGGTCTCAGCCTTTCTGCGTTGTGTTTGGTGGAGACTATGTACACATTTCCAGTTTTAGGAATTTATGAGCTTTGTGTTTCAAGTTTTGTTGTGGAATTTTCCCTTTCTCTTCATGGTGATGGTGAAACTCCATTGGGTTTTCTTGTTAATGCTGATGATTTCATGGCCATTGAACTATGAACTGAAATTATATGCAACAAAAAGGTGCTTTGTTGAACCATTATATGCAACAAAAAGGTGCTTTGTTTAGGTCACTATATTTCTAGCTTGAATCTAGTCTAGTACAAACTTTTGCCCTCAAGAATTATTATTTATGTTGGCTGTTAAGACTCTAGTTATGCTTTGGTGAAACTATTATGATTTGGTGAGTACGAGATAGAAGTCACAGAAATCTGGAGGCACAGAATAAAAACTATTTAACCATTAAGGAACTTGAAATGAGTTCTTGTATAGGGAAAGCAAATGATAAAGATCAGAAATACACAAAAAAAAAAAAAAAATCAAGTGGTTGGTGGAGATGTAATATTCTATGTTGCCCACATTTATTATGATGTGAAAAAGAAATTTTTTTTCTAGAAGGTTAGCTTATTTAAAATTCCTAGAAATGGTGGAATTACATTTTGATTGAAGACACTTCACAAGAATGATTACTAACCTCTAATTAGTCAACATTTATTTTTTATTAAGAATTTTCTATTAGTTGTGTTTTTAACATTACCAATGACAGTTCTAAGCTCAGATGAGATAGGTATAAAAACCAATGATGTGCAATGCAAACTTTTATTAGATTTCATGTGCATCGATCTTAACTATTTATGACCTTCAGTGTAAGGAAAGATCCATGTGGCCCTGCTCGGGTTATTGTTGTCATAATTTTATCTTTAATTGACCTTTCAAGCAGAAATAGAATAGAACCTACATCAAAGATAAGAGACTAAAAGGGTTGATAGATTAGGTGAAGATGGTGGTGGTTCTTCACAATGGTGGTTTTACTCATTGCTGTATAACTAGAGGAATAATGTGGTAGCATGTCATGTCTCTAGTTTGCTAAAGAAGTTTCAACTTTATCTTAACATTCCATTGTGTCATAGTAACAAGTATCAATTAATTCTGGTTGCACATTTTTTTACTCCACAAAATCAAATGTTTCTCGGCACATTTAGTGAACTTCAGTGTAAGTCTCTGACATATATCTGAACTAGGTTTTACCTTTGTTTCTACAGGGAGCTTGTTGTTCAGTTCAATGCTGATGTTGCTGATGGGATGCCATGGAAATTTACTCCTACACAAAGAGAGGTGAGAGGTTACTTCCTATCATTGACTGTAATATGAAAACAAGTCTTATCGCAGGCATATATTTCCTTCTGTTGCTTTCTGTTTCCTTAGGTAAGGGTTAAGCTAGGGGAAAGCGCCCTTGCATTTTATACTGCTGAAAATCGTAGCTCGACTCCCATAACTGGTGTTTCTACATACAATGTTACCCCAATGAAGGTATGGAGCCCAAAGTTATAGTTCATTTCTCAAGCTATTTTTTAAATCTTACATTTCATCAATATAATATAGCTCTGATGAATTTGGAATAATTTGCTTACTGTTCCTATAACAGTAGAAGGTTGTGATGGCAGGACACTCGTAACTTTAAATACTGTGCCTCATGGGCCTGTATGCTGTTGCAATTTCTTGTTGATATTTTCTGAAGTATCTCAAACAAGAAGTTTTAGTTATAAATTTTATCTTTTTCCCGCTACCAAAATTTGATTGCATATGACAATATGTTTATTTTCAAAGCAGCACTTAGTTTCTTGGGTTATTTCTGTATCTGTCCATGATGCACGATATGTATTTTGTTATATGAGGGTTAACTCAACTGAAACTATTCATATTAGAAGATACGTCTCAAATGCAAGCATGGTTGCTTACAACCTTCTTGATTGCTTTGTTAAGTCTACTAGATTTTCTACTGTCCCTCCATGGCGTTATTAATAGAAACACATAAAGATTGTTGATGTTTTGGGTTGGGATATCAACCTCTCATTAAGATTGCTGATGTTTTGGGTTGGGATATCAACCTCTAGTGAGGCCTGCATTGGTTGCAACGATTGTTATTCTCAAGGACCTATAATTCTGTCATGATGCTACAGAAGACGCATGAGAGTAACCTAGCGCATTCAAATTGAGATGAAAACTGTAGCTTGATGTTATATCAGCTACGGCGACAATAAAGAAATGCAAGAATTAGTAGATAGAACAGAAGCATGCATCAAGGGAGCACCACCTGATGTTGCTTAGGATTTCTACATGCAAGTAGGTAACCTCTAAAAAGTTTGGACAAGTAATGCTGTTTGGGTTGCTCTGTTGCAGGCTGCAGTTTATTTCAACAAGATTCAATGTTTCTGTTTCGAAGAGCAGCGACTTCTTCCAGGGGAGCAAATCGACATGCCGGTAAGAAGCACAACACTAACGCCGCTGAAGATACTCAGTTACCATCGTTATGAGCAATCTTGGGGAAACATCTGCAGGTCTTTTTCTACATTGATCCAGAGTTCGAGACCGATCCCAAGATGGATGGCATCAACAACATTATCCTTTCCTACACCTTCTTCAAAGTTAACGAGGACTAGCTGTGTAGCCACCGATTATCAGTATCATTATCCTCGACTCATTATTCTTATTTTTGTTAGTTCAAATGGTTATCAATGTCACTTGAACAGCCTCGTTTCCGAAACATTGGCAAACTGTTTTGTAGCAGAAGAAAGCAGATGGTTGCCATGAAATGGTCGCTTGCTAAAATAAAAGTTAGAAAGAATCGATTTTACTATTATATTCCCTTCTCTATTTCTGCACATGGCAACTGATTTTTTTTTAACCAGTCGAATAATATGTAATCAAGTCCATGACCTATGACATACTAAAATAATAATATATGCCAAAAACGTGTACCACAAGCTTGTGTTTTGTGCCCATATTGATGAATCATGCATTATTATTATTATTATTTTGTTGAAATTGCAGCATCGTCATCCACCGGTTTACACATTGCCCCCTGGTATACACGTGGAATTACGGGGATACATAATGAGATTACTATTTTTCAATAGAGATAAATCAGTTTCACAAATTGCACGAATGCATATTTGATACACCTTTCAAAACAGTATCAAGGACTTCAAGTGGAAGAAGATCATAAAAGTAGACGAGGACTATTGGATTATAGATATTTCACAGGCTATTAAGCATCTACTTCAGAAACCAGTGATTCTATTCTGTGTTCAAAATGTGCTGCTGCTCCAGGTCAGGCAACAACTTCGACTTGCTACTCGCACTTGATAGATCGGTAAATGTGACGCACAAACAGCAAAGCAGCACGGAAGCCAACCATCCCGAGCATCAAGAAGAAGCCGTAACAGATGCATGCCATGTAGCCAAAGAAGAAAGACGTCTGCATAAACCCCGACATGTCCGAGCGAGCATGGTAGTAGTACAAACAGTATCCATACACAAATAAGCCAGTTGATCCTCCACATAGGAAAGACCTGCATCGGCATAAGCAGAATGGCAATTCAGATATCCGCAATGGGAAGAACAGCCACATATCACCATCTAAGGTCAGCAATAGGGTTAGGGACCCAAAAAAAAAAAAAAACAAATACATGCACAGATTAGGACAATATGATCCATACAATGTGCCCCCATAAATAAATGCATACTATATGATTAGGACAATAGTTCTTACAAGTGTAAACAGCAGACGAGGGCATTAATTCAACTATAGTAAGAGAAACATATAGTGGAACATGCAACATCATTACACTGTTTAACTAATTCACTAGCATATAACTAAAACAATAGCATACTTTTACCATGTGGTCTGTACACTTTAAAATGAATCAGAGGTAATGACAAAATCTAAAGTATCTTTGATTTTATATAAAGATTTAAATCAACCATAGTGTACCAGTATATGTAACAACAAGTCACACATCAAAGCAGAAAAAAAATGAAATATTAATATATTATGTTTTCTTGCTTTTATATTGTATAACCTAAATTATGGGCTTAGTGTAAAAATGTTTTCATGTTTCTATATATTTTTTTTATTGAGTGATGGGCTTAATCAATTATATTGGCGTATGAATATGTAGTGAACAAATGTCTTTAGTGGTTGGTTTGCATATATACAATAACAACTGACTTACCTCCACCACCATTCATGGTCTTCGGCAGCAAGTTGAAAGTAGGTCAGTGCCACGGTAATGAAAGCAGTGACGATGAGGAGGATAATGAAGACAATGAATAGGATGCTGTATATGGTATAAATTCTGTGGCCCCACACACTTGCAAATATGTAGTAAAGCTCAATGTAGATTGCACTGAAAGGAAGAAAGCCGGCCATTATCATCTGTGGAATAGTTTGTCGATACCATGGCAATGGTGGTATCTCTCTAGGGTACTTTGCTGTACGACAAGGTGCTTGGAACTCTGCTTTGCTGTTTTTACCAGCGATTCCACCCAAAACAAGTAGAGGAGAGGTGACGAGCGTCCAAATGAGAACAATAACAACGATAGTACCAAAGGGTAATGCTGCAGTAGCACTATACACGATGGCGACGGTGTTAAGAAAACAGAATGTCAGGAACAGAGGCCCACAGAAAAGGCATCCTGTCAATAACAAATTCCGTACCTGCCAATAAAGTACAAAGACATTCATAATCTGACATGGTAAACAACCTTTTTAAGTTTCTTCAAAGAGCATGTCTGTAAGAGTGATTTATGCATCGAATATAAAGTTATGCAGAATGTGAAAATAAAGCAGTAAGAACAGAGTGAGTAATGAAGATAGAATGACACACCCAGTTTGTTCCTTCGAGTTGACAATAGAAAGAGGTAGCAGCATATCCAGCAATGCCCGAGGTAAGTGCATATATGATCACAAGAGCAGTAAAAAGGGCCCCACGATTGTAAGGGTAGAAAACGCCAACAAGTGCAAGAATAAAGATGAAAACCGTGCTGCCATGAATGCCAAAGAAGGTCATGAAGAATCAGAAAAAACAATAAATTGTCCAAAAGCACTGCTCAGAAGAAAAGTAGGCCCTTGCAGTTCTGCTTTTACAGTTAACTAGTAAAAGTAAACTATATCAGATATACTTACAGAGTAAATAATTGTGTGCCAGAACCAAGAGAAGCAGCCAACAGTGACTTGTTCTTTGGAAACCTGAAAACATCACCATGAATATATTTCCACCCAGATTCTTCTTGGTCCTCAGCAGACTCCTCATCATGAGTGTACCTACAGCAGAAGCCCAAGGAAGAAACCTAATAAACATCACCATGAATATATTGATTGTTGGGTTTATCCCAATCGTTGCATCTCTTCTGGCTTCTTCTATAATGTCTGTTATAGAGTCTCCTCTTTCCTCTATTCTGGCTACTATGTTAGTTGCTCTGGGAAACATTGTAACAAAGCTCCTATTGAATGTATAAAGTTTATCCCTAGTATTTGAGGTACTGCTCTGGGTATTTCTACAACTACTGTTCATGGTAAATAAAATGTGGTATAGAGTCTCCTATAATGTCTGTTGGGTTTATCCCAATTATTACATCTCTTCTGGCTTCTTCTATAATGTCTGTTATAGTCTCTCCTCTTTCCTCTATTCTGGCTACTATGTTAGTTGCTCTGGGAAACATTGTTACAGTTCCTTTGCTTATGTACAAAGCTCCTCTTGAATGTATAAAGTTTATCCCTAGTATTAGAGGTACTGCTCTGGGTATTTCTACAACTACTGTTCTTGGTAAATAAAATGTTGTATTTTGTATTTCTATCGGTATATTTGATATCAAGTACTCGATCATATTGGGTATTATCGAATGTTACAATTTTTCCTGGATATTCTAGTTTTTTAAGGTACTATCTATATATTGAAGTTATGTATATACATTTTTTTGTGTTTACATTATTTACCGACTTTAAATTATCAATTTCTATATAATCTCTGGGGTCTATTATTTCCAAAAGGTTTACTTCTTCTAGATCTTCTATTTCATATATAGTAGAATTATTATCTTCTTCTAGAAGTAACTGTTTTAATTCTATATACTTTAGACGTGTTTTTAATTTTGGACAGTTAGGTTTTATATGACCTTCTTCTCCACATAAGTAGCACTTGCATTTCTTCTCATATTTCCTCCTATATTGGTGTCTTTCGGGTTTTTTATACTTTTTTGTGTATGACCTTCTGTAATATTTTTTCTTAAATTTTTTTTCCTACTAGTTTATAATTTTTATAATCTGTATTGGTTTTCCTTCTTGTTGGTGAAGGTTTTTGACATCCAAATTAATAAGGTTCATGATATACAAATTATCTACATACTCCTAGCCCTAATCCTTATTTTTCATTTCTGAAGAAATTTCTTCCTTCTTTAAGTAATGTTTTAATATTAGACGTGATTTAATATTCAAATGTATAAAGTAATGTTTTTTCAACGTTTGTAAAATATTTGCTTTAACCCTGTAGGGAATATCTTTTGCGTCCAAATTACAGAGATAGGAATAGCAAAAATCAATTTCTCCAACTAGTCATTTTTCTATGAAATAGGAGAGACTTCTTTTTCTGATTGGGTGTCATATGGATATATGTCATTCTGACTATCTGATCTTTAGCTTTTTTTACCCCAAAGTATTCTACTATGATTATATCGTTAGACATGGGATTGACATAATGCCTTATGTGATATTCGTTATAATTTTGAGGATGGATTGTTACTTTAAAAGGTTCTACCCTCTAGTGGTAATATTAGGAACAACTTTTATTAGAAAAACCTACAAAACAAACTTACTCGATTGAACCAGTTATAAATACTACCTTTGTTTTGCAGATTTTTTGACGATCGAATGGTTTAGGGTTTAGAGTCCTTTTAGCTTAAGGATTTAGCAGCGTTCATGAATATAGCCTTAATTATGTTATTAGCCCTTATCGTTGCTTATGTTTTTATAGTCTTTCTTTACTACCTTTGTTGTTGTTTATTATTCTCTGTAGGTGCTACTGACTCTATTTCTGCCTAGTTGGTCTTAGAAATTCAAAAGGAGCTTCATGAACTCTTTTTCCTAATAGAAAATGTTTCTAATATACCATCTAAGGGGATTCGTAGCAATCCATCCTCAAAATTGTAAAAAATATTACGAAAGGCATTATGTCAATCCCATGTATGATAATATGATCATAGAAGAATATTTTGGGGTAAAAACACCAAAGATCATACTCGGAATGACAGATACTCATATGGCACTCGATTAAAAAAAAATAAAGTCTCTCTTATTTCCTCAAAAGAGGACTAGTTGAAGAAATCGATTTTTGTTGTTCTCATTTCTAACACAGAAGATATCTCCTACAAGCTTAAAGCAACTATTCTATGAACATTGAAAAAACATAACTTTATACATCTAAATATTGAATCGTGTCTAGCAGAATGGACAAAATGATAACAAATGATTCCAGGATACTCACAATTTTTTGTTGTAGCAATAAATTACTACACATCAACATTTTATCCCATCAAATCGATTGCAAAACCTACAAAAAGACATTGTGCCCGCACAAAATTAAGTATATCCGATGGTACGAGATATACTTTGACTCATATTCAACCTTCATATAGCACATTCCTAAATCCAAGGAGCTTTATCAATAGCTCATGCTTGAAACTGAGCAGAAAATGGATTAACTATGATAATATATTTTGAATGAACCATGGCCAGAAATGGTTCAACCTCTTAGAGAATATAATCATATGAAAATCTATGTGAAAGATCCTCAACAATTAAAAAATGAAGAACTTCAACAATTAAAATAAATGATAATCTCTTGGAAGAAGAAGAAATCATAATAGAAGAAATGAAAACCCAATATGGAGATCAGATCCATGAAGAATTTTAAATTTTAGCTCAGTAGTTACTTGATCAACAAATAGTAATTAGTGAATGATAATATGCTATAAGACAAATAACAGACCATGTGTCTGGTCCGTCACCTCACCTCAGCAGATAAGAGTTTCGCCCATCATCAACAATGACGACAAAACATAGCAGTGACGTAAAACAACCAAAAGACACCAACCATGACGTAAGGAGATATCAACAAAACACTGTTTATACTGACTTAAATCGCTTATAAATAACCCTCTCATTTGTGAGAAAGGTAGTGAGGGTCAGTGCCTCTAGGGTTGTAAGTTCTCGTGTGCTTCTAGAGTCCTATAAATCTATCAACAGTCGTCTGAAAAATCAGACCAAAACCCTATATGTTTTATTTGAAGTCATCTTTTGTAAAATATTTCCTATGTTGTTTAATAGATAAGTTTGTACAAATCCTTTTATTCTGAAAAATATAACTACTCGTTTTTAGATGCTCATTCTAATTTGTTCCTTACCCTAAAACACTACATAAGTTTGTTGGCCCTAATATGTGTGAAAATTGAGTAGATCGAGCAGTAATTCGAGAAAAAAGTCAAAATAGAAAAAGTTGTTTATCTTCGGGTTAGATAGGTTCTTCAGAACCACATTAACAATAGTAGAGAAAAGAATAAAGACAGAAAAAATTTGTCTATAGAAAAGGGTTCCAAGGAATATATATCACAGAAATTCTTCGTTTTGATAACAAGTTTTTGTTCTTCCATGTTTCATTGCTTGATTGAACAAATTATAAATACTACCTCTGTTTTGCAAGTTTTTTTGTGGATCCAAGGGTTTACGGTTTAGAGTCCTTTTAGCTTAGGGATTTAGCAATGTTCGTGCATATAGTCTTAATTTTGTTATTAGCGCTTATTGCTGCTTACGCTTTTGTAGTCCTTTACATTTGTTGTTGTTTATTATTCTTTGTAGCTACTACTGACTCTATTTCTGATGCAATTTGTCTTTGAAGTGAAACCCTACGTTTGCCACTGTCGCCTTCGTCTGCAGCTTCCTTCGTCGCCACCGCCGCATTAGTTCGCAGTTTCATCCACAACTTCCTCGGTTGCCCTCTCCTTCCCCAACCTTCCTCTATAGCCGTTGATTACTCCTTTTACAGTTCCCTCTTTAGAATTATTCCACTCTTTAAAACTATTTAGTACTGTTTAGAAACCTATTTAGCATACGTCACCATCAGTAGAAACCTATTTAGCATATATCACATTGATATCAAAACACTACCCGAGGTAATTTGGCACTTTATATAATATCATTTTGATGTGACATTTTTATTTTTATGATCATATTTATCAATCGTAATATATTTATTTACAATTATAATATTTTGGAGTACCTCGCATCGCTCTAGCGAACGTCTAGACAAGCACCTAGCGCCTCAGGCGTTTTAGGACCTTAGCACCTTTAAGGTGCTTAACGCTTTTAAAAACACTACCGACATTAAATGAGATAAAAAAGAAAGCAAGCTGCCACTTGTGTCAATGGCTTACAACATTGTCACAAATGATGAATAATGGACATTTCTTTCAGAAGATAGTTGCAGATGCTAATCATAAAAAAAAATTGTGCTACTGGTTTTACTTCACAGTAATGGTCAGAAAAAAATGACATTACCATAATCACTTCTCGCTAAGGATAGAATTTGCAACAACATGCAGAACAAGTACCAGATTATAAGAAATTTGAAATCTAACATTCATAAAAGCAGCTGACTAAATGATAAAACATGATCTGCACAAATAATATCAGGCCAGATCAGGCTGAGGGCTATTCTATCAAACAGTTTAATGCATATGTTATTTTTCTTATTCGAACTTTAATTTGTCTATTAAGCAGTTTAAATTGTAACTTAAATTTAAACTAGAACTTATATGTATGTATTAAGCAGTTATATATATATATATATATATATGTGTGTGTGTGTGTGTGTGTGTGTGTGTGTGTGTGTTAATTTTGATTTATAATTTTTTTGAATATTATTGAATATAAGCTTAATTTAAAATTATACATTTTTAATCAGATTACAATAATGAACTCAATCATAAATACTCCTTAACTTCTATCATTCTCTTTTCATTTTTATTTTATAATTTTGATTTTTTAAATAAATTTTTGGTCAATACTGATCCTAAGAATCCAATCCAGCTTATTTCGAGTTTTTCGCAATGGGGTGAAATCTATACAGATTCTGATCTAGCTACCAATGATTCAAATGTCAACTACTTCTGTCAGCAAAAATAGTTGTAACATAACTTTACAAATTATTCATTCCATGATATCCTATCCTCTGTTACTTGGCATGAACATCTTGTCTTCTAAAGAATTTAATAAGTCATTTCCTTGAAGTAAATGAACAGCGATGACAAGAAATTTTGGCATTAAAGAGTTCATAACCAAAACTATAATGAAATAAGTAATCATAAAGGTCAATTAAGTTAGTTTGCTCAAAGCATATATCAATATTAATTGAATTCCTTTGCTATCTCTGCTTGTTAATCCTTTATTTTCGGACAGTAAGTATATATTTGTGCAATAAAATAAAGCATAAAATCCAAGAGCCTGAAAAGTGGAAGATTCCTTACTTGACGAAATCATTCTTCAGTACACGCATGAGAATTGTGGCAAGAAATCCGGTCAAGAGTAGAACTGTCACACATGAATTTATAATGGAGAACCAGTGGATCTCCAAGTGATGAGGTAGTGAAGAAGTTTGAGAGTACTTCTCCATTCTCTTCTCGAATGGTGTGGCAGTCTCCTTCCACTTCACAGAATATAAAAACTCTGCTTCGATATCCCTGTCCTCCGTGACATCTAGCAGCATATTGGGATCAGTGTGGACAACAATCTCAATCACACGGTCATTGTTGTAAAGCACATCAAAGTGGAAGCGCTTGTACAGGTAGTATTTGTACTCGCCAAGGTCCTTGCCCTCCTTGTCAACCTTCCCAATGAATCCCCACAGAGGGAGATCATCATAGTACATCTGAAAGTAGTAGTCCTTGGTGACTGCACTCCTGAACTTGGACACCTCTTCTCTTGTGAGCCTCTTCTTGCAAAGCACTTCAGACTCATGGTCTCCTCGGAAATCAAGCTTGTATGGGGCATCCACCAGCCGGTCCCCATTAAGAACTTCACCGAGTGCTTCTCTTTTCTCGGTCACATGCTCTGTAACAACAAACATCATGAATCATGAATGACCTATTTAGAAGGGCATGGGACTGATGGTGAGACATACTATAAATCAGAGACAAACCTGGGGTACAAAATGGAAGATCAAAGTAGCGATATGTCTCGCTGTACAGAAATAAACAATTGAAATGAGTAAGAACAAATTAGTGCAAGCATAAAGTTTCTCAATAAAAATAACTAAATATATTCCAAGGTTAAAGAAATTGTGAGCTTCCGTTCTTTCAGATCTAAAATTGCCCCCAAAAAACTTAATTTTTTATGTGGATTTAAAATAAACAATTCAGATATTTAATCACATTATCAAAAGAAATAAATCCCAAATCAAGTGGATAAAATAAAAGGTTCATCAACTAGCAGGCTTCGGCGGATCTGACCTAACGAGAACCTAATCACCACTTAATAACACCCAGTTACCACTTAATGCCACCTTAATTACCTAAAATCGCATACGATCCCACAAATCAAACGGTTCGGAGAAGAACGAGGAGAGATCTGAGAGGAGAGCAGGAAGGAGGCCGCACCTTGGATTATGGAAAGGGCCAACCTTGTTGACGTAAAGGGGGACGTGATCGCCTGTCTTGTAGCGATGGTCGGAGGCGTCCGAGACGACTCCGTCGACCCCGAAGCACAGCAATAGCAGCAGCGCCGTCGCCGCGGCCGTCAGATCCGTCACCGACGTCCTCATCCCCGACCCCATCGACCGATAACCCTCCTTCCTCGGGTCGAGGAAAAGTTATCGCACTTTATATAGGTGTATATATTATCGGATCGGGTCGGATCGGAAAGCGAGGGTGTCAAAGCAACGTTGCTAGCCTTGTTTGTCGTATTCATGGGTTTATGATAGTTACATGGATGTGAAGGTACATTTACCCCCAGAGGTCGTCTCCTCACCTTACCCATCAAGATTTACCATGAAGAGAACACTGCTTGGAGTCGTTGATCACCAGAGGAATACTGTTCTTCTTTTCTTCCATGGAACCATTTGCAATGAAGCTTTCTGTCATGTCTTGGTAGAGAAATGTGACTTCCCCTTGGTGGATATGTTCATCCTGCATCATTAAAAAGCAGCAGAAAACAGCATGTTGAAGTGTTCTCACTCCTCTGCCTCGTTAATAAGGAATGCACACCGTCAACACAGATGCAAAGCATCAGAAGGTCAGAGTCTCAGAGAATGTAGGAAAGAGTGCAGAGCAAAGCAACAAGTCCAATTAGGAACATCAAGATGGGAATAAGAACAACAGATGCTCTCATCCATGGTCTTAAAGGCCTTCGAGAGCCATGTCGGTACTAAGATGATGATGCTGATTGAATGAAGCAACTTAATGTAGTAAAGCAGGCAAAGAGTGCACCAGCAGCAGATAGTTCCAAGAAGAATGGCAATTATGGAGACAAACTGGGTCAGTGAACACAAATGTTGCACCATACTTGTTGGAGTCTAACCATTTCTGATAGTTTGATCTTAAGCTTCTCACATTAAATCGGTCGATAAGAACACCACAAGTTTCAATTCATGTTGTTCTGGAATTCCAGTTAATCACATTAAAATATATTGTTCAAGCAGCATAGAAAAGATTAACTAGCTGGCCTAGATCTGTTCGAGCAAACAGAGGTTACATATCAAACATGCTGCAGAAGAGGCATTCACTGTATCACATCCCATCAAAAAGTCCAATCAACACATTTCTTCAGACAAGGGTTATTTCGTTCTCTTTTCAGAAGGCTCAGCTGAACAAGCCGAAAGAAGGTGAGAAGAGTTCACAGTAGTGCCATGCATGCAAGGTTCCAAGTATAATAATATTGTGGATGTACAACTGATGTTGAGTTCAAGCACTAAAGAGAGAGACAGAGATCCACAGATTTTTCGCCTTCTCCCACCTCATTCTTCTCCTCCTCCCCGTCCGTTCTTCCTCTCCCCGCCACCGTACCGGGTTCCTTATCCTCCTCCTTGAAGTCCTCCAACTCGAAGGTGGGTCGCCAGAGCGGCAGCGACGCCACCGTCTTCTGCCGCTTGCTTTTGTTTGCTCTGATGAGGTCTCTCATGGCTGAAATGCTTCCAAGCAAAGCGTAGAACTTCTCCTCGCCATCTGCTTCAACTGTAGGAGACGGTATGGGTGGTGTGGCTGCACAAGGCCTCTTGCCTCTTCGACTTCCTTTCTCCATTACCTCAACCTAGAAAACTAAAGATCAGACTGGAGAGAGAGGGAGAGAGATATCTTATTGGCTTCATGGAACTGAGGATGATTGTTTGGTGGCAGTCAACATAACAAAGAGATCTATCTGATCAAGAATTGCATGTGCTTAAAGGGAGATTCCGTGGAAAAAGAGCCAATCATAGAAAGAAGTACTAACTTGTTGGATTCCCCTCCGGTTCATGACTTCCGCAGTTCCTTATCTTTTCTTTCTTCCTTTCAAGAAAAGAACAACCAGCCAATCGAATGATCACCGTTGCTCTATTTTGGAGATTCTGTGTGTGCAGTCTGTGAGAGAAAGAGAGAGAGTCTCTTTCTTTCTTTTTGACTCTTATGTAGGAGTGAGAAACACTCCTACAGCTCTTGGAACATTGTTGTTCGTAAAAATCCAGATCATGTCATTAGTTTCATAAGAGCAAATTTGAAGAAATGCTGGAACTGGAATGTAAGAAACTGCATACGAACTCAATAGCTGTCGAACTACAACACTGATGGATCTCAACCTACGACCATCATATATCCAAGACCCATATTCGATGATGGATAAACCAGACGTCTGCATGCCAATTACAGATTTGCGACGCAGAAGTGTAAAGGTGGGTAAGAGAGAGAGAGCAGTGGTGGGTCATTCTTTATGCAAAGGAATGCACAGTCCGTCCTGGAACAGGAAGCTTGTGCTGTGTGTTGCGATGTCACCCAGCTGACGACTTCTTTCTCGAGAGAACATAAGAAAAATCAAGCTTTGTATCTCTTGTTTAAACTATAAATAAGGGTCTAGACTTACACCATAAGAAAAACCTAAGTGTTTGCTTTGGATTTAAATCCACACTCAGTTAAATAGTTTGAGTTTATAGTTTGAGTTTTTCTTGTTTAATAGATTCGGGTATTTTATGACCTAGGAACATCTTCTTAAGATATTTGTAATGGTCCCTCTCCTCCTTCGTCCATGGATGTAGGTCAATTGATCGAACCACGTAAATTGTCTTTGTTGGGTTGCCAAAATTACTCTTTGATAAATTTTCTATAACTAACTCTAACAATTATTTTTACTATTAATATATATATATATATATATGAGGCTCATTTAAAAAATATATATTATATAAATGTTATTAGATTCTTAATTGTATAGTGCAATGAAAATTATCCTATTACCTATGGACAACTAAAAAAAAAAAAGGTCCTATTAATGGGCTTTTACATGATGATGCTCTCATATTTGATTTTTTTATCAAGAGATTATTTTTATACTTTGACCAATATTTCCTTAATGAAATTATTAAAAATAATAATTATTTTTTAACTATGTTTGACTCGATTTTTTAGGATTAAATTAATTTTTTTAAAAGATGAGTTGGATCAGACTAACCTTAACTATTCAATTTTATTTAATTAAACGTTATATTATCCTTTAATTTTCTCAAATTACCTTCACTTCCATCTCAACTCCTCCCACTGCATCACTTCCTCCTCTTCCTCTTCCCCCTCCTTATATTTGATAAAAAGAATAAAAGATAAGAACAATATAATATAAGAAGCTTTATTGTAGAAATGAAATAGCTTTAGCTTGAATCTATTAACATGTTCCCTCTCCTATTTATACAGATTAGGAGGAAGGATTTCCCTCAACAAAATAAACAGAATAGAGAGATTTCCTCATATAATTGGGGAAATCTTATCCTCTATCAAGTTGGGGAAATCTTATCTTCTATCATATTGGGGAAATCTTATCTTCTATCATATTGGGGAAATCTTATCTTCTATCATGCCCCCGCAAGATGGTGCTCCTAACAACTCCTAACAAGGATACCAATCTTGGATCGATGCAAAGAATTGTTTACAAGCGAGAGGCTTCATGAGTAAGATAAGTGTAGATCGCTGCTGCTGCTACTGCGATTGTTGTTGCTGTGATGGCACAGGCGTTCCCTTCATTCTCCTTAAGTATGCCGAATGTTGACAGATCAGCGAAGACTACCGCGGTGAAGAAGATGAGGATTGACCACGGAGCCTCTTAGGAATGCAACGGCGTTGGTCGCTGGCCGAAGGGTGAAGCTTCACTTTTCTCAGCGACGTTGGTCGTTGGCCGAAGGCAAGAGTGAAGCTTCGCTTTTCTCAACGACGTTGGTCGTGGTTGCGATTACGACGGCTGCGACAGTAGAGAAGAAATCTACAGCAATGTTGTAGTGATGCTACTACAGCAAAGGAGGAAACTGCAACAGAGGAGGAAGCTGTAACAGAAGAGGAAGCTATAGTAGAAGATGAAGGAAAATAGCTACAACGAGGAAGAAAGGTGGGGCAGTGCTGATAAGCAGCACTAGAGATGCCGTAGCGGAAGGGAACGGACGTTGGCGTAGAGTGGCAACACCAATGATGAATTGGCAGCGATAAGAGAGCTTGCTCTAGGCAAGCGGCTCTGATACCATGATAAAAAGAATAAAAGATAAGATTATTGTAGAAATAAAATAGCTTTAGCTTGAATCTATTAACATGTTCCCTCTCCTATTTATACAGATTAGGAGGAAGGATTTCCCTCAACAGAATAAACAGAATAGAGAGATTTCCTCATATAATTGGGGAAATCTTATCCTCTATCAAGTTGGGAAAATCTTATCTTCTATCATATTGGGAAAATCTTATCTTCTATCAATATTCTCCTCTTCTCTCATTCTACTATCGTCTCCTCCTCCCATTCCGCATCACCTCTCTTTTTCTCCATTGGCTTCATTCTTCACATCCGCCGACTCTTCCCCCTCTCCCACATCAACCTCCCTCACCCCTCCTCCTTATCATCCTCCCACTCTATTACCTCCTCCCCCTCCCCCATAGCTTCCTCATCCTCTTTTTCTTTTCATTTCACATCCATTGACCCCTCCCTCTTAGTTTCCTCTTCTCTTACCTTTGTCTTGTCTCACTCCCTCCCCCTCTCCCTTATCCACCTCCCTCACCGCTCCTCAACCTCATCATTTTTTATCTTTCTATTCCTCATCCATTTCTCTCTCCCTCTTAGCTTCCTCTTCCCCCTCTCCGTATCCACCTCCCTCGTTACTCCTTTTCAAATTCCTTTTTTTTCCTTCTACTCCACATCCACCACACCCTCCCCTTCCCTCATTTATCTCATCCTCTTCATAGTTTACAAATCATTACACTCGAATTACACTCATTTACATTATATATTAAAAATATATTTTATGTAAGGGATTTGATCATATCAAACTCAATTCAAATGAATCAATCCATAAATTAGTTGAGCTTGAAACAACTCGATTCAAGAGCATTATCAAGACTTTCGAAAAAAAAGTATGCCCCTCGGTAAAAATCAAATATGGGGGCACCATACGATAAAAACCAATTATTAAAGATTTTTCAGTAAATTATCTATTTTTATTTTATTTTTCAAATCATTAGTGATTTAAATAATATTATGATTTATGATAGATTGCATATTCCATTAGTTATTATTTTAAAATTTAATTAAAAAATATATTATTTATATTTTATATAAATAAAAAAAATTATATTTATATTTAAAAGTAGACTATGATTGACAAGAGGCTCGTCCATTGGATCTATGTATTTTTTGAGAATTATTATGTCCCATCACCGGGTACCATCCCTACCTTGAAGGACGCCCTTGTTTAATATGAAGCCATTAAAGCTCGTCTACGACCACATGCACACACAACTAAGGTGCGCAGGTAGGTGGTGGCTTTGATTCTCGAGACAGCCACCGTATGCATGCATGCAGGCAGCAGCAGCGGCAGCTCATTAGCCTTTGCATCCAGGCCGGTGCTTGGTGTCCTCATTCCAGTGAGCGTGGTGTGGTGGTCACCATATGACAGAACACGGTCACTAGGAATTTAGGATGCTACCTGTGAAACCTGACATGTCAAGAGCTCCAACCCAAGTAAAATAATAGGGAAGAAGAAGAAGACGACCATGAGATGACAGGAATTGTTTATGTTAGTACATGACTGCCTGGTCCAGTAATTGGCTGGGTTCATCGGTCTCAGCTTTAATATGTGGCTCAGCCTGCCTTCTGCCACCACAAGGACGTGCCAACCATTCAATCTCGGTCCTTATACTGTCTGTCCCTTGAATGCTGTAATCATCACCTAGTGTGGCATCAAAATCATCATCAAGCGCAACCATAATTACATTATTAATTTATTTTTTTATTGCAAAAATATTGTGTTATATATATAATACTATTATATATCAACTCAATTGTGACTTTCGACCCCACTCGAAACTATTACTGCGCACCTCCTGTCATCACGCGGTGGCGTGGCGTTCGATCAAGCTGGAAGAGGCATCACGACGCCACCCTCCTCTCTACTTGCAGGTGAAGCTGGGGATTTCGACGGCGTTTGGTGAGCGATGAGGCTGAACCCGGAGGGATAATATATCGCTTCCATGTCAACGGCCGGGAGAAGGAGGCGGTGGGGAGCGGAGCTGTTGCTCGCGCTCCTGGTCAGCTTCTGGCTGTGCTTCGAGGACAGTGAAGGAGCAGCTGCCACTCGGTTGTTACCGGCTAGCTCCTGGTCCTACGGTGGTTCCAAGACGCCGGTCATAGGGCGGAGGCCGGCCCCTATCCTCCCCTCCCCGGCCGCGGGTCTGGAGGACAGCAAGCGACGGGC
This sequence comes from Musa acuminata AAA Group, assembly GCF_036884655.1. Classification (NCBI taxonomy): domain Eukaryota; kingdom Viridiplantae; phylum Streptophyta; class Magnoliopsida; order Zingiberales; family Musaceae; genus Musa; species Musa acuminata. The sequence continues at coordinate 25,278,116 of NC_088350.1, forward strand.
TCCGAGTTGCCCCGACCCGCTCCATAACAGGTGATAAACCGGTCGCTCTTCCCAATTAGAAGACCCCCCCCTGTTCCTCAGTTTCAGTGAACGAGTTATATGTTATGGGAAGAAAGAGAGAGAGAGAGAGCGAGAGAGATCTCATCGTAACGTATAGGTGACGAGGAGAAGAAGGCTTTGTATTGGTAGAATCTCCTGAAGCTTGTTCTTGATCTCTGTGTAGGAGATTCTTGGCATACACAGCCTTGATATTGCTTTATGCTCTGTAAATAGCTTCAAAGACCATGTATATTTCTTTGCACCATTATTGCTTCTCTTCCTCCCTTCCGTGAAGTCCTTAGTAGAAGGTATTATTGCTTTAAGGTTCGTGCAACTCTTTGTTTCCTGTTGTTAACCATCTGAATAAAGCAAGATTTTGTACAACTCTCTTCTAGACCTGAGGAAACGACATGTAGCATCAAATCATATATGACATGACCATCACATGTTCGCCAAAATGTTCGTCTCTCGAGAAGCAGCTTTTTGCTCACAGTTGAGCCCTGACGAGGGAGCAGTCAAAGAAAACACTGCAACATCGTTTAAATACTGGGACCTTCATCTGCATGGCTTTCTGGAGCTGGATTGGAGGAGGAGCGAGGAGGGTACAATCGGTGACGCCATCGTTCTGCGAACGTGATCTACGGCGGAGGAAGGGATGGCACAAGCCATGAGGTCTCATCAGTCAATTGTACGCTTGGGATGCCAGTGGCGCAGAGTCGTCGGACTTCTACCGGAGGAGGAAGAGAGGGGCAGGTGGGGGAGGAGAGATGGACGGGGCGATGGGGGTTGTCAGCTTGGTCGGGGAATCTCTGTACTACACTGGTTCACGTATCCTTACATCCGTTGCCTTATTATGATTTCGTGTATATAATAATACCAATTATATGTTTAAGATCTCTGTTATATACTTTCCTGAAGAATCAGATGTCACATCACCTCTCATCAATCACTTTGTCAGCCTGACATGTTAGATTCATGTCATCCCTACATCAATGTCGATTCCACGTCATCTAAGACACTCCATCATCATCGCTGTAAATTAGAGCCACCTCATCAAATACTCAGTAATTCGACGGACGCATTCACGATCGAATAATACTCGATATGATTTCACATAACGAAACAACTTGTGTCATCATGCCACCTAAGTAAAAGTATGGGAAGCTCTCATCAATCTCTTGTAGTCGTGAGAATCAATCCATGAGCCTTATGTATCCCGATTTTCCAAAGAGAGTCTATAAGAATCACTCATCGTTGATACCATAGCTAAAGAAATGACCACGTCTAGCCCAGCGTTGACTCCGACCTTGAGACAATACGTTGATAAGCTAGTAAGTCATCTCCATTAATAGCACTTGACAAACAGGGTAGGGGGACCTTCACTGATCTCGGTCCTCATTGTTAGGTGCCTAGGTATAAAAATTAAATCCCAGGCTAAACAGGAACAAGCGAGTGAACACTATACCCTTCCGAATACAGCTAACTTACTCTTACCTCATCTCTCTTACTTACGCATCAGAGGGGTTACGTTGGGACCTCCCTCCAATGCCGACCTATCGTGCATTATCCCCAACATGACTAAGGAGGAGTTGCGAGACGACTACCCCATGGGTAAGGTGGTCCATCTTCTCATATCAATCTACCCCCTCCATGGGTAGAGAGTTCTCTATACCCACACCACACGTCGGCTCTCCATCACAATCTTATGTGTCAGCTCCCCAAAAAAGAACTTGTACTTTTGACGTCGAACCAAACCAAATTGACACATCAATCGATGGCCTTAGTATAATAACATATTCCTTGTAAATAAGACATGGGTATACTGTGTCTTTCGATTTGTTAAATACATAAATAACTCAACTAATCGAAATAACTCAACTAATCTAACTGAAATCTCGATAACCATTGGCCATAGGTTATAAACTATAGTCTTAATTTAATTTGATTGTTGCACATAAGACAATGAGAATGTCACTGTAAAAAATTGAAATTGGATGCAACATTCTTTTGCAAATAAATGCTTTTTACACCTCACAAATCAGCCCAAAAGAGAAATGCAATCCTGTCCAGTAATCCCTCGATCTCAATACTGTTAGCTATTTTATAGATACATTAAAGGATAGGAAAACTAATTTAAGACTTGTCAGTGGAGGAATGGGTAAAAGTTTGTAGATTACTAATAGTAGACTTCTCCATTAATATTCGTATATCTTTTACTATGTCTTGAGATGTTGTACATTAAAATGACATACTTGAAATGTTCTAACTTAGAGGACCTTTGAACTTTGAAAAGTTCCTCTCTAATAAATAGGTTGAATATATATAGCATCATTCACAATGATGACAACAAGATTGTTTTGCCTCTTCAATATTATTCACAATGATGTTAACATAGTTTGCCTTCTCACACATATCACATACAATTAGAACTTCACACCTCAAAACGTGACGAGGAGATTACAAGAACACTCAAAAATCAAACTAAAAACAAGTGTAAACATGAAATAACGAATTAAGACTGTTGTTTTATCTATTCTTTTTTTTTTCCTTACTACTTTTTGAACTTGAGTGCCATTAGTTCTTCTTCGAACCCTTCAAAATCAAATTTGGCCTCACTCAAAAATAAAAAAAGTGAACAGAGCAAATTCCTAAATAAGCTTTAGGTTTTGATTTTTTTTCCTACATAGAACCCCTTTTTACTTTATTTTTTTGCATAACATCTTATTTTAAAGATGCTATTATGTTTGGCTTCACTGTGGATGCCTTAGCTCTTATCCTCGTCTATCATTATCATCGTATCATTTTATACCACCTTTATCTTTTATCTTTTTTTATCACTCTCACCCTTTGTCTTTGTCGCAGACCATGCCACTACTATCGTTATCTTCCTCGTCTCTACCTCGAACGCCTTCGAGATAGATGCAGGTGATAGAGGGGAGATTGTTAGCAAAGTAGCAATATGACAAGGGGGACCAATACAACGATTGCTATGGATAAAAGCAAAGACACTTAAGTCTTTAAGTGGCCTCCTGAGAGAGAGGGGGAAAGCAGAAGGTAAAGCCATAAAAGAATCTAGGGATAATTAAATTATAGTTTTATAAACTTTTATTTTTTTTCAAAATAAAGATTTGGCTCACAATTGTTCATTTTAAATTTTACAATATCTCTAAATTTGAATGTTATCGGTTAACAGGTTTTGATACGAAGGCTTATTCGCTTGCTTGTCCCAAGAATAAAAAGCACAAAGTGATGCTATGTTAGAAAAATAAAAATAAAATTTTAGATTGTTTAAAAAAATAATAAATAATTATATATATATATATATATATATATATATATATATATATATATATATATGTCTTTCCGCTCCTCTTTTTCTCTCATCCATTCTTTTAATAAATAAAACAAAAAAAACAGAGAAAACAAAAAAATATTAAGGAGTCTAAAAGAGGCCCTACTAACAAAAGAAAGGGCTCAATCAACTCTAATCGAAGTGGGCACGACGTGTATGCGGCGGCGACGGCGGCGGTCACCGTCGTCCTCTCCAGGAACCCCGATCGCCTTACCCAGCCCCGGGTGCCGCTCCGCCTCCCCTTCCGCCGCGAAGTACCGTTCCAGCTCCTGCACCATCTCGTCCACCCGCCGGTCGAGGTGCTATGCCAGAACCGCCGCCTCCACGTGCACCCACAGGAAACAGCACCGATGCCGCAACTTCTCTACCTCCTCCCCAGTCACCCTTCGCTGCGGCTCCCCGTCCGGGCCAAACGGGTCGCGCCGGGAGTCATAACGCTCCAAGAGCAGCGCGTGGATAAAGGAGTTGGACCCGCTCCTTTCCACCACGGGTATCTTGTTGGTGGTGATATCGAGGCCGCGGTACACCTGTATCTTATCGGAGTTGACGACCTCCCCGAAGAACATGGCGGACAAGTCTATAAACAGCTTCGACTTCCCCGTGCCGGTGGCCCCCATGATCACCACCACTCTTTCTTCTCCTGTAGACCATATCCATAGAGGTGGTGAACGTAATGGTTCTGCTGCTGTGGGAGTGCAACAGAGGCCACGGCACGCCGCTGCTTCGCGGCAGCCGTCGGCTTCTGCAGGTAAGCTGTAACAAGGGATCTGCTGCCACTTCTCTTATGTAGAATTCTCGTATAGGCATGTAATCACCTAATGATACTCTCTTCTAAGCTATCACGAATCTCACAGGCCTGTTTTGGAAGAAGTAGCACTTCATGCAAGGCAAAATAATGCTCAAAGACTGCCATCCTTCGTAGATGATTGGAACTGATGCTGTCCCATACTTGACTATTGTGCTGATTAATGACAGCTTGTTCACGATTATTGAGCTAAGCTTGAATCATATGGACTATGAATAATATACAAGTGTTGTTTATTATCAGTGTCATCTATTTACCTAAGACATCCATATACAATTTGATATGCATGGCTCGGCGTGTTAACGTCCATGTCGGCCATCGATGTTTGCATCCACATGGTGTCACAGTCATCGTCATCGAGCTCGTTGGCTTGCTTCAGAGTTGAAGGTGGTGGCAACTGAAACTATTGCTACTGAGCTTCCGTGAACATAATAATTAGCATGAGGATTATTTTTCTTGCACTTGCAAAGGAGAGTGGCCTTCTCACAGATCTGAGATGTGAACCCTCACTTCATGGAAGAATGAGGACTTCATATCTTCGTGTTGGGGTTATGTTGGGTTACACACACTCGACAATGATAGCTAGCGGCAGCAAGGTGAGCTGGTTCCTAGAGAGAGAGAGAGAGAGAGAGAGAGAGACTACTTGTTCAAGGCTGAGATGCTAACAAGATGGCCTCTCGGGGGCTACACTGATCAAAGACAAATTGCCTTGCAAATCTATTTGTAATTTTTATTTTTATTTTTCAAATAATAAATAATGAAGGTGAGATTTCACGTATTAAATATCAATCGTCTCACGTATTAAATATCACGTATTTAATTTTACCTTTGTCTCTGGTGGACTATTATCGTATTCATCTGTTAATCATCCCTATTTTTGATCAAGTCCCTCCATCGGACATCGTTAAACTTAACGATAGAGTCAATTTCAAAAGTTAAAACGAAGGGTGATGGTCAATAGAAACAAAATGATATTTAAAAAAAATGACGTTGTGCGAATTTTTTTTGAAGTTAGGGTATTATTAAAAAAATTCTCAAACTTAGATTTTTTTTAATTATATATATATATATATATATAACTTTATGATATATGACACTTTCACAATCAAAATTATTTACTATATCTTCATGGTTAATCCTTACTTAACTACTCTATTAGTTGAGTTACCATAAAAATCATGGGTATGAATTAAAACAGTATGATCCATGCAAATTACGAATCATGATCTCGTTGAGACATATTATCACAAATTTGTGTAGGTATTTTTTAGAAAATAACTTATTTGATTGTCAATCCTCATATTTACATGAATAATGTTGATTTGATTAAATTTCATTTTATTTCTGCTTTGTTTTGTGTCCACAAAATCATTAGATTTTACTCTAAATTTCAGAATTATTATTCTCGGACTTTGTCGGATCATTTCAAGCTGGACCAGTTATTGAACCCGCTTCGGTCCCTTATCGGATCAAATAATATTAGTTAAAAGCAGAGCCTGTTCTCAATCGGATCGGATATTGCAGGTAGCGCACAAACCATATTGCTTGATACACAAGGCCGAGAAGAATCGGAGAGAGCGCCGAACTCCCCATCTTCCCCCGTCGCAAGGGTTTTCCTCCGCCCCCAAATCCGTAGAACCCTTGCTCATCTCGGCAGCCGGCGGAGTTGGTCATCCCGTGGCATGTGCTCCAGTTGGTCCTTACTGGAGGAATTGGGCGATTAGGTTATTGACTTCCGCTATGAGGACGATCAGGCTTCCGGAGCCGCCGAGTGGCTTGATGGGGATGCCTGAGATCTTCGAAGGCGGAGTTAATGTCATAAGACGGGCAGTGGTGATCGGTAACGGGTCCGCCGGGTCAGAGAATCAGAGTTTGGGCTTGGTTCGTGCGCTTGGGCTGTCGGACAAGTACTCGATACACGTACGATTTTAGAAACTTTTTTTTCTTTGTTTTTAGAGTTGATTTCATGACAAACTTGATGCGTTCTTTTTGTAATTTATGACAATCCTGTGGAAGCAACAGTTGCAATACTAATTACCTTGATCATATGATTTAAGTTCTGGATGTTCTTGTTTTGTGGGCGTGGAATTAAGAGGGGGACGCTTTGGTTGATTGTTGGATATGTCTGTGGTTCTCTGGTGACCGGCTGGTAACATAACTTCAAGGCCCTTAGATTGATTTTTTTGTAGTAAAAATATATATTTCTTGTTCTCTTGATGCATAAAACTTTATACTTCTCCAGGAATTACTTGACACTTAAATATAAATGAGATCTAGTTGTTGGAATATCAAGATACGAAACATTAATCGTTTTGGGATCCTTTTTTTTTGTCCCCAACTTGTGGAAACTGGTTCTTTTCCTTAATTTGTTGGGAGGAATCTCAAGTGTTGGATCAATGGGAAGATATTCGACTTGAATCTATGATAGTATGCAGATGCATATATGTTTCGGAAAACTCTAAATATGGTCGACAACTTTCTTGGAATTTACTTTTTATATCTTGCTTCTCATGTTTGGTCAGTGACCTTTCTTGTGATTTTTATGGCTGTTTGTCTCTTTTATTTTTGTCAAATCTATAGCGTGTTACAAGACCAAGAGGGGGCATAAATGAGTGGCTTCGATGGCTGCCTGTCTCTGTCCATAAAGTATTGGATAATCTAATCAGACAGATATTTGGCAATTCAAGATTGGTTATGTCACTTCAAGGGAGGAAGTTAGTCCCTTTTCCTGTTCAGAATGGTGGACATGTTGGCTTATCATCCATTTTAGAAGCTGATGCCAGGAAGATTGCATCCATAGCTCGTGAAACTTTTGAAAAGTAAGGGCATGTTTACCTTTGATGCTATAAATCCACAAGATATGATGAACTTTCTAAGTTATTGTATGTATAATTATTTAGGGTGAAGGTTTCAAATATGTGATGACTTGTAAATTCTTGCATGTATTAACTAGAGCCATCATTCTTATTTCCCTTGCTTTAGATTATATCATAGAACATTGCTTTCATGATAGGTCTCTCTCTCTCTCTCTCTCTCTCTCTTTATATATATATATATATAGTTCAGAGATAGTTTTAACTTCTAAATACCAAAGGCAGTAAGAGTTATATGTTCCAGTTGAAACAGCTCTTTCTTTTTTAACAAATCTTCTACGAATTGATGGTCAGTTTTAGGGTACTCTAATTTGCAAATTCTGCCTTCATTTTGTTGATTTCTTAATGTATATCATATGTTATACCATTTCCTTTTGTTAAGAGTTGTTGTAAATTGTGTAGTTAAAGTTGACTGAGAGAGCTTGGATATCAATGAGTATAAGATGGTTTTGTAAAACTAAAAGATGTGGAAAAGGCTCTGAACAGTTCATCGTTAGTCTGAATTTTTTTTTCGTAGTGGGTGGTATGGGAGACCAATCAGCGAACCTTAAGTTTGACTTAGTTTTTGTCGATTAGCATTTTGAATTTGGTTTTTATGCTGAGGACAAAATGAGAATGCAACTGACCATCATCTATCTTTTTAAGTGTGGCATATACTGTATATGGAGAACAATATTAATAATGATTGTCGGAAGCAATGATGCTTGATGCTGTTCCTTCAAATTTTTTTATGTTTGATGCCTTTTGGCCTTGTGACATTTTTTCTGACAGAATTTTAGTTGTTCTGGAAATTATAGCCTACTAGAAGTAGATACTATAAACTAATGGAGATGTCAAGATTCAGGACTGCTAATATATTCATCAAGTGATCTGAGTTTCTTATCCTCTTTACTTCTGTGAAATATGTGGCCATTAGTTTTGTAGCTTTAATTGTTCAAGAGTCTGGTATTGGATTAGTGTGCAAGAAAATATTGTAATGACTGACGGTTCCTTTTCCATCTTTCTTTTATCTGCAGTGCATCACGTTTTAATGCTAGAGTTTGGATTTTTAATTGATAGCATTGTTCCCTTTGCTGTCATATGTTTCTTACTGCAAATAGTTTATAGCTTGCTAGTAAGTAATTGAACTCTATTCACAAGGTTTCCAGTGGTGATTCTTGATTGCAGTACATGTAGTGTAGTAGCCTCTTGCCTTACATTTGATTGGTATTGAGCAGGTTGACTTAAAACTGCTGAAATATATATGATTATGGCCTTTTTCGTCGGACCTGATATAAGCTAAATTATGAATCATACAATTACAGCAATTTTTTTCTTTCAGGGAAGGACCACTCTTGATAGTTGCTTCTGGTCGTGACACAATATCAGTAGCCAGCTCAATAAAACGTTTAGCACCAGAAAGTGTTTTTGTCATTCAGGTCTGAACTTTTACATAGATTAAAAAAATATCAAGAGATCAGTCTATTGTATATTCTGATCCATGCCATCCTTGTTATTTCAGATACAGCATCCAAGGTCACGCCTTGACAGGTTTGATTTAGTGGTGACTCCTCGTCATGATTACTATGCTTTGACTGCCAATGGGCAGCAGGAGATCCCTCGTATTCTTAGATGGTGTATCACTCCAAAAGAACCACCTGGTAGGAATGTGGTATGTTTCTCTGTGGTTATGCGGGGCACCTTTATGCAAGATGGATTTAATACTTGAGCATATATTACACAAAAAAAAAAATCTCTATTTTTTTTCTTGCTTGCTTGGATATTTAGCATTTCATATTTTCAGGTCCTCAGTATAGGAGCACTACATCAGGCTGATTCTGCTGCTCTTCGAATTGCTGCAACTGCCTGGCATGATGAATTAGCCCCTCTTCCGAAGCCATTGCTCGTAGTTAATATTGGAGGGCCTACAAGTAATACCCATTTCATTTGCAGTAGTTTTTTGTTTCTTTTAGTTTGAAAGGTTATTAAGTTTTTTGACTATGCCTTATGCTTGTTTGAGATTCTTAGAGTAGCAACTTGTCAATGACAGGGATCAGATCACTTTCAAATTTCTGTCATAAAGCTTCCTAAAATCTGCATGAAACATCCAAGTATCATTTTCCTTCATGAGGAATAAAGATATCTTGAAGGAGCAATTAACTTGTTGTGTAGCATCTCCTTAACTTGCCTTTCTAGTTCAGCTTTTTGCATAATAGGGATATTAATATGGTCTAACATTCCCCTGATCTTTTCCCAGCTATATCTGGATCCTATGATGATGTTTTCTAGGTAGGGGAAAACTTTTTGACTCTTTAAATAGGTCAGCTAGCTGTTATTTTTGTCCTGCACCGGAAGTAGGCACTTGTGGTTATGATTGATAGGCTGAAACTACTACAAATATATATGAAAATTTTCAAGCATCTTAGGTACTCATGAGTTCTCAGTAGTGATTTCCACCAATTTATACTTGCCAAAAAACCTCTTAATGGAGGCGAAAAGGCAGCTTTTGTTCTACTGGACTGCAAAACTGCTACAGGCTGAATCTTTCCACTACTCATGAATTGCTCGGGACATCTCAAATGCTATGATGGGTTGTTTTAAGCAATAGGAGGGTGGTAGGAAAATGGGCCAGTCTGAAAAGATGTTTGGATACTAAGTTCAGTAATAGGCATCTCCCTTGGATGTAGTTGTATGGACTGTCTTTAAAGATCATCTTCAGGTTTGTGCAAGTCTCACTAAATGCTTTTCACAGTTTCCATAGTATGCATCTTTTGTGAAAGTACACAGCACACACTTTCCATGGCATTTAAGCTTGTCATCATTCCCACCATCATTCCAAAGGTTGTGATAAGTTTCATCATTAAGTCTCTGGGCATTGATGCTGGAAACTTTTCTCCAAAACTGAAACAAGGTGCTGTTTATATTAGTAATAGTAAAACACACATCTTACATTTAGGGGACACACCTAAGACATGCATAAGAATTTTGAGAGTTCCATTTGGTTGGGGGTTCCTCTTCCTCTTGATATTCTTCATCTTTCACATCAATGATGCGTTCATTGTTCCTTGTGTCATCTCGGTTCAGTACCATCAACTTGGTGTGTTACTTGCACCTATGCCCAAGGCCACTTCACATGGTCATAGATACTTGAAAGGTTTATTCTCTTAGCTAATCGTCAGCTGGCTCCGTACTGTTGAGGGATAGTGTAGGTCTTGAAGCTGCTATAGATGCTTGTAGGAAGTAGGTTGAGAAGTAAATGTAATTGAATCTGTAGTCCATGAGAAGGGCTTTGGTAGTGTTGATGGGTAGTGTTGCCCTGATATTGTGTAGTTGCCATTCTAGGCCCACTAACAATAGGCCTATGTTTTTTTGTAGACTGTTGATGGGTAGTGTTGATCCCTCTCTTCTGCCCCCTTGTGTTAAGAAAAGCTTCAAGTGGGACGGGTGCACTGGTGACTGGCACTTTAGTGCATAGATGAGACTTCAAACCACCTATAAATTACCATTCAAATATTCTTGAGGTTTTAAGCGTTGAAAATCTGGCTTGGTACTTCACCAAGGTGCCTTGGCTTCCAAAATCACATTGTTATTTTGATAACGCTTGTACAAAAGCCTTCTTTTGTAGGTGAAAAGATGTTAATGGCACTTCAGAATCATTTGAAGTTCCTACATGGTTGAAGAACTGCTTTTTTTTAAGACCCATCTTGAAGAATGACCACTACTAAACTTTGAAAGTTGAAGTGAGTTTGATGGTGTAGGATATAGCGTAGTTCTATCAGTTATTTAGCAGGGTAATAGCATTGAATTTGTGTAGGAATTGGCCGAGGGTTTTAGCGTTGTCGTTGGACACAATGACATCTTGTTGGCAGGTGTGGACAGAGAAGTCCACTGTCCATCATTTCCTCAGGGATTGTTTTGGGGATGATATTGCTGCATTTGCAGATTCAGAATTAGTTATTGAAGTACAGACCATAATTCCTCTGCTGGTATTTGAGGTCAAGCTCGGGCTTCTTGATTTCTTCCATTTTGTTGGTCCCTCCCTACTATTGTACTGGGGGTGGAAAGGTCCAAGGATGCCGTCTTGTTGTTGTTGGTTGCATGGCAAGGTCAGCATTTGAGATGTTGGACATGACAATGCTAGAGTAGGCTTAACATATTCTTGTAGTTACAATGTCATGTGACTAGTGGAATAGTGATTTGTTGTCTTATTCCACAGTCAGGGTTGATGTGATAGGCTGCAAGGTTCTACGAATGTGGTTACTCTTCTTGTTGGATGACCATTCACATGATTGTGGCTAACATCTGGAATGTCTGGTCTTTTTCAAGATCTTGATAGTTTATACTTGATCGCAAGGACTTGGGCTCAAATTCCACCTTTGACATTTACCCATTTCAAAAAAAGGCTTTTCATATATCTCCGTAAATAGGAAATTGACGACACCTTACTGGTTGCCTGCTGGCTTGGGCAAAGCTTTCATCTGTATGTTGTGGATCGAAACATGGCGTCATGATGATGTTTTTCTCCACTTTGTCAAGGCAATCACTTAAATAATTCTATGCTGCCACTAAATCATTTTGCTTTGCACCTTCATAAGCATGGTAGCAATCTCTTAATTTGAATTTTTCAAAAATGTATGAGCATCAATGGGGGAAATTCTGACATAGATGTAGGCCGACATAGATCATTTCTACTATCCTCTAATACTAAATTGTAGAGTCTGTTTCCTCTAAGAGAGTAGATAGACAGGCAATAAAGAGAAATAGGGAAGATATAAAGTAAAAATAAAAATAATATTGACACAATGATCCAAACCAATTCTACAATGCCTATTTTCATAAACTTACAGATTATTGTCCCCTTGATCCATACTTGACATCAAGAAAACTAAATATAAAATTGTAATATGCTGTGAGTTGAGAGAATAATAGGTTCAACTGATAAGGTTCCAGATCAATCATCTCCAAAAGTCCAACTTAACTGGTAGTTCTGAAACATGCAATAAAAAATTGTGATGTTCTTGATTTACGGCCCCTATCCTCTTCCACCTTTCTACTGCATTCATCACCTATTGATTCTCATCTGCCACTGAGCTCCCTTTCTCTAGCATGCCTTTGTGCAGTGCCAGATGGCAATCTTTCAACTCCTATTCCACAGGCATTCCTTAAGGTTCTGTTCACTAGACAGGAACAAGGTATATTTGAATTTTGAAATGCTATAATATGTTAATATGATTGTTTTCTGCTCCGTCTTACACTTAATTTTTTCAAACCAATGCCGTATCCAACCACAACATCCTACCAAACGGGTCCATTGTTGACTGTTACAGCTGGGGCACCCAGTACTAGACAGGCTTGCTTTGGTGACACTAGCATCATCTTTATTGTGGCTTCTTAGTAGCTTTGTGGCAAATGTTATATATAGATTTACAGCAGTTGAAATTATGCCTGATATGTTTGCTAGTGTTGCTTTTGCTTTTGTATGCTCCACACAAGACTTCTCTTGTTGTAAATCGTCTTTGGATTTTGGGATTTTGATGCATGTTAAATTTTAAATTGTTTCAGGGAACTGCAAATATGGTTCAGATCTTGCCACACAGTTGGTAGGTTCACTACAAAACGTGCTGGCAAGTTGTGGAAGTGTTAGAATTTCTTTCTCTAGGAGGACTCCTAAAAAGGTTTAGGATTGGATTATTTGTTCTTTCTTCTTCATTTGGCTTGCTCCCCTCTAGAATAAAATCACTAATTAATGTTGACAGGTTTCTGACATTATATTACAAGAGCTAAGTAAACATCCAAAGATATATATTTGGGATGGAGAAGGTAACTTTTGATATATATAATGAGAATCTTTGTACGCATCAAATATGAAGTTTGATTTTTGTATTATCTTCGTTGAAATATCAAGACCCAAATCCACACATGGGGCATCTGGCATGGGCTGATGCATTTGTCATTACTGCGGACTCGATTAGTATGCTCAGTGAGGCTTGCAGCACAGGGTATAAGTCAAAAGTTGCTTCTAATTCATTAAGAATGTGAATTTATAGATTAAGGAGCTGATCTCTACCTTTTTCATGTGAATTGCAGGAAACCAGTTTATGTGATTGGAAGTGAGTGTTGTAAGTGGAAATTCTCAGTGTTTCACAAGACTCTTCGTGAGCGAGGTGTGATTCGACCATTTACAGGATTAGAGGATGTAAGCCCATCTCTGTTTCTTATGATTTAGGGTTTTTTTCTGTTCTTCTAGAAGTTTTCAGCCATATTATGTCCATCGTTGATTCGAAGCTCAGTTCTAGAGGAATGCAACATTACTTGATTGGGCTTTTGAAGCCTTTGTTTGAGTTAAGTTGCTTATTAATATGATGTTAATGTTTATTTTTTGAGAGATTCACTTATTCATGTAGAGTGAATCCTTTTAACTATTGTCATTACCATCATCGTCATCAGATCTGATACAGCATGAAGTCGAAAAAAACCAATACCTGTAACCTTTTCTTTTAACTACATTGTGTTTTTTTCGTTATCTATGCTTCATGTTCTGCAATTAAATCATCAAACATTCTTTGAATTTTCAGATCTCAGATAGCTGGAGCTATCCTCCCCTTAATGATGCTGCCGAAGCTGCTGCTCGGGTTCGTGAATTCCTTGCCGAACGAGGATTGACACTAGGCCGCTAGCTGGTCATATATGAACTGAGTTCACTGATGAGGGATCGTCCATGGTCACAATTGGGACCCACATCCAGTTTATATATTGTTTTTGAGTTTTTCTGTGATTTATAGAATAAAAATTACGACCCCGGCTTATGAGGATGTGAATATGGTTTATACCAAGTATATTTTGCTAGTGATCAAATCACCGATGTTGAGTTTGCACAGATAAAGAATTCATTTTCTGTGATTATAATTGTATGGATGGACCTGCATTCGTGATGGGAAGCAAGAAGATTTTGCCTAGGTTTTATTATTGCAGACAGTTTCTTTTGTTACATCAATGTCCATATCATCTTTCCTCCCTTAAAATTGCAAAGACCACAATGATGTCCAAATTGTGATGGGAACAAAGCTTATGATTGAGATTGAGCCCACTATCGAGATCAAACAATAGTCAAACCTCAGCCATTTGAATCGATAATTTGGTAGCTTAAAAAGTTATTCTTGGGGAATTGGGGGAACCAATCATGAGCTTTATTTGCCAGATGTTTGTGATCATCATCTTCTTGTTCCTCTTCGACTGCTCTCTTGGACTCTCACTCACCACCATCCTCCTCCCTCTCGCAACTGCACTTCCAAAACACTGATTCAGGCATATTCCTTTGCACTTGTTTTTGAGCTTATAATCCACACATATAAAATTGAAATTAATAGGTATATTCACTTATCCTTTAATAACAACATGTAAGTATAATAAAATTTAACATGCACTTCAATTGAAAGTATCGCAACCATAGTCTCAGTAAACTTGTTCGAACACTGATGCAAGTAACTATCAAAACCAAAAAGTCAAGCTCGGGTTCTTCCTTCATCGCCAACAAAACCAACAGCATCAACAGACTTGCTTACTTTTTATCCTTGATCCTAAAATAACACAATTACAACCACACCTACACAGAAAGGCAGCTCTATACTATTATAACGTCTCATCCAAAGTCAACTCCTTCAAGCTGCTTCCTCCTGGCCACGCTCGACGAATCCCCAACATAGCTCTCTCTCTATCTCATAGATACTTGCACATTGTCTTGACGCGGTTTAAAACGTGGGTTTGAAGTATAAATCCCCTCCTTCGATTCTTTCTTCTTCTCCAAAAGCCTCCAACACAAAGCCAGCAAGCCGAGAAAGCCACAGAAAAGTGTAAACTACTACAGAGTTGTGATTCCCACGTCCCACTGCCACCATCTCAAACGCTTCCTTCGATGCAACTCCAGCCAATACTACTCCTCCTCCAGCCCCCGAATCTGCATCTCACTCCTGGGGCGGGAAAGAGGCGGAGTTCCCCCATGTTCTAACAATCCAATCTTTATTCAGCCAATGTCCGATCCAGCTCCTAAACCCTTTTTGTAATCCCCTTTGTGGCCCATTCCAATCTCCACCAAGTCTCCTCCCATTATACCTGTCGATGACCCAAGTCCTTCCCCTTCCTTCTGATCTCCCTCCATCTGGCGCTGTAACGGCGGCACAATAGAGAGGCGGAGGAGGAGGAGGAGGAGGAGGAGCTAGTCGCTGGCATTGCTCCGGAAGGCGCAGCAAGACGGAGGAGGGGAGCAGCGACGAGGGTCTCCACGCGATGGAGATCGGGTGGCCCACCGACGTGCGGCACGTCACCCACGTCACCTTCGACCGGTTTCACGGATTCCTCGGCCTCCCCGTCGAGCTCGAGCCGGAGGTTCCCCGCAGAGCTCCCAGCGCCAGGTCTTCCCACTTCTCCTCTTCCTCCTTATCTGAGACATCGCTACTTATATGCTGCTAAATGCGAGCTTGTAGATGCTTCTTCCATGGCATTAACTACGCATAACGCTAATTCTTCCTTAAAGCACATGAATTTACGAAGAACAAGGATGCACTCATACGTTTTTGCCCCTTCTTTCAAAGATTCTACCTTCTCATCTGCCAATCATTGCACAGTGCAAACGTGTTCGGCGTTTCTACTAAATCGATGCAGTGTTCCTATGACTCGAGAGGGAACAGTGTTCCCACCATTCTCCTGCTGATGCAGAGACGACTGTATGAGCTTGGGGGTCTTCGGGTACTTCTTCTTCTGGCAACGATGTGAACATTGTGATGCTTCTTGGTGTCTGAACTCTCATCCTTGTCGTGTTGGAACAGACAGAAGGTGTTTTCAGGATCACTGCGGAGAATAGCCAAGAAGAGTATGTGAGAGAGCAGCTAAACAGTGGAATTTTGCCTGAGAAGATCGATGTGCATTGCCTTGCAGGTTTGATCAAGGTGAAAACTGGAATCTCTTTCTTCTTTCTTGCCATCAATGACAAAAAAGAATGAGAAAAAGATGTTCTAGTGAAATATTTAGCCACTTGTTTACTTGTAACTTTAGCAATTTATTCTTAATTATATATATAATTTAAATTTAGTGCTTGAAGTTGTTCTTCTTTTTTTGTTGCTTGTGTTGAATTGGTCCTTGAATTATAACTTTACTGCAATCAAGTCCTTCCATCAGCCATTGTTATTTGCACTTAATGGAAAGATATATTTTAATCACAATTAACTCTTGTTTTTGCTTCCTTAGCTTTGATTTTATAGAATTCTAGTTTTTAGATTGGTCTGAAAAATATACAAGATTGTTTGAGAAGCACCCAAAGTTGATGGATCATGTAGATAATTTAACCTCTAAACTGTTTTACTCTGTCTTGTTCATAGAAAAATGTAGGTGAGATTGACTACTACTTATCTATTTTAACAACTAAATGTCATACATATTAAAATAATGTCATATATATATAGATATAATTTTAATTATAAATACACCTGGCCACACAAATAATATACAGCATGTTATACATAATTTATTTGTTACTGCTAATATACAGTATTGGTGACCTTGTCGAGCATGAAAACCCCTCCTGAAATGGTTGGTGATACCTGATGGTGTAGCTGCCAAGATGGGATCGAGCCCCATCACTTCTCCTACAATAGAATCTATGTCGGGTTTGCCTCCCTAAAAGGTCCATCCGATGTCCAAATTAGTAAATCTTGACATGGATTAGGAGTAGAGGGGAGAACAAATCTAATATGATGCATTGTGTCGGTGTGCTTTGTTTATAGTCGACGCTACCTAAATGCTTACGATTAGGAAAAATAGTCTTCGTATCTAAAAACATTCAGAAAATATTTTTGGTTCAATTCTTATTGATGTGATGGATTTGCCCCGTTATATCTTATTCATTTTTGCCCGGTTAGCAGCCATGTATCAAGCTCTGACCTAAGACGAATATTTTCTTTATTGACATGATAACTAGAATAAAATCTTTATTTAGAGCAAGACTAACTTTACATGGGATCATATGGTCGATTCTAAATAGTTATTTTTCTTTTCATATTTTTATAAATACTTTAGATATTTGCTATATATTTCATACTTGCCGATCTTGTGAGTTCAATATATCGAGAATTCCAACCTTCTTAATGGTGTTTTGTGGCTACTAGTTTTCATTGATTTGTATCCAGTCACTAATGCTCCCTCAAGAAGACATTGTACTGCATATGATGATGTCTAATTCTCCATTCCGATGCTGATGCAGGCATGGTTTAGAGAACTTCCTACAGGGGTGTTGGACTCTCTTCCACCCGAGCAGGTGATGCAGTGCCGCACAGAGGAAGACTGCGCTAAGCTTGCAGGGCTCCTTCCACCAACCGAGGCTGCTCTGCTGGATTGGGCCATCCATTTGATGGCTGATGTTGTCCAAGAAGAGCAGCAGAACAAGATGAATGCATACAATGTTGCTACAGTCTTTGCTCCAAACATGACTCAGGTAATCCATACCAAACCCAATGTCACACACCACTGCCTGTTTTACCAGTGATAGACTTCTAATGCACAGTTGAGCTATTGGCAGATGGCAGATCCCTTGACTGCACTTATGTATGCAGTGCAAGTGATGAACTTCCTCAGGATGCTGATCCTGAAATCTTTGAAGGAGAGACAGCAATCCACCATTTCAGACAATGAGGCACTGAAGGAGCTTTCTGTTGCTGAAGAAGCTACTGCAGATGAGTCAGCTGCTGCTGCTTCTCATGCAGCTCATGTTAATTCTGGTAGCAAGACTGGCAGATCCAGCAATCAAAACCATTGAGTTAAGGATCATTCAGAATTTGTGATGATAGAGTGAGTAGGTTGAGTGTGAATTTACTTTTGAGAAATTTGTCATTCTGATTAGTGCTTCTTCTTTTTGTCTTTCTGATTTCTAAGACTTGTCAATCTTCACTTGTTATTTTTATTCAAGTAAATCTATTAAACCATTTCTTTTTCTTGGACAAGAAAAAAATACAGGGGACAAAAAAATCCAAATGGCAAATGCCAGCTTCTCTCATGCAAGCTTTGGATTGTCCCACATCTTTCTATCCCCTGGAGAAGTGGGACCCAACACATCCATGGCACTCCCTTGGCTCCAAGAAAACTAATGGTTGTCCTGCTATGATGCAAGCCCACAAAGATCTCATTGCAAGGGATGAGGCAGATATTAAAGGAGGGATTCTTTCACATATCTATCCTTTCAGGGTTTGGAATTATTGTACTTATTCTTAATTATTTTATCACATCATACTTGTGTTAATATTCACCCAGAAAAATCATGTTAATCATTTCTAATGATTAAAATTTATATAAAATAACATTAGTAATATATATGCTAAAATTAAATTTAAAGCAACAGTAAAAAAAAGAAGGGTTTGAGAGGGGTATTGGTGTAATTTTAGCCACAGGAGAAGATAGTGTGGGATGAAAATATCTGAAGGTGAGAGGGGAGGAGAGAGCGGTGGCTATGGTTGGTGGCGAGCACTGCAAGCGAAGGAGTGGCTCCGACGCTGCCACGTCGGATCCTTTTAATGACCTATTTCGTGTTCCACCTTCCTGACGTGGCCGTCATTTCTCCCATTGACGATCCGCTGCACGACACCAGGGGTGGAACGGGCTCTACCATCCAATCGTAGAAGGAGAGTTACATCGGCCGACGTTTCGCTGACATCAGCCTCGTCTATGGGGAGTTTTTGGTTGGTTCAGAATGATGTATGGTATGTGTGGAATGCCGGATCCGCACTCGCCATGGCCACGAGATATTTCTCACGTCCGTTCGAGTCAGCTTGGCCACGGATTTCCTCCGTTCTCTCCCCCCAGCCCAAATATTACATCGCCTCCTCTTCCTTCCTTCCTTCCTCCTCCTCCTTCTTCTTCTTCTTCTTCTTCTTCTTCTTCTTCTCCCTTCGGCACGATGGAGGCCGGCGCAAGGGGGGACGAAGGGGAGATGACGGGGGTCGCGCCGGGAGACGGCGGAGGACCGGAGAGGGGGAGCACTGCAGCCGCCGGCCCCAGTTCCGAGCGGCAGGTGATCCGGTGGGAGCGGTTCCTGCCCCGGAGATCCCTTCGGGTCCTCCTCGTCGAGCACGATGACTCCACCCGGCACATCGTCGCCGCCCTGCTCCGCAAATGCAGCTACCACGGTATTTCCCCTCTCCTCCCCCCCGATCGGTTGGCTTCGTCGCTTTGTTGGTTGAAATTGGCGGTCGTTGGGTGCAGTTGCGGCCGTCGCGGATGGGCTCAAGGCGTGGGCGGTCTTGAAGTTGAAGTGCTACAAGTTCGATCTTGTGCTCACCGAGGTGGAGATGCCTTCGCTGTCCGGGATTGGGCTCCTCTCCAAGATCATGGCTGCCGAGGAGTGCAAGAACATTCCAGTGATCAGTAAGTCGCCAAACAAACCATGTGTATTTTTGGATTGAATCACCCAAAACTGAAACTTCCTTGAAAGTTCGCATCAAGCTATGATCTTTTTGTTTATTGCGTCAGCTATTTATCTTTATATGACTTGCTTTGTAGTCATCACTGTATGCCTTACTATATAGTAAAGTTGCCTGATTTGAGAATTGAAAATATTGGTATCGAAGTCAATCGAATCTCAATGTCACCATAGCATGGCTTGGTGGATATTTTTTCCTTAACCTTGTAACTTAGGAGACTCTGAAGCTTCGAGGAGAACTAGTTCTTGTCATGTATATGTTGTCTTCATCTTGACATCGCTAGAATGGTGCTTTCTGTTACAGTGATGTCTTCTCAAGATTCCATTGGTGTAGTGCTCAAATGCATGCTAAAGGGTGCTGTAGATTTTCTGGTGAAACCAGTGAGGAAGAATGAGCTACGGAACTTATGGCAGCATGTTTGGAGGAGACATTGTGTAGGTTCATCATACTTTCTTATGATAACAAATGAGTCATAGACTCTGCCACTCGATTTATTTTTGTGAATCATCTGATGACAAATTGCCTAACTATACTCTTGATGTAGTCAAATAATGCTACAAATGCCTCCGACAATAATGCTGCTAGCAATCATGTGAGTGTCAATGCTGGTGATGGATCCAAGACAGGGGAAAACAGTGATGAGGATGATGCTCAGGTATGTGACTTGAAAAATTGATGTTCAAATAACTGATTAAGTGGATAGTGTCTATTACGAATGGTTGATTGTTCTTGTGAAGTACATTTAAAAACAATCTGAGTTGTTTAATTTCTTTGGTGTCTCACAATAGTTAATTGATGTTTTATCAGAGTTCTGGCAGTAAGCCAGAGGCTCAGAGCAAAAGTGTGCAAAAGCATATAGAAATTCTTCAATCTGTGGAGGAGAACAGGGAATCTGAACCAAAAGCAGAGCAGCTCAATGATGGTACAATAATAGTGGCAAATCAATTGAAGAACTATAAAGGTCATGAAGCCAGAGGTTGTCAACCATTATTTATTCAACATGTCCTTTTGGGATGATGAGCTTAATAATAATTTCTTATGCTGATTAGGTTTCACATTTTTGCAGATAAGACTTCTGGACCTACAGTCCAAGTAAATCATTCAGTTCAAAGTACTATCTTAGCTGAGCAAAGGGAGGATAAGAATTATTGGTATAATAGATCCGTATGTAAGGAGCAAAAACAGGTGTGTGTGAGGTTGCAGAAGGATGAGGACTTTGATCCTAAACCATATCATCAGCCTGATGCTACAAATGAATCTTTCCAGAACATGATAGAGTTTATTGAGCCAACAACTAGCAGAAGATGTGTTCCTGCAGCTATGGAAAGGGTTTCTTCTATGGAAGATATACCATGTGAAGCTTCAACATGCTCTCATGGAAAATGTATATCTGACTTTGGTTCTTCCCAGCTACTTGAACTTTCCTTGAGAAGACCACAACTTGATGGCTGTGTGAATCTGGAGTTCAAAGAAAAGCATGTACTGAACCATTCTAATGCCTCTGCTTTTTCAAGGTAATCTTCTCAAGAAAACCTCCAGCTTACTTTTAGTTGTAGAGTTCCATTGCTCTTGGTTTTGATAGTGTTTGCAAATCATAATCTCTCCTTCGTTCTTGATAATGCCATTAAAAAGTTTTACACAGCTGAAATTTCATCTGAATTAATATAATATTTCGTTGTTATCTGCAACGAAGTTTATTAGGACAAGGTTCTGAGTAATATGCCTTGTAGGTACAGTGATAAGAAGATGCAGCATTCTTCTCAAAAGCCAGTTTTAACTTCTTTATGCATTGGCACCAAGGAATCTGTTGAAGAAACCCAGCAACGTGCCAACCTATATAATAGCTCTTTTAGTGAAACATGTCATGCCCTATCTTCTAAAGAAATGCTGACATCTGATCGGAGTAAAGCAATTGAAGCTGCCATTTATTTTCAAATTTCTTCTGATAGCAACAAGGAGGATGGTGGCATTTTATCTTCTCATCCGATACATGATGATGCTTCACACCCTCAATATAACTTTTTGTCATTGCCAGTACCTGTTGGAGCAATTCCTTACCAGAGGTTGTCAACCAGATTTGGTGCTACTGTGCAACCACTGTTCTTACATCCAAACAATTCAACTTCCTCAGAGAAAAGAATGGTTCAGGATAGTTCTGTACAATATATTCACCACGAAAGTCAGATTATGAATAATACTCAGCAACTTGAATATCACGGCCATGAAGATTATCATCAATTCAGCTACTCTAGACATCATGCTGAGACAGAATTAGGGGGTCCAGGAGATTCCTCATGCATTCCCTCCGAACAAGCCATTCAAAGTGCCAGCTCTAGCCTAGATATTTACAACGATCGTGGAACAAATGATTGCGACAAAACAACAGAAGCTCCTGCAAGCACCTTTAATGCTATAGAAAGTGGAAATGAGAGTGGTGTCCAGAACTCTGGCAGGAAAGGTTTGGATTGTCATCTTTCTCCCCGAGAAGCTGCATTAATAAAATTCCGTTTAAAAAGAAAAGACCGATGCTTTGAGAAAAAGGTAATTGGTTTACTTTTTGCACTAGCTTTCATTGGTTATTCTGCACACTGGCATATGTTTCTAGCTTGGTTTTACATTGTTCAAACACTAGGTGGAATTTCAAAGAGAACCATGTTAGTGTTGCATAATCTTATCTAGCATGATAGACATTAATATAACTCATTCTTCATTTCAAAGAAAAAAAATTATCTTACTTAGACAAACATTAATAGTAGACATAGTTGTTCTTGATGGAAAATTAGGATTTGGAAGAGCCTAGAAATCTACCTTAGTTGCAATCTTAAGTTACAAAATAATAATTAACAAATTATGTTGTCAACTTATGATAACAGAATGTGTCAATCATAGTACGTTAAATCAACTTTCGTATATTTTTATCTCATGTATCGGTATACTCAGTATAATTCAGTACAACTCGATATGTATCATATCGATAGTTAATTAATATATCGGTAGATCGATAAGATGAATCATGTATTAAACCGACAGTTTTTTATTGTATTCTTTATTAAGCAGTAAAAGCTATTTATCAGCTTCTGTCAGTCTCTTTTGGAAAGCTACAGTTAATACATTGAGAGCGTGTTTGCAGACCAATTCCATTTTCAAATTTGCGTGCAAGTATATATTGTTCTCTTTAATCTAAACACTGGACACAATATGCTTGTATTTGAGATATGTGGCACTTCTGTTTCTTACTCTAATTTTGTTTTGACAGGTTAGGTACCAAAGTAGGCAAAAGCTAGCAGAGCAGCGACCAAGAGTGAAAGGGCAATTTGTGCGTCAAAAAGTCATTGACTCGACAACTGCAGCAGAAGCAGAAGACTAACTTGAGCGACTGACAATAACTTTTTCTTGAGTTGTTATGTCCAGTAAAGTGAATTTGAGGTAGGTTTAAGTTAAATTTCTCCTTCTTATTGTACTCCCTTATCTGGCTGCACAGTTCTCAGCTACATTACTAGCCTGTAATCTCTGAAGAACTTTGATCAGAGAATGTTTTCACTGATCTTTACGATAAAAGATGAGAAAACCACCCAGTCATGGCCTCTGAATCGTCACTTGGGATTTCTGAAGTTTACATCGATTTGCACTGCTTGGCGGCAGCTGAATTCAAACTCGTTATATCATGCTCAATCTTATTTCTTCAGCTGCAATAAAGCTCACCTTTGATCCATGGTAAGTGTTTCTAACCCAAAATTTTATGTCAGCCTGGTAAGCCTGAGCAAGCTATTTGGATCGTGGATTTCTCTCATCTCTTCTCAAATAACAGTGTTTAACAGTCAGCACATAGTTACCTCATCCACATAGCTACTCTTTTTATGCATCTTAATAAAATAAGATAATATTATTAATTCATATGTTCTCTGACTCAGCCATGTTCTTTAATTATAATTTAAGAGGGATGTGACCTTTTCATCATTTGCAGTGGCAAACTGATCTCCTTCAGATGTTTTCCGATAAATTTCCGAGTAGAACTTTTCTGTGTTCGCCAGCATCCGATGCATTGTCCCTCGTCCCACAGAATAAAATAGCAGCAGGCCAAAGACGTGGCTCTATCGAAGCAGGCCACGGGAGACCGCGGTTTGACCAGATCGACAGAGATTTCCCAACACAGAGAGCTGATCACTGTGCACAAGACCACAAGCATTCAATGCCTTTCCTGCTCCTCCCCATGACACCCTCAATGAAACCCCCCAAAGCCCCACAAAGGAAGGGAAACACCCAGGCCTGCCCGCAGTGCTGCAGTCTGCCATCAATATCCGTGCGTCGAGAACCGTGCCCGGAGAAGACCAACCCACATGATCAACCCACGGGTCATCTCCTATTAGTTGATAGAATGGGCCCCACAACAATCCTGGTTCTCGCAGCCAATAGGAGGTCAGGTACCTGTTTCGATACACACTTTATATATATATATATATATATATATATATATATGTACTTTATCCTAAAGCTAAACGAGGACACGCAACATGAGAGAGAGAGAGAGAGAGAGAGAGAGACAGAGACAGAGAGAAGAACGGAGCATCAGTAACATCGTCCTCGAACTTTTATTGTAGTTCCATCTGTTTCCAGTTCTACCACCACTGCAACAACGTCCTCCGGTGGAGGAAGGAGGTGGGAGGTTCCTTGGTCTCAGTAAGTCCATTCCTGGGGAAGGCGCATCTCGGAGGTCGGCTGAAATGGCCTCTCCAGCTTCCACATCGCCGTGCTTCTCGTTGGCTGCTGCTTCTGTTGCTCTCCTCCCGTCGCGTCTGCAGAAAAAAATGTCATTTTGATGAGACAGCAGCAATAGGAGATGCAATTGTGACCTTTAGACGCGGAAAAGTCTGTGAAAACAGCAGTCGATGTGTACTGCGTTCGTAGGGATCAAGGGGTTGGGACAAACAAACACAAAGCGAACAGCTTCAGTTCATGAAGTACTTCACAGAACAATGGCTGAGACGATATCGCGTACACATCGACATTAGAGGAAGTGCTTCGACATGCAAACTTACTGTGATGCTTCTTCCTCGCTTCGTTGTTGTTGATCACCCGCGGGAGGAACACACCGGTCCCTCCTCCGCTTTCTCTCCCTTGACCACCCGGTCGAACAGTGCCGAGCCGGCTCTGGATCGGCCGCAGTGGCCTCTGCGGAGCCCGACCAAATGCCTCCACCTGATCGTCCATGAAACCCAGAGCCCTTAAGCCACCGAGTTTTGCACGGCATCTCAAGGACAGACCGAACGAAGAAGAAGAAGGAGAGAAGAGAAGAGACGCAAACCGTTTCCGGTCCACATGCCTGCGCCTGAGCTGCCTGCGTCGGGCCAGGCCGGGTCACCCCCGGCCGGGAACAGGCTCCGAACCCCATGCCATAGACGGGGCGACCCAACCCGGTCCCCAACTCCCTTTCCTCCAGTTCGAACCGGACCGCCGGTCCGACAGGCTTCAACCCCTGCAACTAAAACGGAAATGGGGTCATGCAGAGCTGACGAAGAGAACGGGGAGAGAGAGACGAGGTGAGACCTCGTAATGAGGCGGGAGAACGGGCGGCAGCTTAGCGGCGGGGAGGCGCTGGACGCGGTCGAGCGGGCTAAGTGCCGCGAGCTGGCTCGCGAGGCCCTCGACGTCGAAGGTGTGGTGGTATGCGCCGCGGACTCGGGCGGCGGCGGCGGCGTTGGAATGGTGCAAGCGGCGGAGACCGAGGTCGGCGATTATCTCCGACGGCAGCCACATCTCGCCGTCGTCCAGGTTCGGCGCAAACTCTGCCATAGGAGAAACCAGAGAGACAGAGAGAGAGAAAGAGACAAGAGAAGCAAGCAAGGGGAGAGAGCAGGGAGAGGCGGGGGCAACAGTTTGCGGCCATATAGAGCGGCGCGGCCGTGAACTGGTGTGGTAATTTAGGGCAACACCGTAAGGGTAAAACAGGAATTTAGGTATTTTTGTTGTCCATCATTTATTAGCTCTGTAATCGAGGTGGAAGCGAGGCGTGGCGGAGAATTGTCTTATTTTACGGCGACCCACGATCTAAACCCACTTGCACAATAATCCGACATGGCATACTGTCGTCCACTTCTACTTCGTAAAATAAACTGAGATGGGCACGTAAACGTATGTTTTCAGGGTGCGTGGAGGGAAAGGTCACGATAAACGTACCCGGCGGGGAAACGGACGTTACGATTTCGGAAGGATGAGGTGCAGTGGCGTGGCGCAGTGGACGCCGTGCCAAGCCACTGTTCATTTGACGCGTTTACAAGTGTAACACTCGTTGTGCGGCGGGTCCCATCGCCGGATTCGGGTGGGCGAAAGCGTGAAGAGAAGGGCGTGGTAGTGGTGTCGTATCACGTGATGCCTTCATGTGATAGAGTGGGTAAATGGTGGCGCTTGCAAGGAAGAAGGGAAAATTGATCCCCAACTATATATATATATGATATATTATTTATGATAGATCATAAAAAGATATATAAACATCAGAATATGTACACGGCATTAGTGAATTTTATATCTAAAGAAAATTTGTCTTATCATACAATCAAACATATGCATTGCGTTCATCTTATCCACTAAAGTCTCGTAGCTCTTCCTTCCCCTCTTCCCATATCAGAGGAGCGTTTGTCTTGTTCTAAGAATATGCCGTTTGATCACTGTTGGGACTCTCTTCCCATATCTTACTGGCTTCGTTCTCCGCTCTACTATGCTGAATCCGTATCCAAGTGAGAGATTCCAGGATGCCCTGCGACTGCCGTTGCACCAACACGTATACCAAGTGTCCTGCTTATGGCGACAAGGATCCATATTCTGCGTCACGGAGGATGTAGATGCGTCGGTTGCGAGTAATGATGGATGGCTTCACAGGAGAACCATGGCGGCGGCTGTGTCGAACAAAGTCCAGATCTTGACGACCATCCGATCTGAGACGGAAAAGGGATAATGATGAATGATAAGCAGCAGCGGACTCCCGTCACTCTCTCATCGTCGTCGGGACTTAATCTTCTACTTTGATTCACGGACAGTTGCTGTATCAGTAGTACTCGCTGACTGTAGACTGACGCCGATACGTCATCGCTGCAACTAAACGTAACTCGTGCATCAAATCAAAATGATTGCCCATATCCATGAAACGATCGGCTCGCTGGGGGAGATGATTAGAATGGCCTCACGCCTACGTCAACGTAGATCGTGTTCTTAACTCGATCGAAGCTGTTTCCTCGGAGAACTCCCACAGGTTTCGTCCCAATATGGTAACGTCCAAGTTGACGAGAGCACGGTGCAGCAAAACGGGCTCTCTAACGAGACGAGTATATGCTCTCTTTGTGTTGCTATGTGTAATTACTTGCAGCAATGATGAGGAGAGAGTACGAGAGCTGACGAATGGAAGAAGATTTGTAGCGGTGGCTGATGCCAATTATGGCGACGAGATCCGGTTGACGTCAGGAGGAGGGAGGCCATAAGTGGCGGACTGGAGAGGGTCGCGTCGGCAAGTGCCGGAGGAGGACGCCAGAAAGCTCGTTGCTTACGGCGCATGTCCGTTGCACATGATTCTGTCGCGCCGGCGGTAGGCAATTACTTGGATCTTTCGCAGTTGGATGTAATCATTCTCCCCACACACTCTTTTAGTCCCATCGCAGATCTCCTCGTCTTAATTAAAGGGGGCGAAACCAAACAAGGAACATCGTCATCATCTTCTTCTTCCTTTATGTCGAGCTATAAATACAGCAACATCCAGCTTTAGGAGATCGATCTGCAAAGGCCACCAGAAGAGAGGAGACCGATGGATCTGTTCCGGCTCGTATTATGGTGCTCTCTGCTGTTGTTGGCCTTCTGCTTGGGGGCTGAGGGACGTCGTTTAGGTTCTTCTTCTCGCCTCTTTCCTCCATCACCTTCTGTTGCATCTTTATAACCCTAAGAGTACGTTTTGTCCGTTCGCCATGCAGGTTGTCAAGGTGAGTCGGGCAGCTGCTTGAATCGGGAGACTGCTCCGCCCAAGGATGGAAGCAGCGAGGTCACTACTCCTTCCTCCGAAGACCATGGCTTCATTTCAAGGATCATGCTATCTATCGACTGTTCCATTCGGTGATAGATGCTTCCTCTCCTTTGGCATTTACAGGTACATGGTGCGAAGCAGGAGGCGTTCGAGCAGAGAGACCGGCGACCACCGGAGGCAGGATTGGCGACAGCGGAAGTGGTGAGGCCGGAGCTGAGGTGGGCCCCCTCGGGACCGGACCCACTGCACCACAACGGCAGCCCGAAGAAGCCGCAGACGCCGTGAACGATATATATAGATGCATGGCACGCACGTAGAGACATGCACCTGACAGACAGCCACACACTGCGTCACAAACGACATGCACTCGTTACTACCGGTTTTGTTCTTTGTTTACTACGTTGGCAAATATGTTTCGTTTTTTGCTATTTAACTCGTGTTTTTTTCTTTCTCTTCTTTTGGGTACGCGATCTCGTATCGTTGTCAGATAATATACATAGTATTTTCCATGGTGTAATGACACTTTTGTGCTGACATGCGTTCTCTATGGTGTGTGTGTGTACATAAAGGGCAGGAAAAAGGCTTCGGCAAAGCCGTGAAACACTAGTTTTGGCAGCACATGAATTGTTGGTCTCGATCGAAACATAGGAGGTTCACAACGACATCATATTATCATGTTATGATGATAACCTACTGAACTGTTCTTCATGCAGGCAATCATCATTAGAACATTTGCATCTGTGCTCGATGAACATCATCGATCAAGGCAAAAAGAATCCTTTTGCTGTCAATAGTTATGTTATGAACTAATCTGGATAATTCATCTATTAATACATGTGTTAACTTATATAAAGCAGTTTAATTGCTATCACATCAGAATGTAGAATCGGTTCCCCTTTGTGTTCTTAAGTGTCACGAATTGATTCGGGATTAGGATGAGATTGAGAAGTATATATAAATGATGACACGTGTTCTCTCTACCTCGTCCTGCATTCGATCACTATATAAAAAAAAAAGAATCCTTAATAAATTTACAATAAATTTGTATCAATATCAATAGGAAGAAAACTAAAAATTCTTAAAGAGTAATAGATTCTTTTATAATATTATATATATATGTCATTTCAATTATTTGTTTTTGTACGGAACAATGATTTTATTATATCCATTATTAACTTAATCCGCGGGATATTTTAATTGGTGGAGCGGATGTGGAGACAGCTTAAGCCGCTTACCCTATTGCCAACCCCATCTACTCTTGTCATCGTCTTCCTCCAACCACCCTATCTCTCTGTGTGAGGGGCGCCAGCTGACGGCGTTCATGTCTGCTTCCTGATGGCACCGACGTCGACGTTGTTTAAGTATGCTATACCCCACCTCGGGACTTAAATAGCAGCGTGGAAGAGCCCCCCGCATTCACAATAAATAATAACTCTCTTTACATAGAGGAGGTGGTTGATCTTTGAAGCTACTCCATAAAAGACAAGTCCTAATCTTCCTCTTCTTCATGCTAAATGATACTAAAACAATCCACAGCTGCCAAAGAAGAAGGGTATTCCGACCTAATGATACATTGTGACGAAAAGGATCAGCCATCCCCATTACTCATCACTTTTCCTTTCGTGCTTCCTTCCTTCCTCCTCCGTAAAAAAGATATTGACTTTTTGATTGGCATGACGCCAAAACCTTTCGCCATCTGTTAACATGAAGTCAACATGTTCATTCAGAAGGCCGGAAAATGACTTTGCAGTGGCTGGTGAACTATTTGTAGGTCCGCGGTTAGCGGCATGGCGCTCTCGTTGATCGAGTTCCTGACACAAGATATCAACTATTAGCGCGCCCTTTTTATCTCATCCTGCAATCTCCAAAAGAAAAGAAAGGAAGAAGCGACTCGAGACAAGTCACGACAGATTAGCAAGGATGTCCGATTGTTCTTAGGCTAACAGGAATCAATTACTTGTCAACTTGGAACTATTTCCTGTGTTATTTATTATTGGCTGTTGAGCATAGTCTGACTTCTATGAGCGATCCAACACATAGTTCTGACTATTAGTGGAGCTGAATTCTGAAGCAACCTTAAATGATGAGATTTATGGCAAGATTTGGAGCTGCTGAGTGTATTCTGAAATCTTAAATGAAGCAACCTGAATTCTGAAATCTTACTCTCTAGGTCGAGAAGCCCAAAGAGAGCTGAGAGCACGGAGGCGGCTGTGATACTCGCCAATGGCTAGGAAACACCTTGCTGCTTGTCTTATTGTTAGAATTCGATGCATCTGGTGAAGAGTCTGCTGTCTTAAATTGTCGGCCTGTGTATATTACAAAGTCAAAAAGCTTAAGCAAGACTAAACATGGAAGAAATATAAGCTTAGGAAAACAACTTTTACTAGTTACCAGAGACACAAGATATGATCTCAAGTCAACTGAGATGATCTGCTGTCCTTGAGTGGGAATAAAGAAAGAGAGAGGATCTCTTACAATTGATCATGACCAAGAATAATTCATCAGGACAATCATAGATTATATATAAAGAAGATATGGGAGATAGACCAAGTAAACATTATTGACCTGTCCCACTGAAGAAGAGGAAAGACAAACGGAGAAGTATGCTACTATTTTTTGGTTTGTCAAGATGTTGGCCCATTGTTGATGAAAACCTTATCATGTAGATAAAAGAAATATAGGATGATTGGCCTCACCCGAGGGCAGAGAAGGATGGGTTGTTGTGTCTTTTTCATGGTACTATGCATGGACAGCAACATCTGAATATTTTGTGAGGCACTTCAACATCAGAAGATTGTCCATCTAGCTTTTGATTTTGATGGGTATATGCACCAAGTACCGAAGAAGAGAAAGCATAAAATGGAAGAGAAAGGTAAAAACAAAACCAGAAGAAAGGGCAATGTGATAGGTTCACTTGAATATATACCAAGAACACTTTCCATGGACTCCATCCTGAAAAGCTACAAGCCATTGGGTTATTGCAAAAAGATGTTGGGAATGGAAGAGTGGCCAAATCTAGAGCCTTCCATCCTCAAAATCCTTCATGTGGGACCCAAGAGAAGGATGCAAGGATTCATGCTCACACCTTAACTAGTAACAAATGCCAGAGGCCTGAAATCACCACATCCAGAGAGAAAGAGGCTCGCAACTTGAGCAAAAATTGGAACACATGTGGGAAATATATCTCATGTATTCAGATAAGAGACTATCAGATGTATTTGGCCCCCTCGACAATTTCTAGTGTTTCTACATTCATCTGACCGATGTTGATGGAAGTGTTGTTTATGATCAATATCAAGTTTCTAACAGTGCAACAAACCTAGTGATACATAGAAAGATTTTGATTAATGCATACTTCCATGACCGGCTCACAAGTCGGGTAATTAGCAGGTGGCGATGCAAGAAAGAGAATTGAGCAAAGAAAAGAGGACCTGTCGGAGGAATCCCTCGAGATTGGCAAGCTTCCCCAATGCAATGGCCATTTGACTCATGTAATTCCCAGTACTGGAGCTGTCAACGAGGGAGTCACCGGTCACAGTATCAGCAAGCGACCGGAGGAATTGCTCGAGGCCCTGCGAGAGCGCCTCCTCCGCCTGTTGGCAAGATTGCTGGAGGCTACATATCCCTGCTACTTGCTGCTCCGTCAAGGGATCCAGTTGAGGCAGTACGATCTGGTCATTGCAGCAGAAACGAGCGCATACTAATGATGAGGAGGATGAGAGCAATCTAGCTGTGGGAGGAAGTGAAGGCAAATGGCTGAGAGTTCAACCTTTAGCAGCTCGGAGGGCCTGAATCCGCCCATCCATAGGAAACACCGCTCGGCAGGTGTTGTCCACAAGCCGGTGAGAACGTGGAAGACGTCTGATCTGGCTGCTGTGGCTTTTAGCTGGAAGAGCTCGTCGTAGAGGGCGAGGCATTCGTCTACTGTGACCCTGAGATCTCCATCTTGACGATGCGCTTGTAGACCTCCTCGAAGCTCCATCATCTTCTTATAGTTCTCTTCCAACCATCGGGAGTATTCCATGTCAAAAACTGCAGTATTCCATGTCAAAATCTAGTATAAGAAACGAAATCTCTACAACAACATATCGACTGCAATGGAAGAGCTTCATACCAGAGCTGATGGTATCACCTACACTGCCTCCTCCCAAGAAGAGACCCTGGAAACCAAAGAATTGAAAATGAGTCGATACATAGCACAGGGAAACCAATCAAGGTTGGTTAGATATGCTCGGTTCTACCTGTGCTCGAGCTCTCTGGAGATCTTGCTCCAGCTGAGTAAGTTTGATTCTGCTGGACTCTAATTGTTGTATGTAAGCCTGTCACTTCGAAGCACATTGTGTCAAATCAATCATTTTTTCCTCGATCCGAAGAAGTAGACTACAATTACCCTAACAAATCTCAAGCCAAACCAACCTTCTTTCTTAGCCGGCTTTTTCTTGCAGCTTCTCTATTCTGAGCCAAGCGTCTTAACGTCTGCAGTAACAAAAAAGGTGAGCCTTAGTCAAACGCCGGAGAGTTCTTCTTTCTATGTTTCCACAACACACAGCCACACAAATGTGCATGTCTTGTTTGTTCTACCGTACTGGATACTTGACATTTAATATGTACAGAAGATGCTCAAGGCTGTAAACTGAAGCACATGCAGAAAGCATTACCTGAACTATAATTCTGTGCATGCATACGCATACACGCAAAAATACTTAATTAGCTACGTTGATACAAATATAAAATATATACAGAGAGAGAGAGAGAGAGACGCAACCTTTGCATCTAGTACTTTCCCATCCTTCTCTGAAGAAGAACCACCAACCACATTTCTCTGCCACATGAAAGGCATGGCAAATGGTTTTGTTAAACCATGCATGGTGATGGGAGGAGGAAATAAGAGCCATATACACTTACTGTAGCACACTGACAACTGCTGTCTAGCTATTTTTCTACCACCATTTAATGCTATTCCCGTAAAATATTCATAAGCATGGGATGTTAGGCAACGAAGAAGTCGAGATTTCGATGTCTTGAAATCCCGATTGTGCGATAGTGTTTGGAAGAAGACGCTGAAGAATATTTGGTTTCAAGACCTGTTTGACGACTGGGAAAACATCAACCTTAATGATGTGGCCTTTTGTCTGGTAGACTCTTAATTATTAGCAGTAGGTACTGATGAAGATGTTCAATTACATAAATCAAATAAATGTTGTCTTTTTCGATGTAAAAGCTGTTGATCTTCTTGGAGTTTGTGAGATTGGATACGCAGGCTAAGAATAGCAGTCAGCAGTTAGATGATGTCAAACCAGATGTCAACTTGTTGGAGTTTGTATCGTTTCTTGGGATGAGTGCTGGTAAAACTCTGTTCCAGGATCAGTAAGAGCCACAAGCAGGAGGAGAATCGAGATCTTAAGATTGGACCTTGTTCCTTCCGATTGAGAGAGAAGACTATCGTGCAGCTCATGTATGGTGATTATGGGATTGGAAGGGTTCGGTGATGCCATGACAGGAAGAAACCACATGAATTCGTACCTTTTCTTGAGTTCTGAGCTGTTGGTTTGGTGCCCCATCACCTGCCATTGTTCCTTGCTGCTGCTCTTCTGACTGTTCTGATGAAGCTTTTCTGCTCACCGGGGACTCTGAGTCCAGCTGGGAAATTGTGTTCTGTACAGATCCTGAATCGGCGCTCTCCTCTGGCTGCGAATTCCACTGTTGGCATTAAAGGAGGAAGTGCAACAGTCAATTTCTAGGAGTCAAAAGGTAAGACCATACCTTGGGAATTTGTTGAAATCTCATTGGCCATGATGGGAAGATCTCAAGTGTTGGGGGTCTGCTTGCGAAAAGGGCTGCATGCAGAAGATCAATAAAACTGTGTCAGAATCACAAAGGAGTAAATAGCCTTCTGTCAATGATGTTTCTAAGTGAACTTATTCCTTTTCCTGTTCAAGGCCTGCAGAGAACTAGTAGGAATGGAACAGTAAAAAGTTGGAGAGTAGGTTTCCGTGGGTAGGTGGTTGTGGGATCACATCATTCTTGGTCTCCTGCTTGCTGTGATCCCGGAGGTAGGAGACCAGTTCAAACCCCTCTTCCATGTTTGTGTTGGAGCACAAGCCAAGGATGATTGACTCTTAGATGTGTTGGGCTGGAGAGGCTTACACTTCCTTTCTTCGTCGCTCCTAATTCCAGCAACTCCATGCATGAGAGCCTCTTCCAACCCCCCAAAGTAAGCAGCTCCTTCTTGGTCACTGGTGAAGCACCCAGAAAACTTTTCATTCAACAATAAGCAGTATAATTCCAAGACTTAAGACAGATAAAACACTAACAAGAAGCAAAAAACTAAGAGAGATGATAGGCTGGCGATGAAAGGGTGCAGATCCGCTGAACCTAGAAGATCAAATATTTCTTCACAGAATGATAAAAGAAGGCAACAAGGAAGATCTGATGGATATGTCAAAATGGAAGATAGAGAGATTATAAGCTGCCTTACATCTGCTCATGCAAAAGCTAAAGGATTTCACAAAATAGGACTTGAAACGTAACTAGGAAGCTGAAGAAAGAACGGGGAAATCACAAACAACTAGTCTTCAAACATATTAAGAAAAAGAAGCGGAAGCTAAGAGATGAACATGGAGGAACAGTACAAGAAATTTGTGGCAGAAGGTGTGATTCCATTAACTCCATGTGTCATAGGTCGACTTGAAGGTCCAGAGTGCGAAAGACCAGTTTCACCAGCGCTTTGATTTTCCATCCAAGATCCTTTCACCAACACAAACAATCACCTTTCATACACTTCATTGGATCCTTACACCTGTTGGATACCCTGCCTTCGTTGACCTGCCTTCTGCAGCAAGAGAACCAAAACAAGAGAGCCAATTAAGGAAAAGAACACTCGCATACATGATCTAGCCATAGCATACTCCTCCTGAGATAAAAAGACGCTCACCTTCTCTTCTGGATCGCCACAGAGAGCTTCTCTCAGTTGTTGTTCTTACACCAGAGAGAGAGAGAGAGAGAGAGAGAGCATCTGGCCAGGGATGGGGGAGGACATTTTATAAAACTAAATCATCTCAAGTTGGGCCTTGACCATTCATGGTTCTGTCACTCTCTTCTATGGGTTCTTGTCAGGGCTAAACCCTTTGTCACTGTAGATCCTGGCAAGATAGAGGTACAGGTGCACACTGGATTACTGACTCCTGCTTCACCCTTGCAACTCAACAAAACCAACAGGCAATACGAGACAAGAAAGTTCCCTAAAGTATAAGATAGAGCTGTGGATTTCTTCTCATGCTTTGTTGTGTTGCCAAGGATGTGAGATTACTTTGACAACACAGGGCCTTTGATAAGCACAGATTGCATAGTTAACCCTGAAGCCCCTCTCAACCAAAGCACTATGATCACCCCACAATCTGACCCACTTCCTTTTCTTAATCAAATCCTTCTCTTGAAGTGGATTGGCTTGGTGGTATTATGCCCTTGTTGATGGGTCAACATCCATGCCTTGTCGATCACCTAATGTCATTGCCACACCAAGATTCCTTTCCATAATCAGAGAGCTTCATGGAGGAGGACCTCGATCTCCGTTGTTCAAGCCCACGGAACAGTTGATGATCTTTGCAGCTCCTTAGGGTGGTACCTTCTTCCCTCCCTAGGGTTCCTTATTCCTCTATTAACTAGCTCTTGCAATTGAATTAGGTGTACCAAATTGTCTCATCAACCAGTAGATCGCTATGCACGGACTAAATTGTGTATTTTATGATGCACCCATCACTTTCAGGTAGCATGCTTTGCAACTTGTTCTTTTGACACCAATGATTGGCCTGAAAGAAAGCTTCTCAACAGGCAAAATATACTACTGATTAGGTGAAGTAAATTTCTTTGTCTCAAGGTTTTTTATCAGCAATGGCAGCATACACAGATCCTATGATGTCGACTAAGAGTCAAGAACAAATTGAGAGTTTATGAGATCTCCCAATTACCTTTTATCTCTTCAGTTTCTCGATCCCGCGCCTTGCCGTGGCATTTTGTCGAACAGAGCGGCCGCATGGTGGACGTCGCCACGTTTTACTTGCATTTCGCTGGGATGACTGGGGA
Organism: Musa acuminata AAA Group; assembly: GCF_036884655.1. Classification (NCBI taxonomy): domain Eukaryota; kingdom Viridiplantae; phylum Streptophyta; class Magnoliopsida; order Zingiberales; family Musaceae; genus Musa; species Musa acuminata. The sequence goes on from NC_088350.1 coordinate 25,313,709, forward strand.
CGAAGACGGAGGGGGACTGCCGCCAGGCGAGATCAGGCGGGCAGAGAGTTGAGCTCCGAGTGTGGGATTGCGCGAGTTGGGCCAAAATCGTGGGCTCCGTCACCATTGGTGGGAGGTGAAACAGGGCCTTCGAGGCTCCCTGTAGTCTCCACATCCGCGGCCGACGCAAGATGTGAGAAGATCACATCATCAGCTTGTTATTAGGAGATCGAAGTCACCGTCGGACAAAACCTTTTTGCATTGTCTTGATGTATGATGAAATCAAAACCTCACTTCGATGATGAAACTGTTCCGCCATCGTTTTTTACGGTACAGAAGTATCACCACAACCCAAATTCCCAACTCGGCTGGTCAAACCGTGACATACAAAGCAGCACGTAATGTGTTTGTGAAATTGTATTCAATATGATTCATTTTGATTCTGATCGCCTAACGGTGCCAACCCATCCTTACTCACACGAAACCGTCTCTCCGGTCTCAGTTGGTTCCAACCCCCATTGAACGCTTTCAGACGGTTAGGTCCAACTCACACGAAACCGTCTCTCTCTCTCTACCTTTCGTCGAACGCCTTGTTTCTTACGGGACATAATCCCGCTTCTTCATCCAGTAGCTGCAGGAGTACTTGTCTTCGCCAGCAATGGAGAGTCTCTGCCTCGACGTCAACTCCACGTTGCAATACTCCTCGACCTCCGACTCCCCTCCGGAATCCAGCTCCCCGTCCTCTTCTGTCTACCAAACATCCCCTCCTCCGCCCGTGAAAGCCTCGAACAAGCTGGTCGTGACCAATCTCTGCTACACCGTCCTGCCCGAGGCCAGTCTGATCCGCTCGTGCTTCCGTCGCAAACATGAGCCTCGCGCGGTGGAGGTCCTCAGATCAGTTTCCTTCGTTGCCAACAGCTCGGAGATCCTCGCCGTCGTCGGACCCAGTGGCGCTGGGAAGTCGACCCTTCTCCGTGTCATCTCCGGCCGTTCCGGTAGTTCGCTTTTCGATCCGAGAAGCATCTCCCTCGGCGATCATCCTCTGACGAGCTCAGCCCAGCTGCGAAGGATCTGTGGCTTCGTCACCCAGGAGGACAATCTGCTTCCCCTCCTCACCGTGAAGGAAACGTTGATGTTCAGTGCCAAGTTCCGGCTGAAAGGGATGAGCGAGAGAAAGATGGAAGAGAGAGTGGAGGGACTCATCCGAGAACTGCGCCTCGAACATGTAACCGATAGCTATGTCGGGGACGCGGAGACTAGAGGGATTTCCGGAGGAGAAAGGAAGCGGCTCTCCATCGGCGTCGACGTGATCCACGACCCGCCCATCCTCCTCCTCGACGAGCCCACGTCGGGCCTCGACAGTACCTCGGCGTTGCAGGTGGTTCAGCTACTCGCTTCCATGGCCCGAACAAGGCAGCAGATCCTGATTCTAACCATACACCAGCCGAGCTATCGGATCCTTCAATATGTCTCGTCTTTCTTGCTCCTCTCCCATGGCAAGTTAGCTCATTATGGCAGCATCCAATCTCTCTCACAGACGATATCGCAGCTGGGATTCAAGATCCCTGTCCGAGTCAATCCGTTGGAGTTCGCCATGGAGATCACCCAACAATTGGAGGATTACGGTGCCAAACACGCGACCTTTAACTGTCCCAACGAGCCAAGCCAAGAACGATTAGAGGGAGACCACCCTGAGAGAGACGATGGCTACTGCTCGCGGATAGCTGAGATGAGAACACTCAGCTGGAGGTTTTGGAAGATAATCTACAGAACAAAGCAGTTGTTCCTCGCCAGAACGATGCAAGCCATCGTTGGTGGGCTGGGACTCGGCACCGTTTACCTGCGTGTGAAGTCGGATCCCGATGGTATAGCGAAGAGGCTCGGCCTCTTCGCCTTCAGCCTCAGCTTCCTCCTCTCTTCCACCGTGGAAGCACTACCGATCTTCCTGCAGGAGCGGCGCGTTCTCATGAGGGAGACATCGAGGAGGATGTATCGAGTCTCCTCCTACATGGTAGCCAACACCGTCGTCTTCATCCCCTTCTTACTGGTGGTGGCGCTTCTGTTCGCAGTGCCAGTGTACTGGCTCGTAGGCCTCAATCCCTCCATCAGCGCGTTCATGTTCTTCGTGCTGGCAGTCTGGATGATTGTGTTGATGGCCAGCTCCTTGGTTCTCTTCCTCAGTGCAGTCTCACCGGACTTCATACTGGGGAATTCTCTGATATGCACATTCCTGGGGATCTTCTTCCTGTTCTCGGGATACTTCATTCCCAAGGACAGCATCCCAAAGTACTGGATCTTCATGTACTACATCTCCCTCTACAGGTATCCACTGGACTTCCTACTGATCAACGAGTACTGGAGCGTGAGAGGCAAGTGCTTCTCCTGGCTCGGTGATGTGTGCTCTCTCACGGGTGGTGATGTTCTAAGGGCCAGAGGATTGGACAAGGACACCAGGTGGATGGACGTCGGAATCATGTGCTGTTTCTTCTTGGCCTATCGAGTTCTCTGTTGGCTTCTGCTGGTTAGGAAGGCTTCCAAGACCATGCTCTGAATCTTCCTGCTGTGTACGTTTGTGGAGTTCCTCAAAAGCTTGCATTTTTCTGTGATTTTGCTTCATGTGTTCACTGTTTGTGGATGAACATTTCCTTTATATAAATATTTGTGCAGTGTAGGGAGAAGGAAGTTTCAATTTCTACTGTCGTCCTATATATATTGATTATGATCAAGAAATATTTGTTCAGTGTAATCATTGTAGCTTTTGGTCCTCACGATATCAGCCATCACCTTAGAGCATGCTCTAAAGTGACATAATGGTCAATAACTTTGATCAATGAGACCTCTGTTTGATCGATCGTCAAAGATCAAAACAGAAATTGTGCGATGTTTGAAGCTCTTCGTTCGAGAGGGTGACGATGTTCGAGTCGCGAAATACATGTTGATTTTCTTCAGATTTTATAATAAAATATGAGTTTTAGAGTCAACCCATTAATAAGTCAACGCCATTGATGGGTTGTGCTGACCGACTCCCAGACAGTCATTGATCATTCGAGATGAACGGCTGAATTATCACAAAACTGGTCAAAGCTACTCTACCATATATATATATATATATATATATATATATATATATATATATATATATATATATATATATATATATATATATATATACATGTATATATATATATATATACATGTATATATATATATATATACATGTATATATATATATATATATGTATGTATATATATATATATATATGTATGTATATATATATATATGTATGTATATATATATATATATGTATGTATATATATATGTATGTATATATATATATATGTATGTATATATATATATGTATATATATATATATGTATATATATGTATATATGTATATATATATATATATATATGTATATATATATATGTATATCTATATATATGTATATATATATATGTATATATATATATATATATGTATATATATATATATGTATATATATATATATATATATGTATATATATATATGTATATATATATATGTATATATATATATATATATATGTATATATATATATATACATGTATATATATATACATATATATATATACATATATATATATACATATATATATATATACATATATATATATATACATATATATATATACATATATATATATACATATATATATATATACATATATATATATATACATATATATATATATATACATATATATATATACATATATATATATATACATATATATATATATACATATATATATATGTATATATATATATATGTATATATATATATATACATATATATATATATATATATAATCATTGATTAATCAACATCAGCATTCAGCATACAAGAAAGAGATAAATATTGCCCCTACCGGTCTGTCCCCACGTGGATAAGGATCTAATGCAAACAATTACATATTGTTTCAATCCACGTAGGTCAATTGAAGATTGTTAGATACGGGGTTTGCTCCTTCGTAAAATATTAAATAGAATATTTCACCATTGTGTATAAAATTTCATTTTTAGCATAGTTACGAAGGGGATCACTTTTTACTATATATCATCACATTTAGTTTGCTAGGGTTACTAAATTAGACGTAAAGATGGGTTAGGAAACCATTCTCAATCTCGATCTTCGTGTATGTGGTATTTTAAGAGTTAATCATTTTCACCTTGAGGATACCCCAAACAACTCTATGCACATAGGCCAGAATTATATCAGATTAATCAAGACGTCGATAATACCTTTCAATAATATTTTTGACGTTAGAAGAAGGGTCGGATGTCAAAGATCGAGAAATATGATAATCCCCAATTGTTGAGTCTTGGAGATCAAGCTCCTCAAATCCCTCTTGCTATCCAAGTGTGGAGGTTGGGCATCAACTGACCCATTGTTGTTAAAGTATAAAGGTTGGAGGTTTTGATCTTCCTTGCTACCTTCACACGGAGGTCAAGAATCTCGACTCCCTTGTTGCCAAGGTTGCAAAGGCCAAGAAATTAGAAAATACCCCCTTCTCCACAAGAGTCTATGTTAGCAATTATTTCCCTTATGTCATCGAAGTCATAGTTGAATTCTCAAGAGTTAGTACTAACAAGTATTTCCTAACGTTATCAAAGTCATAGTGGAGTTAACAAAATAAATATTAAAATTTATAATCTCCATCGATATGGATAAATAGTATGTTAATATATGTAGTTCAAAAATTAAAATAAAATTAATTTCAAATGAAATCCTAACCATCTCTATACTAACATTCTATGATAAAGATTAATTGATGTATACATATAGTGATTTAGAAAAACCATATTTCGAGTATTTCTCAAAAGGTACTCTCTTTTTAATTTTTTTTTCAAACAATATCTTTAATTTAAAAATACATAAAATAACCCTTAAAAGTTTTCTCATCAAATTGTTTTTCAACAATATTTACAATGCTTTAAGAGCACTGTAACCGATATTGAAAGATACCGTAAATAACATCATATTTACCTTTTGATTGTCATTATCAGATCATTAGAAAATTATATTTTAAACTCATAATTAATTTGATTGAGATTAAAGTTAATTTATATTATTCATAGTATTTTTGAGTAGTTCTTACGATATTTCGATTAGTTCCAACTTTTTTTAGAAATAATTTAGATATTTTTTAAATTAAAGATACTATTTAAAAAATTAAATAAGAATATCAATTGAAAAGTATTTAAAATATAAGAATTTTCTAGAAAAAAAAATACTTATACATATATGTTATATTATATTATTCTATGCATCATTGTCATTTCTGTTATACGAGTCATGTGTTGGTTCTTTGGTCCGTGCGTACAAAGCAGTGGACGGACTCGTCGTTGCTCACGGATGAGGATCTCCTCCCAGAAGCCAGTGTAATAACGGCAGGCTGGAAAATAGGCACGTCCGCCTCTTCCGACCTTCCAGTTGTTGGGAGGAGACGCAGCGCAATACAACGAAACAACGCAACAAAACTCTCCTATTTTGTTGCCCTTTTTTTTATTTTTCATTAATAAAAAAAAGAAACAAAAAAAAAGAAAAGAAAAAGAAAAGAAAAGAAAAGAAAAGAAAAGACATAACCCCATCGCCTCCCTCGTTCTTCTCTTTTCTTTCCCTCGGTGTCCTCGGCTTCCTCCCTCTCCTTGCCGATCGGCGTGGTTTCGGCAATGCTTTTGTTGGACTCGGTTGTGATGCTGCGTCAGTAGAAGAGAGAAGAGGCGGGGATACGTACAAGAGCCGGAGGAATAGAATGTACAAAGCGCAGCAGCACAACGCCAAGGCGTGGGAGTCGGCCATCCGGAAAGCACAGCAGCAGCTGCACCAGCGCCGCTGCATCTGCCCCCTCTCGCCCATGTCTGTCGCCCCCGCCGGCGACGACTCCGGATCCTCCTCCTCGCCCCGCGGAGGGGGCGACGACGGCTCACTCGAGGCCGAGGCCGAGGGGGAGGACGAGGTGTACCACGCGGAGCGCTCCTTCCCCATCGGCGACCTCTACATCGGCCAGTGGTCCCGCGGTGTGCCTCACGGCACCGGCAAGTACCTCTGGACGGACGGCTGCATGTACGAGGGCGAGTGGCGGCACGGGAAGACCACCGGCCGCGGCAAGTTCTCGTGGCCCTCCGGCGCCACCTACGAGGGCGAGTTCAAGGCCGGGTTCATGGACGGCTTCGGCACCTACACCGGCGCCTCCGGCGAGACCTACTGGGGAAGCTGGTCCATGAACCTGAAGCACGGTCACGGCAAGACGTCCTACACCAACGGCGACTACTACGACGGCGAGTGGCGCTCCGGCCTACAGGACGGCCATGGCCGCTACGTTTGGCGCAATGGGAGCGAGTACGTCGGGCAGTGGCGCGCCGGGCTCATCCATGGCAGAGGATCCCTCATCTGGGCTAATGGCAACCGGTTCGATGGCGGGTGGGATAATGGATGCCCGAGGGGCAACGGCAGCTTCCGATGGGCTGACGGCAGCCTCTACGTCGGCGAATGGAGTAAGGAGAATGCCAAGATCGAGCAGAATGGGGTGTACTACCCTTCGCCCGCTGTGACTTCCCCCACGGCACGAGATCCACAGGAAGCCTTTGCAGTTGACCTCCAGGAATGCAAGATACCGTCGGGGGAAACTATGTCTTTACTTCCCTCACAGAAGGCCATCAATTGGCCTGGCATTGAGGTGTGGAGGTCTCCCAAGGTCCCTGAATCTGGCGCCACCGACCGCTCCAGGATTCAGGCCTTGGTCGATAACGCTGATCATTGGTTGCCGCCCAGAAGGCCGAATGGTAGGACGCATCCTGTGCCCTGGGACATGGTTGATAGGAGTAAGGTACCTGTGAAGGGTGGAAGTGAGGTGGAGCCAAAACTGCCAATGAACCCACCACACATGGCCTGGCCACCTCCAAGACCAGTGAAGAAACATGGAGAAACCATCACAAAAGGGCACAAGAATTACGAGCTTATGCTCAATCTCCAGCTCGGGATCAGGTATTGTTTTCTTCTGCATGGCTATTTGTAGCCTTTGGTGGATGCTACTATCATGCATATGGTGATGAAGTTGGTTCTCTTATTAAAGGCATCAACATTCAGATAGTGCAGAGGTCTTAGGAACACCATGGTGCAAAACCATCCTAAGAATGGTCCTGTCCAATTGGCTTTCATGTGTTGAAATGTGTAATTTCATTACATTAGTTGGCTGTGCGTTCATTTTCAATTGTCCATTTATGTTATTGCTAAAAAGATATGTAACATTTGAATAAAAATAACTCTTAAGGGTAAACATGTAGGTTTTGTTTTTTCATTTACGGCTTTATATTAGCATGGTTATGAACTCAGAAGAGTCTTCTTCTCATTGGATCTGATATTTATATCTGAGATTTTCGGTCAGGTTTTTCTTCTTTTTTTCTTTCAGCTAGAATTAACTTCAGCTGCTTTGTATAATTGATATTATGTATTTTTTGGCAGAATCAGATTTATCGATGAGTTGTGACTATGAAAACAAAAGAATTTTTCTAGTGCTAATCTGTTGTAGGTTGGTGCACATATAAGATTAATTTATCACATCTACATTGTATTGCAATGTGCATATGATTCTCAATAAAAGAGATACTAAGACAATGGACATTACTAGTTTATTTATAAGATAAATGATTGTTATGTATCCTTTTTCTCTGGAGTTCTTAGATTTAATGTTTGTTGACATACAGACATGCCGTTGGAAAACAAAGTCTATCTCATATGGAGCTGAAATCATCAGCCTTTGACCCAAAAGAAAAAGTGTGGACAAAGTTTCCTCCTGAAGGATCAAAGCATACACCTCCACATCAATCATGTGATTTCAGATGGAAAGACTACTGTCCGTTAGTATTCAGGTAGGCCATTGACTTTTGCTTTGTTGTGCCCCAAATGTCCCGAGAGTTTTTATTCTTAAACTAGTTCAGACTTTTAAGACTTGACGAGACATTATACTTAAATTGAATGTTCAGGACACTTTGCAGGCTGTTCAAAGTTGATGCAGCAGATTACATGATGTCTCTTTGTGGCAATGATGCTCTTCGGGAGCTATCATCTCCGGGAAAGAGTGGAAGCTTCTTCTACGTGACTAACGATGACAGATACATGATAAAGACAATGAAGAAGTCTGAAGTAAAAGTGAGTTTCTTTGCCCATTGGATTCATTTTTTCTATTTAAAAGGGGGAAACCTATTCCTGATCTACCCAATACATAACGTATTGTTCTACAGGTCCTTCTGAGAATGCTTCCAGCATATTATAACCATGTCCGGAAATTTGAGAACAGTTTGGTGACCAAGTTCTTTGGTCTTCACTGTGTAAAGTTAGCTGGATCTTCACAGAAGAAGGTCAGAATGTGGGTCTCAGTGAACATCCCTTTTGATTGGAAGATTTATTTTCATGATACATAATGTTTTGCATTTTTCTGTTACAATTAATCAGGTCCGCTTTGTTATAATGGAAAATTTGTTCTGCTCTGAGTATGCTATTCATAGGCGCTTTGACCTGAAAGGATCTTCCCATGGTCGGATGACCAGTAAGCCAGAGTCTCAGATTGATGAATACACTACTTTAAAAGATCTTGATCTTAATTTTATTTTTCGTCTCCAACGGCCTTGGTTTCAAGAGTTCCAAAGGTATTGTTATCAATTATGTGTAGTTTCATGGAATTTTGACCCTAGAAGCTCTATGTTTTTCTTATGTAGAATAGAGTTAACAAATGTGCCTTCTACAGGCAAGTTGACAGGGACTGTGAGTTTCTTGAGCAAGAGAGGATCATGGATTATAGCCTTCTAGTGGGAGTCCACTTCAGAATTTCGAGAGAGATGCCTTTGCTTGAAGGTTCAATTTAATATTTCTGAAATGCCATCAAAACATATGATTCTAGTTTACTGACTTCATTTACTAAGTTGCAGATCTGTTGGTGAAAGGTGGTGTCGTTGATAGCAAAAGAGAAGCAACATTGCAGCCTCCAAGAGATGTGGATCAATTTCTTTATGATCCAAATAGGTATAACCATTATGATTTAGTCACTTTGTTTTCTTTGTTACGTGTCCTCTTGAGAAGTATTCTTATTATTATTCCAAACTATTAGGGGATCTTTTGACAACGCAGTTAGATAGTGCAATGTGCCATGCTTGCTTCTTCTATATATTCTATTCTCTTGATGTTTAACATGTGACAAATAGTGTTCCTTCGTAACTTTTTCATGGTTTACTTGTTAAATCCTAACATTAAATTGTTAAATTCAGACTGTCTGAAATGCCTGACACAGTTATCTCTAATTCTATGATATTGATATTGAAATATGATTCTTCATGATGTTAATGCAGAAGTTTGTGCTATATTTATTTTAACCTCCTGGATCTGAAATCATTTCTCACTGAATGCTTTGTTCTGTGTTCGTATGCATTTGTTATAAAGCATCTACATCCGTAAAACATCAAGCCATTGACTTCTGCAGACTAGCCCTTGAGTTTTTTTCCCCCTCATATTTGGATGCTGTAGGGCGGCAAAAATCCGACTAGGAGTGAACGTGCCAGCCAGGGCTGAACTGTCAGTTAGGAGGAGTTATAGCGATTCCCAGCTTATTGGAGAAGCCACTGGGGACTTCTATGATGTTGTCTTGATTTTTGGCATTATAGACATATTGCAAGACTACGATATCAGCAAAAAACTAGAGCATGCATACAAGTCCATTCACTTTGATCCAGCCTCAATATCAGCGGTAGATCCGAAACAGTACTCGAAACGCTTTCGTGACTTCATATACAGAGCTTTCACAGAAGATGCCTGAACAAAACTCTTAGCTGAAAGCATCAACAGGCTTTCTTGGTTGACTTGTACTTCAGGAAAACACCCAAGAATCTGGTCGGGCAGCAAACTGGGCTCTCAGCTATCGGCACGGCACACATGTACATTACTTCAGTGTGATCAACATCAGATGTTGCTGCCTCAGCCACAACTGAGACCTTGGAGCTCAGCCTGTGGCTCCCAAATGTGGTTCTGCTGCAGTAAATGTGAATATGGCTTCATTCATTTCACTAATCATTTATTTGCACAGGTAGTACTAATTATCTTAATGCGAGGTATGATAGAAAAAATGTAACAAGGAGCATGTAAGCCATTTAGAGTTGTAACATGCATCAGATGTGATTTCCTTTTTTTTTTTTTTTGTTTTCATTGGAAGAGCAACAGGAATTTGCTAGATACTGTACAGGGTTGAAGAACAGAACCTAAGATTGTGTTAGCATGTAAAGCATGTCAAAAGAATGACAACAGAAGCAAGCTTTGTCACATGTGGATTTGTCGTATATGCTAACTTAGATGGTCAACCAGCCATGATGCGAAGTCATCAAGATAAGATCAAATCGCTCCACTCTGCGTCTTTGATTCTTATGCTGTGTAATAGAACACGAACGGCGTAGAATCTCCTGACGGATCTCATTAATAAATGTAGACCGTCTGATCCTGACGACTTCCTCCACGTGCTCCGCTCTACTTGTACATATATCCGCTACCCAAGTTGATGGTGGTAAGTATTATTTTAGCCCTTAATAAGGTCACGGAGGACGTCTTGCAGACTTGTTTACGCTTCTCCGAGAAATGCCAAGCGAACCCAGATTCCTCGTGGGACCCATCAGGGACCCACTCTATCTATCCAATAATCTCGCGGGTAGGTCGTCCGGTACGGGAAAATTGAAGAAGGAAAGCCAACGCTTCCCGAATATTCATGGCGGCCGTCTCCTCCGGCCTCCACGAAGACGTCATCACCGACGTCGACACGCGTCGTTTTAACGTGTCACCTTATTTGTGGAGTAACCACACGCAAACGAGAAAAATAAGCCCACTGTTCTTTGGTAAGCATGAGATAGATCACTGTAGCCCGTACACAAATTATAACATAATTAGTTATATTATTAATGAGGGAAAACATTCTGCCAGTCAGATACTGTTGCATAATATTATTATCTTCGCAAAGCACCTCCACTTCGCATAACATATCGAATAATTATTATCCTATGAGTTTATCCGTAGCATACATACATTATGCATTAAAATTAAAATAGTAGTTCGATACCATCATTTGGGACCAAGTAAAAAAAGGGGTATAAAAGACTGGATCAAACGAATGTACAAGTCGTAGCCAGCTACGTGCCACGAGGAGCGCAGGTGCAGGCATCGGTAGGAAGACACCATCTCATTGGGGCTCCGGTCGTCCTGCAAATTTGGATCCACTGGCTGGGGTGGGTTCCAAGAAGTGGCTCCCGCTTGTTCGTGCGATACATATGGCGCTGTGGCAGCACTTCTGCGCCGAGGAGCACGGCAGCCACAACCCCCTTATTTGACTCCCGAAACCCAGAGAGGCCATTTATCCCAAGAAAATTTCGGCCGTTTCCCTGCTTCACCCTTCCCACCCTTCCCTCTATATCTCATCGGTGGAGAGAGACGTGAGAGGAGGCGGATTCTCTCTCCTTCCCTCTCCCTATCTATCCTTTCGTATTCCACAAACATACTCACTCTCCCTCCTTCCTCTATCCTCATCTCAGCGCCTCCACACGATCCATCTCTCGTCCCCTCCCCCCCCCCCCCCCCCCGCCCCGGGCGAGGGTTAGAGACACCGCCTCGCGAATGGCCAGCCCGTCCAATCACTTGCCCGCTACGCCCAAGATCCTCCTCCGCTCCTCGCCGTCGAACCCGATCTTTCTCGCCTCCAACCGGAGTTTGTTCGTCGGCGATGCCTCCTGTCTTAGCCGGCGGCGGAGGCGGCATCGGGCGGCGGCGCTCAGGGGAGTCGGTGCGAGCGGATGGTCCTCGGCGTCTGTTAAGGCGGTGCTTGACGTGGACCGCCAGGGGGCTGCTCTCAGGGCGTCGGTGGTCAAACAGCGTCGTCCGGATGATCGGCCGAAGGTATAAACTTCCTCGAATGTTAAATAAGATAACGATAGTTGGATCTACTGTTTTGTAGTTCTTCGTTTGTTGAATACGCCTTTTTTGCCTTTCCGATACACGTGAGTTTACTTATTGATAATTGAAACCGATCAACAGCGTCGAATGTTCTTCAGAGTTCGGAGTTTCAGGTCAGCAGCTATGCGATGGATTTGCTTGCTTTGTATCTGAAATCTTGGTCTCTGTTGGTTTTTCTACTGCTTAGTTTTTCGTGGACGGTCGAATCTTGTAAACATTGTTCTCCCCTTCTCGCACATTATATCGATGCACAAGGAGCTTATTTTTGTACGGAGTCAGAGTGCTTAGGAACTGTGATAGATTTTCTTCATCGTATAATGGCTGATAGATATTCTGTTAGATTGAACTATAAGAATTTGAAGTAAGACCTGTAAAGTTGGCTACAAGGGGAGCAACATTTCCGGTTTACATCAAATTCCTATTCTTGAATAGTAGTAGCTTGGTCTATTTGTTCTAGCGCATGATTATCAACAAATATTGCATTGGATATTCTTTTTTTTTTGCAATAAATTTTTTATTTCTTATCAGGTTGCTAGTTTGAGCGATATCATCTCAGAAAGAGGAGCTTGTGGGGTTGGGTTCATTGCAAACTTGAAGAACGAGCCTTCTCATAAGATTGTAAAGGATGCTCTTACAGCTCTGGGTTGCATGGAACATCGTGGAGGTTGTGGGGCGGATAATGATTCTGGTGATGGGGCTGGTGTGATGACTTCAGTTCCATGGCAGCTGTATGATAATTGGGCTGTCAAACAAGGACTTGCTTCCTTGGACAGGTCGAAGACTGGCGTTGGAATGGTTTTTCTTCCAAAAGATGAAAAGTTCATGAAAGAAGCAAAATCAGGTACTGCAGAAAATGCTTAATTTCTGGTTAGTTTGATCTCCAAAGTATTTTTACCTTAATTTTGTGAATACAACATTTTATGCTAATTAGCTACATCTATGTCTGGTGCTTATGTATACAGCGATGTCCATTTAAAAAATCTAAAGGATTTTACTTTCTTTTTACCATATTTTGCATGTTGTCTCACATTTCACGTATGAGTCAACTTTCTGCTGCTTTTCAACGTTTGGATTATTAATTTCTTAGCCAATAGACATTATCTCAGTTTCTCTTCATGTCAATGAGTAGAAAAAAGAGTTTACTTACTGTTTCCTTCTTGTTTTCATTTTAATCTCCACTATTTTTATGAGCTATGTGATTTTGAACTGTTGTTTTTCTTTGTAACAGTAATCTCGAAGATATTCTTAAAAGAAGGATTGGAGGTCATTGGTTGGAGACCTGTTCCGGTGAATTCATCAATAGTTGGTTACTATGCCAAAGAAGCAATGCCTAGTATACAACAAGTGTTTGTCAAAGTTTCAAAAGAGGAGAATGCCGATGACATTGAGAGAGAATTATATATTTGTAGAAAGTTAATTGAAAGGGCAACAAAATCAGAAGAATGGAAAGATGATGTCTACTTTTGTTCTCTATCAAATAAAACAATAGTTTACAAGGGCATGCTTCGCTCAGAAGTTCTGGGACAATTTTATTTGGACCTCCAGAATGAACTTTATGAATCTCCTTTCGCAATCTATCATCGAAGATATAGCACTAATACTAGCCCCAGATGGCCTCTTGCGCAACCAATGAGGTTACTTGGTCATAATGGGGAGATCAATACGATACAGGTCTTTTGTTCTTGTTTCATTATTTAGTGGTTTGGTGTCTATTATTTTAACATCAAGGAATCAACTTATTTGTTTCTGTAAAACAATTTCTTAGAATTTTTTTGTTTAATTACAGGGGAACTTGAACTGGATGCAATCTAGAGAAGCAACACTAAAGTCCCCTGTTTGGCGTGGTCGCGAGAATGAAATTCGGCCGTTTGGTAATCCAAAGGCATCTGATTCAGCAAACCTTGATAGTGCAGCAGAGGTATTGTCCTGCTCATTTTGATTATATATTTTTAAACCCTACATAAATTGGCATATAAAAGTGATTTTGATTACATATTTTTATAACAGCAACAACCCACGAAGAGCATACATGTGTTGTGTGGTTTCAGTTCCTGTTGTTACCATTTGACTGGATATATGTATTCATTATCTGTTATCAGATCTACATGAGGTAGTAAAATTTATTTGATTGGATGACTATAACTACAGACAGTGGTACAACCTATCTAGTGGACAATTTGATTTTTCTTTATTTTCTTGTAGAAAATTATGTTGCGGCTTTGTCACATTGAAGCTTGTTGTCATCATACAGACAAGTAATATCTGACATAGTGACTTTCTCTTGTATTTATGTACAATGTATTATGCTTATTATACCAAAGCAAGTGCATGTAATCCATTTATTGATCCAGATCTAGGATCTGGATGATTTGATTTGATATATTATATTCATTATAATTACACTACATGTGGCTTTCTAGCACTAAGCATCAGTGTGCCTAGTAGTGTTATGACATCATATGCAGCATGTATGATATGTGCTCCATGCTGTCTCGTACAGCCCAGCAGTGTCATCAAGAATTCTTTTTGTGCTTAAAAGTTAAAAAACGATGGCAAACATGATGTAGTTACTTAAGCTTGATTATCACTTGCTGCCAACAATTCCACTTCTCGATGTGCACCTGTGGAGTTCAAATCTTCAAGATCTTTCTTTGGTGCTGGGCAGGATTATGATTATTGATATTATGGTCTAACTTTAAAACCTATTGGGACCTTAAAAACCCTAAGCGCTGTTTGCTGTTTTTTGATTGATGCACCATGCTGATGTTGTCTTGGTAGTTGAGTTTCCTGCTCACTCCAACAGCAGCAATAACAAGTCTTCTGGCTGATCAAGTTTTTTTTTGTTTTATGATCATTTTTGATAGGTTTAAATTAATATCATTCTTGTTTCATGTGACCAGTTATTACTGCGAAGTGGTCGAAGCCCAGCAGAAGCTCTTATGGTTCTTGTTCCTGAGGCATATAAGAATCATCCTACACTGATGATAAAATATCCAGAGGTAGGATTTTCTTGTTGTTATAAGATTTGGTGATTGTTATGCAAACTCCATTCTTGAAAATATTCTGTCTTCATGTTTGTATTTTGTGCATTTTCATCTCTGTGGATTTTTAATTGTCAATCCATTTTATTCAAAAAATAATTCTGTATGCTACTTTTATTTCATCCTTTATTTTTTTTTCAAAGTGAAGTTTCGTTTGTTTTAGGTTGTTGACTTTTATGACTACTACAAAGGACAAATGGAAGCTTGGGATGGACCTGCCTTGCTTTTATTCAGGTATCATATGTTGGATCTATCATGGCTTAGTGGTCAAATTTGTCCTTTCAACTATTTGTTTGTGTGCATTTAATAGTTGAATGCTGTTGCTTTTGATTGTGGCCTTTTGTTATTTATTTTAGTGTGTACTGGAGAAACTTTATGGTAAATTATATGTTTGCATTGTTTGTGTGTAGCCCTAGACATGGTGGCTTGAAGTTTTTATGACAAAGATATAGCTTGTGTCTCGGGAAAATGTGTGGATGCCTATTTTAGCTTACACAGAAGTTTGTTCGACTTTGAATGGTAAGGGGTCAGTAAGACCTCTCCCTAGTTAGAGTAGGATTCAACTTATTGCTGTCCACACACACACACACACACACACACACACACACACACACTCCAGAAAAAAATTGCCTAAGTTCTCTATAAATCCATTTTTGATGTGTGACTAAACCAGGGTGTTTTGTATTTTCTATTTATAGTTGCTCAATATGTATAACTGGTGTTCTTATGCCATTCTGTTAAAACAACAATTTGCTTTGAACAAAATGAGTTTAGTGTTTTTTACTATGATTGGGAAAATTATCTGATTTTTTTAACTTCAGACTTTTGTCGATGTATTTCACTGTCATATGTAATTAAGGATCTGAATTTGAGGAAGCAACGACTAAATTAATTTTGTCTCATGATCTTTTATGCCACAAGTAACATATTTTGGCTGAAATAGTGATGGAAGAACGGTTGGAGCTTGTCTTGATCGAAATGGTCTTCGTCCTGCTCGATATTGGCGAACAGTCGATGACATTGTCTATGTTGCATCTGAGGTACCATCTGTTTCCTAATTTTAAAAGTAATAAGTCATGGATTCTTTGCTATTATCTAAACAATATTTGAGGTATGTGGTTTTATTATTTAATTATTGTCAGAATTGTTTCTAGTGGTGTCTTTGTTGTCCCATAGAATAATTTCAAGTGGCATTATCTTTTACAGTAAATTGTTTGAAATTATGTCTCTTCATGACCATTAATATAATCTGCCTGTTTAAGTATAATAGTAAGAAAGTAATAAATTGGTTTTTTTAGCATACAATAATCTATACAAAAAAAATCCCAAAGGTGCTAAGTGTAGTCTATTCTGTTACTTATGAACTGCTCATTAAGAGAGCTGTATGGTTTCAGGGAAGTTGCATTGGACATAATTGACTTTGATATAACAGTAGTATTGTTTCAGTTAAATTGATATGGACAGCCATTCTTCTAGAATCCTTAAGCATTTCATCTCCGTAGTCCAATTAAAGGAAGTCATCAGAAAGCAAAAATATTTCAAATCATTCCTACAAAATTTATAAATACAGTATAACATAAAAAATTTACATTTTTTGGTAATTGAGTCTGTTGCCTTTCCAGTATAGAGTGAATAAAAAGATATAATGTGATTCTTATTCAAGGTTGAAAGTTGAAACAAATCTTTTACTTATGTTGATAATCTTAAGATAAATATTCTTTTGTTAAATTTTGTTAATAGATGAAGTTCATAATATAGAACAGTAGTTACTTTCTTATAACTAAATGTGCTTTAATCTGTTATCGTAGTCAAGCATATCCATTTAAAATTTTGATTTTGAGCCAATTGATGCCCAAAGTCTTTCTTGGTTGTTGTGAGTATTAGGAGTGGAGATGGCGAATTACTGTGGTTTCCTCGTCAGTAGGTCTTAAATCACAAATCTTTTGATACAGTTACTCACTATTGGCATCTACTATCGGTCTAGATGCTGTGTTTGTTAAACATGTTCAGTTTTTTAGGGTGGATAGAGACCATGACCATCTACTTTTTTTTTTCATTTGTTTTACATTCTCAAGCAATTTATATATAAAGATTGCACATATTGTTTTATGTTGTTGGTCAATTCATGCCTTCCAGAAGAGTACTGTTCTTTACAGCAGAGCTTGTCATTTTCTCTTTCTTTAGACTCTTTGCATTTCTACAGAATTTGGCATGGTTGCTTCATGATCTCATGAACTGAAACTGCTACCAATAACAACTCTTTCTAAGATCAACTAGGTTTTCTAGGTAAGAAGTCAGTTCTATTGCCTTATCCCTAGGAAAAGTTGGCACCAACTTTCATGTTAGTCATAATTTTAAATTGTTCTCTATTGCTAATTTTTATTGCTTATATGGACAAGCAGTATTTATTTTGCTTGGCAAATGCATCTTATTATACTTTTAGGCAAGGTAAGTTGTTTGTTAGTTAACTGTTCAACCATTTGGTCAACTGTATCTTTTGGGGTGTAGCTAAAGTACTAAACAAAGAATTTGGATTATGTAGATGCAATTTATATAATATTTGTTAAGATAGTCGAGTAAACACTTATTTCAATATTGCTTTCTTGCTGTTTTCTGTCTTTTAAGCTGTGAATACTAGATCTAGTTGTTGTCTTTATGATGGTGGATGATGGGTGACAAACCATGTCACCAAATAGACTCACCTAACCTACTAGATTCGTCAAGTCTGCATGCAGCCATAAATTGAGCGACCAACGTTTCTACTTCTGGCATTGATTGAGAAGACATCTTAGATGCTTGGTAGGTTTTTTTATGATGGTGGATGATGGGTGACAAACCATGTCACCAAATAGACTCACCTAACCTACTAGATTCGTCAAGTCTGCATGCAGCCATAAATTGAGCGACCAACGTTTCTACTTCTGGCATTGATT
The DNA here is from genome assembly GCF_036884655.1 of Musa acuminata AAA Group. NCBI lineage: Eukaryota > Viridiplantae > Streptophyta > Magnoliopsida > Zingiberales > Musaceae > Musa > Musa acuminata. The sequence goes on from NC_088350.1 coordinate 25,331,684, forward strand.
GAGAAGACATCTTAGATGCTTGGTGGGTTTTTTTGGCAACTTTTCATATGGACATTGGTCCATGATTGATGTCTGTAATTATTGGTGAATATCCATGCATTGTCACTAAAGAGTATAGTCCATGATGAAGGTATATTGGAAGAGCAAGTTTATTTGCTAATTTTTTGTACATAATTTCTTCATTAATCTGTCACTTAATGAACATTTACACTTGTAGACATCATCACATATAGCTGAGGATTACAATGTTCCATGGTCCTAGTGTTTTGTACTTTAGTATTGCATTAGTCATCAGTTTTCTGGTTAAAGGAGCTTGGCATCAGTTTTCTGAGGGCGTTCTGTTGATTATTATACGTCTTCAGTTTCACGGACCTCATGTAGAAATGCTAGATGCATGTCTATAAATTGTAGATCTATCTATAAATGTTTAGTACCATATGCCAAGTGAGAGCATAAGAGCCAGCTGGAGTATTTCTTTTCTGGATAATATGAGAATATTGTCTAAACTTCAAATTGTATGAAAAGTTGTTGAACTTGTTATTTCATTTCTCCATTTTCTATTAGAAAACGAGCAGTCAGTGAAGAAGGCTCTTGTCAATGTGGGATTAGGGGATGGTCAATATACAAATAGAGAGGCTGTTTTCACAACTCAAAACTCTGGTCACCTAGATCTAAGAGGAACAATCTTACTATGACAACAAGGCCCATCTTCTGTTCCATTTTCTACTGGTACATCAAAATTAACATTTTAAACAGATTTAGTCATAAAAGCAGCACTTATGATAATGTATCAAATCGAGACCAATTTGTCCTGTGTCATGCATTCTTAAATTTCAAATATACCAGAAAGTGCTGATAGAGATTGAGTCTATTTCACACTATGAAGTAATTTCTATGGTTGGCTTTCAAACACTCGTCGCTTATTTGCTACTTAGTATGGACAAGTGCTTGTTGAATTTATTGTTTTTTGAGGCTTCCTGACCCATTTGTTTTGTTTGTTGTTAATACTTGTTTGTAGGTTGGTGTTCTGCCAATGGACGAATCAAAGATTATAATGAAGGGTCGATTAGGTCCAGGAATGATGATAACTGTTGATCTACAGAGTGGTCAGGTAATTATGCCTTTCCCGTTGTAGCATTGATAATTATTTATTTGATTTCTGTATTCTAAGTGAGGTCTGCCATACTGAAGTGTACCGCCCGTATCGGTCCGACAGGTTGTCGGTACACGGATCGCTCGGTACCGCTACAGTGCTACAGTGCTATACTGTAGCACTTCTACAGTATGAAAAAGTATAAAATTGTTTTGTACAACAGGGTGTACCGCTCGGTATGCCCTGATGTACCGCCCAGTACACTGGTACCGTACCATACCGAGCCCAGGTCGAAACGCCGGTATGGTACGGTACGACGAACCTTGATTCTAAGTATACAATTTAAATTTAGTGATTATATCTTATCATTTATTTAGTCCAATTGGCTTCATATTTGAAGAAAGAGTGACATGTGGGATTAAATTTGTATTTGATCATGTTGAGTTACTGCTGTATCATTGTAGTTGCATTGGTCAAGATTGCTCTTGATCGATTTATGCCAACCAAGAACAATTTGAGAGCAGCAAGAAATTAGTGGTCAGCCAAGATTAGGTTGAATTAGCAGGAATCAGCTGTGATTTAGTTAGAATTAGACTGAGATCAGTAGGAATTGGTATTGGTCAGGATTGGTGGTGGTTTGCATAGGATATAATAGAATCAGCTAGAGTCCTGCAACATCAACTTTGAGACGATCAGGTGATACTTAATTGATACTAAAAATGGGTAGTTATACAGTGATGGATCAGGTAAGCTCCAAATAGACTGTAAACTCTTGTAAGCCAAAATCCTCTCTTCTCCCAAAACAAAGGAAAAAAAAAAAAGAGAACAGAAAGAAGGAGGTTTGTTAATCAACTCAGCGAAATCTAGTCCTACTCAATTGAATCAATGCTAATTGTTCAACAGGTATTGGTTTGAAGTGGCCCATTAAGGAAATTGATTTTTGCTATCAAATAGCATGCTTAATATTTTAAACTGAAACAAATTTTACAAATAGATGGACATCAATTTATGAACTATCAAGAGTGTTCAGTGTTGTTATCATATTATTGTTTATTACTAATAAATAAGTACTAAGAATTACTCTATCATTATGTTTGTCTGTGCCGCATTTTCAATCTTTTCTTTTATCTGATTGTGAGTTGAAAAGGATGGTTGAGTAATTTTTATCTGCTTCTTGTATATGAGTTGTTTCAGCTCTAAATGTTCTGTTATTTTTATTTGTATGTTTATTGTCTATTTTTTGTAGGTTTATGAAAATACTGATGTTAAGAAGAGTGTTGCTTCAGCATATCCATATGGCAATTGGTTGCGTGAAAACATGCGCAATATGAAACCTGGAAACTTCCTCTCATCTGTTGTGATGGATAATGAAACAACCTTAAGACACCAGCAGTAAGGGTTGATTACACTTTAGCGTTCTGTTTTGCAATGCATTCAATCATCTGTAAAGTGTTTGCGTGGATCTTCATTTTCTTCACTCTCTTGATCTGACATAGCATAAGCAGATTAATATAAAATGGGTTATTTATTTTGGACAGTTTACACAATTTTGATGGGATCATTTTACAAGTATTCTACTGTTACCCATCATCATCATGTATTGCAGTACATTGTGTGATTTTTAATTATGGATCTCAAGTGTTAATAGTTTGTGGTCTACAATAAGTGAAAACCCCTTTCTGTATTTCCATTGTTACCAATCTTGCTTTTTTGTTTGTTTTTGTAACATGTGAAGCTGTGAATTCTTCTTGTTAATTTTAGATTGCTGATAAGTCTTCAGTATTATCTGCTTGGTCTTGGTATAGTGACTTGAGCAACTCCTCCATTGAATTTTATCTGTTTCAGTTTAGATTATTTTTTTCAATGTATCCCATTGGATTGCCTCGTGTAAATTGTAAATGTTGAATTATTTAACTATTATGCTCTTTATGAGAAAAGTTGAATGTTATTAAGTATTAACTAATTTTTCTCAGTTATTACTTCTTCTGTAGAACTGAAACCTGTTTCCAAGGACTTAAGTAAAGGACCACTAAATTCAGGTTTGCTGTGAGACCAGTCTGCTAAAAAAATAATATATGAGCTGCATGTATTGAATTAATTCCATACGGTTGATAACTTGGTGTATTGCTCATCAATATACGGTTAGACTGGCAAATACTGGTCAAGACAGTTTAATATTTGGATCCTTGCCCATTTGACCGTATCTTCGTCCCACTCCCTTGAATCACTTTTTGGACATTCCTAAGCTAACGATATTCATATATAAAAGACTCATGTAAAATAGTGAACTGGTGATAGTTTGTGGGGATTTGGTTAGACGGATGCATGTTTGGACTGCAAATTGACTCAAACGCCAGGTACAATTCTGAATGATATGGCTAGGTGAAGCCCCATTTAGTTGGATAAGTTGGCATCAAGTTAAATCATATTATACAATAATAATATTTATGTTTGTATTTAGCAGTATATTTTGATTGTTTAGACTGATTGGCATTTACTGTATTTGGTTAGATGATGCATTTTAGGCTGCAAATTGATCCAAAATCAAGATATAATTCTGATTAATCTTGCTGCAAGAAGCCTTATTAGTTGGATCAGTTGCTGTCAAATTAAGTCATATATTATACTGTAATGTTTATGATTGTGCTGAGTGATATTTTTCAATGTTTAGTTTAAAGTTTGACATGGGGTAGGTGGAGCGGGTTAAGTTTTTGTTTGAATTTGTAATGTGATGTGTCAGCCTTTTGATGCAATTTTTCAGGTTGTTATATGTAACCTGGTCATAGATTATAGAGCTAAAGAGAGTATCTTAGCAACATTATTGTCAGGCAAGCATCATGTACATTTAGATGTTTCTTTCCTGTACATTAACGTACAAAATACACATTATATGGATTATCATGCCACGATCGCTTGCATTTCTGTAAATTAGTTTTGCAGGTAGCTGTCCAACAGTGCTGCTTTTGTTTTGCTTTCAACAGCATTATTTTTTATATTTCAATCCAAGGATTGCAATTTTGGTTCGTACCAGTGTACCGAGTTATGCTCGGTACAGTATGTATCGAGGCATACTAACGATACATCCAAAATCATAAAAAAACCTTCAAAAATAGAAAAAAAGTTAGATAAGGGTTTTTAATTTAGAAATAAATATAAATTTAATATAATTTTAGCAAAAATAATGTAAATTGACCTAATATCGATCAAATTTTGATTAAATCATCATTAAAATCACTAATCACAGCATTAAAAAACTTAATTAAAACTTAATTAAGCCTTTTACCATACAAACATATGATCCAATCCTATATGCATGAAATATAAAGATTTGATCTATTAAGTGTCTAATTTCAAAAAAATCAATATCAAACACACTAATCATAACGTGAAAAACTTTAATTACTCCTTAATTAGCACTATTCTACTATCAAAAATATATCAAACAACATATTAGACATTAAGTCACACACCACATAGAATAGACTTAATCATCTCATAAATCAATAAAAATCGAGAAAGAAAGTATACCTCTTGATTAGAGTGTTCTTCCTCTTAATCCTCTCAAATTATCCTCCTAAATTTGATTCAATTCATAAATCGTAGCTTTGTTAAGTTTAGGAGAGTGAAAATGTGAGAATAAGAGAGCGATATAAGTGAAAAAGAGTTTGAGAGAGTTTAAGAGATTGAGAGAGTGAAATGAGTTGAAAGAGGAGGGAGGAAAGGGTTTAAAAACCCTTTTTTAAGCCTCAAATGGTCAAATTGATTGTTTGAAATAGGGCAATCTCAACCCTTGATTGATAACGGTTGAAATTTGACCATTACTGATCGGTATAGGTCGGTAATGGTTGGATTTCGACCATTATCGCCTGGTAGAAATCCCGTATCGCTCGCTTGATACAGGGTCAAGTGATCGGTATCGCCTGGTAGAGGGCGGTCCGCGTACCGAAATACTGTTGGATTGGTACGAACCACCCGTATCGAGCGGTATGCATCGGTACAACAAACCCTGTTTCCATCCACATTAGGTTGTCATTCTTGTAGAACTGGTTTTCTATGCTTATAGATGTTAAAGCACGAACGTCTGTTTCAATTCTATCATGAATTCAATTTAACTTGGATGTTGGTCAGTTGGTGTAAGATATCATGTTTACTATTTATTTTTTTTTAAAAAAGAAGCTCTATTTCCGTAATTAGGGAATACTAGTCTTATAACAAAATTTGGACGAGTCCTACCAGTAAGAAAGCCCATTAGTTCTTGCTAGTTCTTGCCCTTTTAGCAAGATAATTTTTTTACCGATCTATTTTACTGCACAAAACATGACTCTCGTGCTTATATCTATTCTGTTTGGATCAGGGCATTTGGCTACTCAAGTGAAGATGTCCAAATGGTCATTGAAACGATGGCCTCACAAGGGAAGGAGCCAACATTTTGCATGGGTGATGACATTCCATTGGCAGTAATTTCGCGGAAGCCGCATATGCTTTATGACTATTTCAAGCAGCGTTTTGCGCAGGTTGGTGTAGTTTTAAGATTGTACCATCCTGAAAATGTTTTTTGAACTTTTTCCATATTCTGTGCATATGATTTATGCTTTATATTCATTATATATGTCCTTAAAAAATGTTGCTGAATCTAGTCTTTGGATAACTTTGTTCTTTGCACAGTAGAGATGTTCTCATCTTACCTATGATTTCCCTTCCCCACAAAGAACTAGAAAGTTTTAATTCCTGAATCTGATCTACTTTAGGGCAGGGAATTCCTTTTTGAATTAGTAAAACTTTTTGATGGACTCTGGATCAGTTTCATCTTAGTTAATTGCCATGCTCAATCAGATCTTGCCATGTATATGTTTGGATGTGTGAGGATTCTAATTCCTTCAGAGTTGCTTTCTTCTACATATACCTGAATCTTGGAGATATCTGATGCCCATACTAGTTACCTTTGCAAACTGACCTGCATAAACATAACTAAATTCTGTATATAGACTTAAAGAAAGTGCTATCAAAGAAGAAATTGAAGACTAGCTAAAACTGTTAAAATCTATTTGTCTAGAATTCTTAGTGTTATTATCATTTCTTGTATATGTCAATATTTAAAGTTCACTACTTTACCATCGAATTAGACTATGTAGTTTTGTACTCTGACAAATGTTCAATCGGATGAATGGGACCTGTCTTTTTTCTGCTTCATGCATGAAATTTACATTATGGTTTTATTTCAGCTGGTGACTAATTTTTTATTATTTATTTTTCTACAATCATTGTATTAATGATCTATCTCAATGAGAAGGAAACCTATAGATATACATAACTTCCTTTATATGTCTCTTGGAAAGCTAGCTGCAATCTATTAATAATTAGATGATGTACTAGCAGTTATATTTACCAGCTACCATTGTCTTTATTTGATGTTCTTTATTTCATTATCCTGATCATCGTCATTGCTACAGGTCACGAATCCTGCGATTGATCCCCTCAGGGAGGGTTTAGTGATGTCTCTGGAGGTTAATATTGGAAAGCGTAGAAACATTTTAGAAGTTGGACCTGAGAATGCTTCTCAGGTCTGTATTTTCAATTCGTCCTTTTCAAACTGTGTATTGTGTATTGCATCGATGTTCTTAATGCCTCTTCTTTTGCCAGGTTATTCTGTCAAGTCCAGTGCTGAATGAAGGGGAGCTCGAGTCACTGATGAAGGATCCAAACTTACAAGCGCAAATCTTGTCTACATATTTTGATATCCGGAAAGGCTTAGATGGCTCATTGGAGAAAGCACTGCAAAGGCTTTGTGAAGCAGCTGATGAAGCTGTACGGGATGGTTGCCAACTACTTGTTCTTTCTGATCGTTCTGAGGATCTGGTAAACGTTCATTGTACATATCTGCTGTCTTAGCTAAATTTTGTAATTCTACGTGTTTGTTTAATGATACTTATTGCTGTCTAAAAAATTGCACAAACTTAATTTTTTATTTTATTTAATTTAGTGAATATGTAACAGTTTCCTGAAAAGCTAAAAGTATGCCTTTAGTTTTGCAACTTGATAGTGAGTATTTAGTGCCATAGTCTGCATTCGGTCTTTAATAACTTCAGGTTTGAAATATCAAATATTTTATCATTGTGTATTGCCCTATATATATACTAAATTCTTAGCATGCATATTAGTAGATTAATTTTTTTAAAATCCCTTCTGAGAATATATTCATGTCATGATGAGTGGGCATTTGGAAATTTGTATCTTCTTTGTTAATGTTGTTAAAGATGGCCACCTAGGTGGTGCTTAATTGAGCCCTAACCTAGGCATGATCGTTTCAGGGAGTACTATACTCTTTTTTCTCTTCATTTTTAATTTTTTTATTTCACATTTTGTTAAGTGCTCTTCAATATTGTGTGTTATAGGTTTAGTCTTAGTTTAAAGGTTGATTCAGTTCAGGGGTTACAAATTGTGGTGTAACTTATAATTATTGATATTATTAGTAGTAATGTTGTCATATGTCATCGTGTAAATGCTTAGGTATTATTATTTTTAAAAGCACTAGGCGCTAAGGTTCCAAAACGCCCAAGGCTCTAGGCGCTTTCCCGGAAGTAAGGTGCTTTAGAATATTAAAATATAATAATATATATTATGGTTGATAAATATAATTATAAAAATAAAAATGTGACATTAAATTGAAATCATATAAAGTATCAAATTACATTGTCCATATTCTAATAACAAAAATGCTAAAAGAGGTGGGGAAGGAGAGGGCGATAATGACATACGAAGCTTTGGACGATGGTAGTGGTGGCGGAGGAAGTTGTAGACTGTGGCGTTGAGGGTGGAGGAAGCTACGAATGTGTCCGTTGGCTGTAGAGGAAGCTACGGACCCCTCCCTCGGTAGTGGAGGGAGTTGTGCACGAAAGCAATAGCGGCAAAGGGAACTGCACACGGAAGTAGCTACGATGGAGGAAGCTTTGGGCCTGTCCATCAGTTGCTGAGGGAGCTATGCACGAAGGCAGCAGTGACGGACCAAAGGTGGGTTGGGCGGTAATGTGGAGTCCAGTGTTTCATTAGGTCGCGAGTGCTGGGGGAGGGGGTATTGGGGTTTCATGTTAGGTTTAATTAGTTCAATTGAACCAAGTTACTGTTCGATCGAACCAGAGTTCACATTTTGTTCGATTTGTTGGCATTCACTTGGGCACTCACTCGAGGCACCCAACGTCGTATCTCAGGCGAGCGCTTCACTGAAACATATTGCTCAAACATTGTGTGAGGTGCTCGGGCCTCACCTCGCCTCGCCTCGCTTGAGTGCCTGAGTGGCTATTAAAAACATTGCTAGTTACCTAAAACATGTATTTCAACATATTTAGCCTATGAATTAATGGCCAATGCAAGATACTTGATTGGAACAAGTTTTCTTTGGTTAAATCACTTTCTATTCATTTCTATCAGTCACATGGTCCATGGTCACACCAAAACCAGTTCTTTCTATTAGCCATTGGGTTGTAGGCTTACTAGTAACATCTTCTCTAGGTCCAAACCGTTGAGGCAAAAGATATATTTGAAAGACTAATTTGGGTTTTTAAGTTAATTTTAGTTCATTGAAGTAACGTAAAATGACTTTCTTTATTGATGCAACTTTAGTTTCTTTTGGTTGTAAATTGCTATGCGATTCACCAGTGATTTCAAAAGGTACTCGGGTGCTCACCTAGGCTCTCGGGCGAGGTGAGGCCTGAGTGCCTTGTTTACTATCCAGGCGGTGCGTTTCAAAGAGGCGCTTGCCGGAGCCCAGGCATTGGGCGCTTCGGGCAAGCGCTAGGGTTAAATTAGGCGATCGAACCAGCGTGTTAGGTCTGGTTCGGTTGCATTTGCATTAGTTGGTTCAATCGAACCAACTAAACCACCAATACCAGCCTCTCTTCGTTGCCTCTCGTGACTTCCCCAACCCTAACCGACTCCCGCCACCGACATTTTCTTTTTGCTATCGCTGTCGCTGCCTCTCTCCGCTACCGTTATCGCTACTCTTTGTTGTCGTTGCTCTCCGTTGCTGTTGCCACTGTTGCTGCTCGTCGCTGTCGCTGCTCTCAGTCAGCAGCCTCAGTCTCTTCTCTTCTCACACTCGACTCAGTATACTATTAACAGTATATTCTTAACAGTATACTAACAGTATACTGTTAACAATATTTTATTTATTAGATTAATAATATATTATTTTGATTTTAATACTACCAATTGAGACTTTTGTTAATGTGACATAGTGACATTATACTTAGGATTTTTTTAATTTAATATCATATTTTTATTTAAATAATTATATTTATTAATTATATTATATATTTTTTTATATTTTAGTGACTCGCTTCGCTCAAGCGAGCGCCTAGGGCCTTGGGTGTTTTGGAAGCTTGGCCTCTTTTGATGCCTAGCGCTTTTTAAATCACTGTGATTCACTATGTTTAGATTTAAGAAAATATGAACGACTTGCTATTTTTGAAAAAAATCTTTTCTAAAAATTGGGCCACATAAGTTATTGGGCGATTCATTTAAATGCCGTTGGCAGTGCTCAGACATTAATGGTCACTCACCCACAAACAAATATGTTACAGATCCAATTTAATTGCATGGATGTCTAAATGTTGTTCCTTGAGCCCTTTGCATATCAAATTATGCAAGTTAGTAGGATGCTTGTATCCTGCCCACTTACAATTTAATACTTCTAACCACTTACCCAATTTGTTCTTATCTAGTTTATTTGCTGTGTTCACTGCAGTTCCAACCTGCGTCAATTTCTCAATCCCAAACTATTTGAGATGCTCCTTGTGTACTTTGGTTAATTTATAGATCAAGTTGTACAACGAACTTCATGCTTATTTTGAACTTGATATTCCTGTGCTTGGAAATTTCGTGGCACAAGGATTAATTGTACCAATATCTTGCAACTCATTTTTATTCATGAAGAACATTTGAGAATTTTTGTTACAAACTCTGTATTTTTAAAATGTTGTAGATTATTCAAGAAGAATTTCTTTTTCTTTTTGTTAAGAATAAAATGTTTGTTCAAATTAGAACAAGTATTTGACTTTTTGCTATTCTAAAGGTTCATATTGCGTCCTTAACAGATTGAGTCGAGTTAGATCCCTTTTCATAACATAGTGTGCTTGTCATAGATAAGCTTTTGCCAAAAGATATTTAGGTAAGGTGTGTTCATTAAGCTTGATGTTGACCACTCTTGTAGGTATCTATATTGTCTTTGCAAAATGTGATGTTTGTTGTGGATTTCAATTGGTAGAAAATTTACAAATATAATGCTTTTCATTATGGAAGTCAAAAATAAAAAAAATATAATCATTTCTGTTACAAAGTTTTTAACAATGTGATTATCATACCATGGTTGCTGCTCTGAAATCATTTGTTTTTTTAATTTCGTACTATCTGTATTTATGTGATAAGGGTAGCCAATATATATTATAGTCCTCAATTAAATCAAATGTATATTTCCTACCTACATGACCAGTAACTTACAGCCTAAAAAATTCGTACGGATTAGTTGTAAATTGTAATGACCTATTGGTGCTAAATAATTTCTTAAGTTTAAATGAACTTTTGACTTTCATGACCATTTGGCACGCGTCACATGTTTTGTTCTTTATGAACTCAGTTATAGGCAAGCCTTAAGCAAGGCCTTTTCTAGTTTAATTTGCAATTTTGCTAGCATAACCTAAACACCAATGTCATGGTATATCAATTGTGATATTTGTATTAAAATGAGGATTCAATTAATTTAATAATCTTGATTTATAAGCACATTCTATATCAATATTTGTTGGTTTATCTCCAAAGCTTAAAACTTTTCACTATTCAGGCTAAAGTTCTCTCTCTGTTGCACCCTATTCTATTTTGCTTTACAGATACATTTTGGATAATAATCAGTATCATGATAGATAGCCTCATTAATCTATTCTATGTTTAGTTTATTTCTATATGTAAATTTCTGCTGTGTTTCACATGGAAATCCATAAATATTGTCATTTCTTTTTATACATTTTCTTGTGTAAATTGTTTATTTTCTTACTTGGCCAGAAGCACCATGTTAAATGAAGCTTTTGCTGATGTAGATTACTGAGTTTGTAACTGATCTGTCCCCATTGTTAATCGGTCCTTTTTCTTCATTGTTTTTTGTCAGGAGCCAACTCGTCCTGCTATCCCTGTACTTTTAGCTGTTGGTGCTGTCCACCAGCATTTGATTCAAAATGGATTGCGGATGTCAGCTTCCATTGTTGCTGATACTGCTCAATGTTTCAGCACCCATCACTTTGCATGTTTGATTGGATATGGAGCAAGGTATAATTTTTCTAGGTGTCATATTATAATTGCTGCATTCTTTTCATTATTCAATCTAATATAATTTCTACATTGTTCTATTTCATTCTGTTCAAGTCATTTATTTTCTTTTTCTGATAATGGGAAAGCATGCATCATTCGTTCATATTAGTTGACGGATGAGGTGGGAAGGATTAGAGACCTGGAATGTCTTCTATTATAATGACAGATCCTGTATTTGCTTCACCACATGGATTGTCTAGCTGTATGTACTGGTCCAATGCAACCAGTGCTGAACTGTACTTGTGTCTGAAATAAATTGCCATGCCAATTGGTACAGATGGAGGCAGGAGGAGTACATATTGATCATGTCTTGATATTGGTTGATATGGATCCATACCTTGTTTCGACCTAGCCAATCCAGGCCAAGGCCATTGATCAAACATGTCTTCAAAGTTAGATACTTGTATGGAATATATGAAGTCTGAGATAAGATTATTTTTTAGCATACTTTCTCATATTTTAAAATTTTAAATTGTTTTCTCAACCAATTCCAATCTTTTAAATCCTCTCAATCGTGGTCTGATTATCCCTGGTTGATTTTGATACCAATATCGATCTTGTGAAATGTGGTTTATAATTTAAGAATTAAATAGTAATTGTATTGTTTGGGATTTCTATTTTTTGTATTTTTTTGGCATCTTGGGAGGATTGTCATCATATTCTTTATGATAACAGAAATAAATCTAGAGATGGTTTATTTTAGATCAGATCTAAGAGCCCTAGTTAGGCTATGGTGTCAGTGTGTGAATAATAAGAGAGCAGGCACAGCTAGAAAGGAGGCTCAGTTGTAGTTCTTGCTAACATAATTTTTTATACTCTTTGGTCAAATTACCAGTCCTTATATTTTTTTGAGTACTACTATTTTCATCAGAATTTCACTGCACTTGGATGCTTGAAACTTGACTAAATGTGTTTCCTTCTGATTTTCCCTGCATTCTTTATATTCATTTTGATATTTTCAAGTAAAAATCTGTGAATGTCTTTGGTTTAAATATATAAACCTGTTGTTAACAATCTCATTCAATAATTTTACCTGTTTAGAACACAAGAACTATGTAGATTTTACTTGAATGGTTATCTAGATCAAGTCTCATTTCCTACAAGTAATATATCTTTCCAAGATGCTCTATACTTGCACCAAAATTTTTGCTGAACTTCTTGTACTCCATAGCTGAACCCACTTTGTGGAGAAGAATCTTGATGATAACACACCTGTGCTTCGTCTCAAAAAACATGCTCTCAAAAAACACAGCTGTTTTTGTATGGATGGTAGCACCAGTTAACACCATTATTGATGTGCTTCTCAGTGCGGTATGCCCATATTTGGCACTAGAGACATGTCGCCAGTGGAGGCTGAGTACAAAAGCTGTCAGCTTGATGCGGACTGGAAAGATGCCTACAGTGACAATAGAGCAAGCTCAGAGGAACTTCTGCAAGGTATATGCTTCTCTGATAGCTGAAATTATTAGATTTTCCAGGATAATTATTACACCCAGTTCTATAGGCTGCAGTACAGCTTCCATTGCCACAGTCTTATTATAAATGTTGATTTTTCTATTCTAGTTGTGTTTGTAGATCTGGTAGTAAAAATGGACTTCTGATGCAACTAGGAAGATACTGAGTAATTTTGAAATTAATATGAAGAGATAATAGACTTAGGAAACTGTAGGCCATTTGAAAGATGTTAAATCTGCTCATATGATCATAAAATGGGGAGCTCAGTTCTTAAGACTGCCAATGTAGTGTCTTGGGATGCTTATGTTGTTATAAATCTTTTCTTGTTGTCCCTAGTATCAAGGATTGGAATTTTGAACCTTGAAGTTAAGCTTTCCAAATGAGAATAATTATTGAGTAATTTTTTGTTTATTCTTATAGATTAGATTTTAGCATGAACACCCTTATGGTTATACATGGAGGTGGTGTCCCTCGATAGAACTGTTCATTGGTAATGGATTAAGTACCCTCTTTTTTTTTCTTTGCTGCTGCTGCTGTCCTGCTATCGGAGCAGTTGCTGCTTCTGGTTTTTCTTTTGTTTATTCAATATTTTCATTGTGCATTTTTCTGCTGTTTTTTCTTGTACTGTAACGGCTGTTGATGACGACATTTTTCAGGCTGTGAAATCTGGTCTTCTCAAAATATTGTCAAAGATGGGAATCTCTTTGCTTTCCAGGTTTGTAAAGAGATTGCATGACAATTCTATTTGCCAATTCATTGTTTAGATGGAAAATCACATTTAGAATGACTCTTATAATCAATGTCTTTGGCAATGTTGCTTTTTCTTAATCAGTTATTGTGGGGCACAAATATTTGAAATATATGGACTTGGACAAGAAATTGTGGATATTGCTTTCTGTGGGAGTGTATCAAAGATAGGCGGACTAACTCTTGATGAGGTAAAGTACTATAAATGAAGCATTTGAGGTCTCATTTTTGTTATATAAATGTTAATTAGATAAATATTGTGGAACTCTAATCTTAGAAGATCTATTTTGGCTACGCTCTTTTGCTAGGGGAAAATAATTGTTCCCTTGGGAAACATTGACCTTTGATGGTTAAAATATATGAAACTTGGATTGTGGTAACTTCTTTTTGTCTTGGAGGAGCAAAAGTATTTATGGGTAGATACATATATTAATAACTACTTCCTTGCATATGAAATACCTATTGTTGACTTAATGGTTAACCATTTGCTTTTCTTTTACTTGTATAAACTGTGTTTCTTTGATAATTTCAAGTAAATTTTAGAAAGTTTTTATAGTCAATTTTGTATTCTTAGTTGTCTTTATATTCAGTGGCTTGTGCATAGCTGGATTAAATGCTGTTGTTGGTGGTATTGCCACTTATAACAATTGTTTAAACATGGAGTATTTATTAGAATCATGTGCGATTAACTTCAGTCATTTTATTGCAAGGCAGATTTTTTGCTTTAGCTATATACAGATATGTTATGAGTATCATCCTCAGGTACTAAAATGTAAGTAATGATTATGACAACATTTTTGTTGTAGATGTTGTTTTTTTGTTGTAAATGTTGTTTTGTTTGTCTGGTTTATTTCTTTGTAATAGACTATTGTTGTATTCTCATTCTGCTTCTTATGGAAGTTCTTTTCCTTTACAAAGTTGGCAAGAGAAACATTGTCCTTCTGGGTCAAGGCATTCTCGGAGGATACAGCCAAGAGGCTAGAGAATTTTGGATTTATTCAATTCAGACCTGGAGGTACCATTAATTTTTTACTGTATGGTTTCAAAATATGTAATATGCTTGTAAACTATGAATCATCCTAAATGGATGAGACAAACAGCTTGTTGTCATTGTCATCATTTGTGCAAAACCAGAATTGAGGCACTGTCTTGCATTATTCTGTCTTCATATGTATGGTGTATTGGCACACACCTGCAAACCTTCCGATTTTCTGGTCACCACTTAGCATGCCTTCTGCATCCTTTCTTTTAATTTTTTGAGGATGAACTTAGATCTATCTGTTGGATTTGAAACCTGTCACTATGTGCGCTTAATCACAATACCAGTCTGGCCTGACATGGCCTTTAGGCCAAAATATGAGCCCATTCCTGGATTTGTTTAACCTTTGCCTGGGTACCTTTCTTCTGTTTGACATGTTTAAGCTACTAGGTCTCTCTAGTCGAATGCTGTCTTTTCATTTTTTTTTGCATTCCCATGTACTTATCCATTGATTGTGGCTACGAGGATATAGGCCATTCATAGTTATCTCAAGTTAATGCAGTGTGTTTAATTTTTTCTTAAGAAACAATGTGACTTCTACCACTTTTATTTTGCTCATATAATTTTACCATAGCAATCAATGTAAGGAGTGTAGTTGCTGATGCATTGTTCTGTATTTTTGGTCTTTTAGGCGAATATCATGGAAACAATCCAGAAATGTCCAAACTTCTACATAAAGCAGTTCGTCAAAAAAGTGAAAATGCATATTCTATTTACCAGCAGCACCTTGCAAATCGACCTGTGAATGTGAGTTTCAGTTTGACCACTCTTTTTCATTTATTTGATATATGTTTTGTCAACTTCAGCACATCTATGAGTTTTTGTTTGAAGTTTCTGATCTATACTATTTTTATCAATAATATCTTTTTCAGGTTCTCCGTGATCTTCTGGAGCTTAAGAGTGGTAGGGCACCAATTCCAATTGGCAAAGTTGAATCTGCAGTCTCCATTGTCCAGCGCTTCTGCACTGGTGGAATGTCTCTTGGAGCTATTTCAAGAGAAACACATGAAGCAATTGCAATTGCAATGAACAGATTAGGAGGAAAGTCAAACTCTGGAGAAGGGGGCGAGGTCAGTTTATTGTGAAGAAACGTGGTCCAATTGGATTTCTTATTAGTTTCAATGAAACTTTCATAGTTAAAACTTAAAAGTACAAATAATTTCCAGGATCCAGTTCGTTGGAGTCCTCTTACTGATGTTGTTGATGGGTATTCTCCAACGCTTCCTCATCTGAAGGGTCTTCAAAACGGGGATACCGCCACAAGTGCAATTAAACAGGTAAAGATATCAATAAATTCTTTGTGGAGTCTAGCTAGATCATATATACAGTGGGAACTTGATTTTTTAAAGCAGGCAATATTGCGGCATTTGAATTTTGCTTCTCAGCAGAGTGTTTTTTTTTTTTTTTTTGCATAATCTGTAGTACTCTTTGTGTTTCTGTAGATGTAACAGATGGATTAAACTGAAATTACATGTATATGTGCATTATATTTATGGATGTTTAACTTTCAACCAATATGTTGCAGTGCTTATGATATGATGTTTAATTGCTTATAACCTTTTATTTATTGATGAAATGGGAAATATCTTTGTGGATCAAATTGACTAGATATGTGAACCATTTCAGGTTGCTTCAGGACGATTTGGTGTCACTCCTACATTTTTAGTTAATGCTGATCAGCTGGAAATTAAAATTGCACAAGGTGCAAAACCTGGTGAGGGAGGCCAGCTGCCTGGGAAGAAAGTTAGTGCTTATATTGCTCGGTTAAGAAACTCTAAGCCTGGGGTTCCACTTATATCTCCACCTCCACATCATGACATTTATTCGATTGAGGATCTTGCTCAGTTAATTTATGATCTTCATCAGGTAAACATACAGTTTTCTCAAATTACTGTGGTTTTTCTTGAGGAAACTTCATTTGTAACTGTTGCATTACTATCCCTTTTTATATAAAGGGGGACAAATGATCATATAGTATCTTCAAATTTTTTATATGATTTAAGACTCTGCAAATCTGTGCATGTGAGCAGGTCAATCCTAGGGCCAAGGTATCTGTAAAACTTGTGGCAGAAGCTGGAATTGGCACTGTAGCCTCTGGTGTAGCCAAAGGCAATGCTGATATTATACAGGTGTTTGGCATTCATCTCACTGTTGGCTTTAAAATTATTGACTTCTCTAGTTATATTTAACAGTTTAAATTGCTTTTTAGTTATGAAATTCTTACTATGAGGCTTTTTCCATCTTTCCTGTCTTTCCCACAAACATATGGATGTTTATCCTATATGTAGTGCAACTTTTGTGGATGATGATACCAGTGTTGGAAGTTTTTGACTGCTGAAATCATATTGTGGGTCTCTGTGGTTAGGTGACATATAAATTTTGTTTATATCTTCACAAATTTAAGCTTTAATTGTTCTCAGTTCATTGAGAACATTGACTCTCCCCAGACTCCATATTGGTGGGAGCCTTATTCACTGGGCTCACACTTATGAATGTTCAGTTCAGTGTAGGAAGAACCCATGACGTGTCTGAGTTGGCTGGGTCTGAACTCCCAAATTATTTCTTTAGGACAACAAATGTTGAAGTATGGGAAATTTTAAAACATTAGAGTAGCTGCAATTATTTGTCAGATCTGCCCATGTTATATTCATTCGTAAAGTGTCTTGTAAGTTACATTGGCAGGAACAACATTTTTTAGTATTTGTTCTTGCATTGCTTTATGACACACTATTGCAAATAAAATTACATTGAGACAAAAGGAATAATCAGAAAAATGCATCAAGTTTCTGGCAATGGCTTGTGAAGTGAGAAATAAAAAAATATATATGTAAATGGAAACTGATTTAGTTCTCTGATCATAGGAATGACTTCCAAATGGTACACTACATTCTGACCATTAGCTAGGGCAGCATGTGCAAATGACACAAATTAGTAATTCACCATGCCATTGTAGGCATGTTTGTGATGAAAATGAAATAAAGAACTAGGGAAGAAATGTGAGTGATTGGTGGGATCAAGAAAGTGGTTTGCTACACTTCTAGAGTACATTGAGCTTGAGGTTGTGATTAGAGCTATGCTTCATTGGGGGTTTTCTATCATGTGCAGCAAGAGCATAAAGATAGTTAAGAGAAAGAACTATTATCTCTAAACATTTGGTTCAGCTACTTGATCCATATGGGGTTCAGGTTTGACAATCCAACGCTCGATACCATCTTTTGAATAAAAGTTTTGGCGGAGGTGTTGCGCTTTTGCTGCAATAAACACAACTTAGAAAGGGGAATTAATCTACTCTTGCTATGAATTTAAAGTGTATAAAATAGGGAACTAAAGCAAAGAGTTTTCGAGCGACTGTTGTTCGGAAGTTCTCATGCGACAAGTGCGAATAGATCGCTCTCGGCATAGCGTAGGTTGTTGATGGTTCTTTCTTTCTTCCCTCCTCTCACCAATCCAATAACACCTCTGTTTGACACTGTGGAAGGGGCTGAATGTGTCGAGTTTGCCGCTTCGTCTTTGGACATCGAGGATGAAGGTGAAGTTATTTTGCAACGATTCTCTGTTGTGGAATTCTGTCGCAAGCTGAAAGAAGAAGACTCCTGGCCTGCTGATCTCAGCTGTTGCTGGTGTAGGGTTGCTGAGGCTTTCTTCCTCTTTTCTTCTTCTGCTGCTACTCTTGGCTAGGAAACTGTTCTAGCCTCTAGGCCGGCTAGAATGCTAGATAGAAGGAAGAAGGGTGTTGTTGCTATCCTCCTCTTCTCCTTTTCTTCTTCTCTCCTCTCTTCTTAGCTTAGGGTTGGCTGGTTTCTTGAGAGGAGGCACGACTTGGATTACTTTGGGATGCTTTAGATGGGTCTCTCCTTTTATAGCTAAGGGGGTGGAGTACTAGCTATGTTAGGACTTGGAGTCTTAATGCAGTTAGGACTTACAGAGACCTAATGCCTTAGGTCTTGGAAAATCCTAGTGCCTTTAGGAGTTGTTTTAGGGTTGGCGTATGAGTGTCCTATTCCTATTAGGAATTGGCGTCACCCTCTCCTTGTGGCTGCCCCTATTTGGGTGAGGGCTGCTCTAATTCTAGTTCTAGTTGGACTGGGATTTGGGCTAGTGAGCTGCTGTGATATGGGCTTTGCTTGGTCGAATAAGGTTTTGAGGTTTCAAGAGACCCTTCAATAGAGGTTGTTCAGTTTTGTTAAATGCTATTGAGATCATCCCTGATTATTACGCACTATACCTGTATACCAATCAATTCAAAAAAACAAATTAGGTTTAAGAAAATGAATATTAAAGCATCAGTACCCAAGGATTTAAGTTCCAACAGTACTGGAAGTGTTAATCAGCCACTGAATGGTTTTAGCTGAGCCATGCGCTCTTATAGCCATGTGCTAACTGAATAGGAATATAAAAAAAGGAAAATATGATGCTGCAAGGGTTTTATCAAAGCAAAATTTCTTATTCATACACCTTTCCCTTGCCTTTAGTTTTCAAGAGCGATTGAGGCTTGAAGGTTCACTGTACAGTTTTTAAGATAAACTGGATTCTCTATGCAAATCTGAAAAAGATGGGTATTTTGCATCTTGTCTTTTGCAGGAACAGTAAAAATGGCCAAATTGTTACTTTTTTAGTCAAAACATTATAACATTGACAGTACCCTATTCTACAATTTGGTGGTGCTAGGACCTACATTATGCAATGCAATTGGGCTGCAGAAGAGGATATGTTGCACATGGCAGCATTGTTATCCCATCTTGTGGTTCATTTAGGTCAACAGAATTGCATGCAGTGTGATGCTAAGTTGGGAACATGTTTCCTTAATTTCTGATGTCCTACATGTGACAGCAAAAGCGCCCATCTCCCTGCATTGTAGAATTTGATATGTTATTCTACCTTTATATCATTGTTTCCTTTACTGTCTCTATTGTTCATTTACCCAAATAACTTTTCAAGTCCATCTTTGCATTAGATTTAGGAAACTTCTGAGACAAAATCAAGAATGAAATAGTCAGAAGCCAACATAAATCAAAATATTTTTCAAATGTCTCAAATTTTAGTAATTTTGTGAATTTTTTTTCGAATGCCAGAATTTTTATTTACAGAACTATGTTTTTTAGTTTCATTTTGTCATTAATGCTGACTTTATAGTAGACCAAAGAAGGCTCAGCTGTGTTGCTCATGTCTTTCATGCATGCTGTGCTGTGGCATGTTATCATATTCATAAGTTAAAACTAAGTACCAGTGGATGCAGTCAAATATCCCTTTTCACATTTAACTCGTGATGTCATATTAGTTTGACAAAGTACTGGCTCAAGATACTAGGGAATGGATGTTGTATTAAATGCTTATTTCAACAAGTTAATGTGTAGATAAAGGTTTGAGACTGTGATCCATCCTTCTCTCTAAATCACATGTTTTCACATTATATATATATTGGTTAGCATAAAGTATAAACTAAGATGTTCCCAGAACAGTAGTCTCATGCAATAGGTACACTACGGGATGTACCATCTGATTTGTTTCCATCCGACAAAGGATTGGTATTGGACCACTTGATCCAATACTGGCCTTTTTTTTTTATTTACTAGTACAGGGAAGTATGGGTTGGTATACCACCCAGTACACTGGAATCATACGAGTCTGAAAAATTCCTGAAATCAGTATTTGGTCAAGATTTAAAACCTTGATATAAAAATTTAATTAAGTAAACTAGTTATTGTCAATTTATTCGAAAAAATAAGCTTTTTTATTTTCTTGACAAGGCAGATTTCAGGACATGATGGAGGAACGGGAGCAAGCCCTATAAGCTCAATTAAACATGCTGGAGGTCCATGGGAACTCGGTTTGACTGAAACTCATCAGGTTGTCCACTACTTACATTATCATTGCTGCTGATTATTTTGTTCTCTGTGTTGTCCATGTAATCAACAGAAAATTGTCTTTCAGACGCTTATTCAAAATGGCTTGAGAGAAAGGGTGATCTTGAGAGTTGATGGTGGATTTAAGAGTGGCATTGATGTCCTCATGGCTGCTGCCATGGGTGCTGATGAGTATGGTTTTGGGTCTGTGGCCATGATAGCTACTGGATGTGTCATGGCACGTATTTGCCATACAAATAACTGTCCTGTTGGGGTTGCCAGTCAGGTATTAACATGAAGATTATTTTTCACTGTCCATTTTGTTCTTTCTTTTTTGTCTCATGTGTATTAGTGATGAGTGTGGTGCTAAAAGTGTCCTACTCTGTAGAGAGAAGAGCTTCGTGCTCGTTTTCCTGGGGTTCCTGGAGATCTGGTCAATTACTTTTTGTATGTTGCAGAGGAGGTAACATTTCTGTTATATTATCAAAATGAATATTTCTCGCTGTGCAACTTCCAAATGCTAACTTGTTTTGCTATTTTTAAGTATCTCTTTGGATGTATTTTTGTTCTACTCTTCGGTAGATTTTATTGAATATAGTTTGGTTCAAATGTCTGGCCAGGTTAGAGGGGTTTTGGCTCAACTTGGATATGAGAAGTTGGATGACATAATTGGGCGAACAGATTTATTAAAACCAAGACATATCTCTTTGACAAAAACTCAACATCTTGATCTCAGTTACCTTCTTTCAGTAAGAAACTGAACTCCTTAGGTTTTCTACCCTTTTGTTTTCATGGCTTTAGATTCATTATATTCAATTTTTTGCAGAATGTTGGCTTACCTAAATGGAGCAGCACTGAGATAAGGAATCAGGATGTTCATACTAATGGACCTATATTAGATGAAATTATACTTTCTGATCCTGAGGTAAGAATTTAAAGTTATTTCCAGCAGTAAATAAATCATTTCGCTATGAATCCAAGTAACTAAGATGAATTTTTATGTTATGTTGTATTTTGGAAATGTTGGTTTTCCACTTTTCTTGCAGTAACTGTTTTATTATGTCTTCACTAATTTTTTAGTTGGGTTAATTGATCGCCTATGTGTATTAGAGTTAACTATGAACAAGCCTTCAAATATTTTTACTAGATTTTAAACTTCTTATCACTCCCATAATTAGTTATTACTTATTATATTATGTAAATCTTATTTCAAATACTTTCTTATTTGTCTAAGCAATTTGTTATCTACCAGTTGTCTAGGTTAGGTTAACTTGCTCAATCTTTCAATGACGAGGTTAATAACTATGGAAGAAGCTTTTAGCAAAAATCATATGCCCTTGTTGTTTCTTTGCAAACATGATGATAGATTCTCTATGCTGGTCTTGTCTCACAATATTTGCTTGTTGTAGTAAATTGTAAACTTAGGTTGCCAAGATATGCAAGAATTAATTAGTTGACATCAGCAAGTGCTTTGGCACTGGAAGCATACAGTTTCTTTGTGTTGAATATATGGATTGATCACAGTGAAATGAATCACAGTAATGCATCCCTTACCTATCCTGTTTTCCTTGGGCTTCATTATTACTCCTGACATTTTTTTCTTTTTTTATTCACCTTTCTCCAGGAACTCCTTGATTCGACATTAGTTATTGTTTCGCCATCTTTTCATTAATAACACAACCATTTCAGTATATCTGAGTTAACACCTTCTAAAGGTTAGGTACAAGAAAATGCCTTTATCGATAGTCTAGATCACTGAAAATTTTTAAAGCATCATCCCCGTAGAACCCTAGGTATACCTGTCTAAATTTCCGAAATTCAACAAGCTCAAGTTCACCTTTCTCTTCTCTTGAAGCCATGTGATACCTGTGTGATGATGTATTTTTCATTTAGTTTTTCGCTGCTGATGGCCAATCTTTTACCAAAAAAATTCATGATGCAGATATCCAATGCAATTGAGAATGAAAAAGAGGTCAATAAAACTGTAAAGATTTATAATGTTGATCGTGCTGTTTGTGGTCGCATAGCTGGTGTTATAGCCAAGAAGTATGGAGATGTAGGTTTTGCGGGGCAGCTTAATCTAACGTATGTCATGTGATTTCTATATTGATCTAATGTCAGTTGAAAATGCAGAAAATTGATACGCTATCTACTTATCTCCAGATTTATTGGAAGTGCTGGACAATCCTTTGCTTGCTTCTTGACTCCTGGAATGAATATTCGACTAGTTGGGGAAGCTAATGATTATGTTGGAAAGGTAATGCAGTTCCTGCCTTCATGAACAGGCTTTTTTTCCCTTCAATTAAGATTGTCAAATTTTCACAGGGTATGGCTGGTGGAGAGCTGGTAGTAACACCTGTTGATGACACTGGTTTCTGCCCGGAGGATGCTACAATAGTAGGTAACACCTGTCTATATGGTGCAACTGGTGGTCAAATCTTTGTGAGAGGGAAAGCAGGTGAGCGATTTGCCGTTAGAAATTCTCTTGTGGAAGCTGTAGTTGAGGGCACTGGGGATCATTGTTGCGAGTACATGACTGGTGGATGTGTGGTGGTACTTGGAAAGTGAGTGTTTCTTTTACCAAATTATTTGACACCATGAAGGTGACTAGTCTATTAACATGCGTATTTAATTTCTTGTTTTTATCCAGAGTGGGCAGAAATGTTGCTGCTGGCATGACTGGTGGTTTGGCTTATATTCTTGATGAGGATGACACTCTTATTCCCAAGGTTTGTGTCAAATTATTCAATGTTCAAGATTGATCAATATATTAATCTGATTTCTATAGAAAAATTATGCCACAACTTGATGAATAGATTTCTCAAGTTCATGTGCATGTGCACGTGTATTGTGTTTATGCAAGACAACTTAATAACCCTCTCTTACAAGCAAAGAAAGGACTTCAGTTAATGTGGCCCAAAATGCCAGAGCATCCACCGTAGGAGTAAGACTTAGGCCTTAAGTATTTCATTACCTAGGTAAGGTTTTTGTGAGATTCGAGTTATTGAGTTACAATGCTAACTTTGCATTATATTATTGTTGATAGCATAAGTGAAGGTAACATTCTATTCTAGTCATGCACGTTAGGGTGTTACACTCAAGTACACTAGACCTTTCCATTGCAGGATAGTTACAATGCTAACTTTGCTCTTAATTGTAATCAACATATTGGAACCGAATCTGTCTTGACCATAGAAACATAAAATTACTACTATACATGGCCAGTCCTAGATTCTTCTGGTCACATCAAACATGTCTCATCAATCTGGTGCATTTGTGATGACCCAAGGCAAGTTTGACAAGTTTGTGTTTGAATGTACCTACTAGTACTTTTTTGGACTTTTTAGTTGAATTTCTTTGATTTCTTACTCAGGTTGCCTTCCTTAATGCTGGGAGTCTATTTCGAGGCTTAAATCCAGGTCTATGTATTTATTCCGATCTTGTTTGCATTTTGTGTACCAGGTCAACAAGGAGATAGTGAAGATTCAGAGGGTAAATGCCCCAGCAGGACAAATGCAGCTGAAGAGCTTGATAGAAGCTCACGTGGTAAGGAAAAACATCTTGTGGTATTGAAACCATATGTTGTGATTTTGTACTGTAAATCAACTCTTTGCTTACCTTTTGCAAGGAAAAAACTGGTAGTAGTAAAGGTGCTGCGATTTTGAGGGAGTGGGAGGTATATCTTCCTCTGTTTTGGCAAATCGTACCTCCTAGCGAAGAAGACACACCAGAGGCATGTACAGAATTCGAAAGAATAGTGGCTAAGCGAGGCATGACGCTACAATCCGCCTGATAAGAAATCGCAAGACTGAAGACTCCTTATCTGCCACAGCACTACTCTTCATAAACAATGCCATGTATGGTTAATGCATCTAACATCGAGGATGCACATCAAGAGGGACCAGCATCACTTGGGGCAGGTAGCGTGATTCATCAATCATGTCATGTGGTCCTTTGCATTAGTCTACTGCAAGATTAATGTTGCATGCAGCTTAAGTTTATTTCTTGTAAATCTCAGTTGACTTACATTGTCTCTCTCTCTCTCTCTCTCTCTCTTAGTTGGTGTAATTAGAACATTCAATTCAGGATTATCTGAATCGTAGCTCTTTTGGGATATAGGTAACTATTTGGTACATGGAAGATATCTATGTCATATTTTATGGTTGATAATAAAAGCTACCATGTCGTTTTGCTTTACCATGAACAATCATGTAAGCAGCCACCTTGCTTTCCCATATCGTTTCTTCCACCACCGTAGCAGCTGGCTGCCAGTTAGTGTCCTTATTCCTACAGACAAGCGGAGAGATGATAGAAATAGGACAAATTAGACAGCAACTGAACTTTTTAATTCATTTACTGTCCCTCTAAATTTTAATTTGTGTTTATTATCATGTTCTTGAATTACTATGGTCCTTGCAATCAATCATCTTTCCTATTATCATGTTCTTGAATTGTATGTTCATTGTCATTGCTTTGTTTAGAATCTTTACCTTTACAAATTTTATTGTGATATATATATGTGGGTGAATCCATAAAAATTATAGCCTTTCTCAATTCAAGTCTCCTTTTAGTATTTTCCCTAGCAGAATCCTTATATTTTTCTGCATGAACCAGAGCACTATCATGAATTTGGAAATCATTGTTTTTGTTGGGTCAGTCACTGCTATGGGAAGAACCGATCCATAGCAAAGGCCAGAGGTGTCCATCATATCGGGGGCAATGTGGCCTACATACGTATTATTGTTGATAAGCGCCACTCTGCGCTACACTCTTCCTATTTGACTCCCTTTCCGTTTCCCCACACATGTGAGGGAGGCGCCGGCAGATCCCTCTTCGATGGGCTACCTCTCCTGTCATGCAGATTCCTCCATCGCTACCTGCCGCTCTATCTCCTCGTCCGATGTAACCTCCCGAAACCCCCACAGAAAGAAGAAGAAGAAGAAGAACAGCAACCTCCCCAAATCGTTGGCTCCACCGCATGATGTCCGCAACGACGCAGGCGGCGAAGCCCACGACTTCTCCCACCCCGATATTTGTCATTTCACCTATGGAGAGCTCGAATCGGCCACGGCCAACTTCTCGGACGGCGCCCTCCTCGGCCGCGGCAGCCACGGTGCGGTCTACAAGGCGGTCCTCCGCAGCGGCCGCCAGGTCGCGGTCAAGCGCCCCTCCCGCCGCCCCCGCCTTCTCTCCTCCCCCCCGCCATCCCCGGCCGCCGCGCCCGCTCGCGACGAGGTCGAGAACGAGATCGAGATCCTCTCCGGCATCCGCAGCCCTCGCCTCGTCAATCTCATCGGCTTCACCCCCTCCGACGATCGGAGAGAGCGGCTCCTGGTGGTGGAGTTCATGCCCAACGGCACGCTCTACGACCTCCTCCACTCCAACCCACGCCCGCCCGGCTGGGCTCGCCGCCTCCGCCTCGCCCTCCAGACCGCCAAAGCCCTTCTCACCCTCCACTCCGCGCAGCCGCCCGTCATCCATCGCGACGTCAAGTCGGCCAATGTGCTGATCGACCAAGACTCCAACGCCCGGCTCGCCGATTTCGGTCTCGCCCTCCGCGACGACGACGACGACGACGCCGCCGGCGGCAAATTCCCCTCATCCGCCCGCTCCACCCCTCCCGCAGGCACGCTTGGCTACCTCGACCCCTCTTACGTCACGCCCGAGAGCCTGAGCACCAAGACCGACGTCTTCAGCTTCGGGATCCTGCTTCTCGAGATCATGAGCGGCCGGAAGGCGATCGACGTCGCCCACTCCCCGCCATCGGTCGTGGAGTGGGCCGTTCCCCTGTTGCGAAAAGGCAAGGTCTCGACGCTGTTCGATCCGAGGATCACGCCGCCCAAGAACCCACTGGCAAGGAAGCAGCTCGCGTCGCTCGCTGCCAGCTGCGTGCGGTCCCTCAAGGAGATGCGGCCTTCCATGGACGAGGTGGTGGGGCAGCTCAAGGTGTTGAGGAAGACAGTGCCTTCTAGGGCTTGGAACGGGCTCTCGGTCGGCAACCCATGCTCGGTAGTGGACGTAGAGAGGACCCTGACGAAGCTGAACTCTAGCAGTACCAATCAAAACCACAATTTGTGTTCAGATTCGAGGATTCATGGGGAGGAGGAGCCAATTGCAACCAGGCATGAAGAAATGCCCGTCCATGTCAGGAAGCTGCCTTCGACTGTGAAGGGATCCCGTTCTTTGTCGAGCTCAAGGAGGGGAAGTACAAATCTGTTGAATCTCATGGCTCAACCTAATGGAGAGCTGAAAGGGGAATCGGCAGTAGATGGGAACAGTAACGGTGGTCCGGCGATGGGCAGGGCGAAGGCTCTGCGTCTCCTCCATGATTTCTACGAAAGAGATGCGACTTGGCAGTCGAGGAGGAAGGCTAAGGACTCGCTGAAATCATTATGGAGAGTCGATGAGAAAGATGATGTGGATGAGAAAGCTCATGGCTGATCTGGAGATCCACTCTAAGCTGGGGCAGATGGTCCAGACCACATGGTATGTTGCATTTCATTTATGTTATTGTCGAATGAACCTTTTTTTTTCTTGGGCAAAGCAGATTATTATTTCTCATATATCGACATCTCCAGTTGTCTGCATGTGCATTCTGCTGCTGCTGCTTTTTTTTTTTTGTACTTTATTACTAGAAGATTACTATTGGTTTTTTTTTTCATTATTAGGAATCATTTTACTTCATACAATTATTAACAAACCCTTTACTTCATACAATCATTGGACAAATAATAAAATGTAATTTTACCGAATATAATTTCTCATTACTAATCATACTCTTATTTTGGACAATATCTCGACAACTCATTTCATCCGAAATAAAAAAAAAAGATAGAGAATTGTATGAGAGGAATCCAAAGAGCTTCTTATAATTAAGTGATAAGTTAAAGATATTTAGGAATATTAAAATTTTAAATTTAAATTATAAATAACAAAAAAATTAACAATAGAAATCTCATATTATTATTAATTTACAAAGAATAAGTGAATGGACTTTAGTATCATTAACTGTCAAAAGTCCTTATTAGCTTGAAATAGCTGATGCCCTTCTGAGCTGCTTTAGGACATGATGATGCTAGAACTAGAGATGAAGCTTGGCGTTCGAACAATCCATCAATCAGTAGATAAAGTCAGTGTGCACTCTGTTAAGTCTCTCATCTCCAACGCAACCTATGACCGGAATCAGGATCGAATGATAGATCAAGACTGCATAGTTTCATCTTCGTCGCCCGCCTTGGGCACTTCATTAAACATGTACTGGTTCTGATATTCCATTAGATACTGAGTTGATCTCTTCACATCCAGAAACAACTGATACACCCTGCTTATGTCTTCCATCTCTACTGTCTTCCCCTTCCGCTTCTGACAAGCCAGTGCAGCCACTGTGATAAGGTGGATGGCGTACCTCAACGACGTCTCCACCCCAATCTTTGTCAGCAAGAGCTTTGCGTCCTTGGACAACTCCACCTCTTCTTCTCCGCACCTGATCTCGATAATCTTGCCGATTTCTTCCTCTGTATATGGCTGAGTGGTTATGATGAGGAGGCGGTCTAAGAAATCGGCTGGGATTCCATGAGGCGACCGGTAGTTAGTTCCGCGGATAGTCGTGATCCCACGATTTGTTGCGATAACCAGTATTGGGGCCATCTCATTCTCCAATGCACGGTTGAGAAAGGAGAAGCACTCGATGTCTAGCATATGGACCTCATCGATGAACAGGACTCCTGGTATGATTTCGGCCTTCCCTTCCTCTTTCCACTCTGAAACCTTTGAATCAATCTGTTCTCTGACTTCGGCTCAGATTTCGCCAGTGTCACCAGTAAAAAGTGCAAGAAAACCCTGCGTCCTGAAATCCCAGTGAACAGAATGCTACTATGAGCAAGCTTGAAAATATGCACAAAAACAAAATATTGATGCTCCATTCATGCTAGTCCACTCGAATATTCCAGGAGATGTTTCACAAGTTCTAATGAAATATATAGCAGACATGATATGAAATGGCATGAAGAAAATAATCACTAGTGTGCTTCATATCTTTCTCAAGTATGCTATCAGTCCAACGTATTGTACTAACTGAAACCCTTATCGACTGGAAAGAACCTCAATCCCCTGGATTACTGCAAGCAAAGGCATAATGTGCACCAGAAAACTGTGATATCAAAATTGGGAACAGAGATACCTTACCAAATGCTTCAGAAAACCTGATATTAAATGAGCAAGAAGGTAAAAGTTGCACAGGGTACAAGTTACAGATTTATAAAACAATTTCTCGGTTGATTCCAACCCCACTATTCCAATCCACAGGTCCACACGATAGCTTATACCAATTGCAATTCTGATTTTGCAACATATGCTCCACACACTATCGAATATAACGAGAAAAGGGCTTCGGTGACATGAACTATGTCTACATCTTAGCAAATAATATCGTAGTAAGAATCCTAAATTCTTACGATACCACAATATTCGACAAACCAATGATACAAAATCTTTACCTGAAAGTAGATCCTTCAGTAGCATTGTAACTAATAGTCACTAGACAGTGTTACATGAACCGACATCAGAAGCTACCATGCAAATCAAATATTAAACTATTAGTAATTTTCTTTTGTTTGAAGTAAAACAAAATTATGAAGATATGTGGCACAGAGACAAACTAATATCAATAGCTGAATAATGAAACCATGAAAAGTAGAGAAAAGTTTCAGTAAGCATTTAATGACTAGGCATAATTTTGAACAAAATTTTGGTTAACCATATGGAAGATACAAAACCCAACAGATAAAACAAGTCACTTTGATCTTTCATCCAATAAAACCTTATATGGTGACTAGTGACTCCAAGAATATCAGATTTACAAACAAATAGACACCAGATGCCATCAACGAAGGGTTTTAAAAGATGAAAAGTCTTGCATATCAGGTCTTTAGATTCTGTTCAAGTAGTGAAGATGGCAACTTGTACATCACTTTCTTGATGTCATAATTCTTTCTTCTCACACCAACCATAGTCAATAACGAATCTAGTGCTTAAATCTGTATTCATATAATGTCAAGCTCATAAGCTACAAAATTTCACTTCAACCCTTGCATAATTTCTAGATCGTGTCAACCGGGTTTTTTTTTTTTCGCAAGCTTGGAGTATTTTTTTTCTAGATCTGTATTCATATAATGCCATCACACTTGGAGTTTTTTTTTGTTTTTTCGCAAGCTTCAAGCTGCAATTGGACTATCATATTTGAAGAATATTCATTAAACCTGCAGTCGCTCTAGCAAGCCCATTGTTCTATCAATCAACATCAAAAATCTCAAAATGAAAAGGAAAAGTTCTAAAAATCACTGACAGTATAACAATTGCACTGAATTTTCAATTCAAAATGTAAAGAAACAAACACCTTAGCAGGTACTTAGTTCATATGTAATCTTTATTTTAGACCTAAAATGGAGCTCTTTCATTCACAAAGTACTAATACAATGCATAAGGTTTGTGAATGGAAGCACTCATGGAGTCTTAAAAGATGATTTTTTTTTTCTTTTTTCTTATGCAATAGCATAATGGAAATGTATCACAAACTGAAAAGTAATAGTTTGGACAGAGAGGGCAATCTCATACCTGCTATTGATAACATCGATCTCATGAAGGGTGACACAATGCACCACCTCCTTCCTCTTCTGCAACTCTCCCTCTGGACACCTCACGAACTTGGTGCTCGGGCCGGTGGCATCATAGTCCCTCGAGCGCGTGATCGACCGCCCAAGCTTTGTGACCTTCCCAGATGCCCTATCCAGCGCTATCACATCCCCATTCTGCACCTTCTCCTTGCCCAGCGCTTCTATCATCTTCCCTCCGAGCTCATAGACCGTCTCCATATCGGTCGTCTTAAGGGTCAGTTTACCAGTTTTGGAAGAGGACTGACCCGCCGACGACCCAGCGCCGGCCGCAGGGCGGTCGATGGAGATCTCGACGACCTCGCCCTCGATGATCTCCGCCTCCTCCTTGATGCGGACGCCGATGGCCTTGCGGAAGGCCTGGGTGAGGGCCTCGGTCTTGGACAACTCGAGGGAGAAGATCTCGGAAGCGAAGACGGTCGCGAAGGGGGTCTCAGGACCAAGGGATTTAGCGAGGCCCATGGCGACGGCGGTCTTCCCGGTGCCAGGCTGGCCAGCGAGGAGGATGGCACGGCCGGCGATCTTGCCCTCCTTGATGAGGTTAAGTATGAGCCCAGCAGACTTGCGGGCGGCGCACTGTCCCACCATCCCCTCCGACACGGCACGGGCCTCGAGCCCCGCGTCGAGGCCGAGCCCCCGGATGTGGGAGTGTGCCCCGATGCGCTCGATCCGCATCAGGTCCCGCGCCTCCGATAGCTTCTTGAGCTCCGTCATCGACGACGATCGGGAGGAACCACCAACAGCAACGGCGAGGGTTTTGCTCCTCGAGGGCTTATTCTTAGGCTCTTCGAGCGCAGCAGAGGTAACACGAACACGAAGCAAACCTGAAGGAAAATGGCGGCCTTTTCACGGCCCAATAGCCCATTTCAGACTTATCTAAAGAGGCCCAATAAGTGGTAGGATCGGCCCAATATTAGGTTCATACCCAATTTAAATATAGAAATCCAAAATACTTATCAATCTCAAATAAAAAACAAGTCAAAATAAAAATAGAGTGATTACCTTCATCTTAACTATGCCTTGTTATCAATGCCTCCTGTCATCAGTTCTAATGATGTTTTCTTCACCACAACTCGAGCTCTGAGTCTGGAACTGTTGACACCACATCCGTTCCTACGGCACCATCAATTTGGGTGAGCACTGAGGAAGGTGGCAGCTGAAAGATTCTAGCTGGGCCAGGAGAAGACACATGCCACCAATCATGAAGTGTGCAGGTCTCATGGAGGTCCAGCGAGCAAATGCTTTTGCCTCAAACCTGCAGAGTCATTGGACTTCAGGGATGAAGCGGGTGGCTGTCACCTGTAAAGCAGACATTGCCTTGCAAACATCTGTTGAAGCAGAGAACATGAAGAAAGGCAATGATTCTCGATGACTCCCATCCACCTTCTGTGGTGGATCAATCTCTGATTGGGTGGTAGTCTTCGCGCGCGCACACACGCACTTGTCAGCTTTTGGTGGAGGAATAACTCCTTTTGATGGGTGGAAAAGGTATGCATATTCTCCCTTTTGATTTCCACTCCCAACATCTGTTCTGCTTTGGATGATTCTATCTTCTTTCAGGTATAAGATTGCTACCATTCTTTCTGTGAAAGATGATTTGGGCAAAAGATTTGAGCTTGAGCTTGAAACAGAGGAAGTGAATCCATTGTGTCAGCTTTAATTGGGTTTCTCAAAGAGATCCTTGTGAGAACTTTGCATCACAGTCAGATCTCCAAAAGGGAAGATGCCTTTTCTTTCTGTGCTGACTTCTTCTGTTTGTAACTTTGCATTGGCCATATGCTTGCTTTGACTCCTGGAAATGGACCCAATAGAGGCCACTGCAAGATTGGATCTCACAACATTATCTGCATTGCAGTACATGGATGTTTGCAATTCCTCTCTCTCTCTCTCTCTCTCTCTCTCTCTCTCTCTCTCTCTCTGCGTGCCATAATCTGTAGTTGGTGGAGCCACACTGTGAAATCCTCTTTTTCTAATGTGATCTAGTTTGGCAAGCTGAGTTGAGGTTACAAATTAATTTGAACCTCTAAAAACATATTTATTATATCAATATTTTTATATTTTAGTTTGAAATGAATGAATTTTTTCTTCAATATTTCATTGTTTTTGTTAAATTTAATGAACATGCAAGAGATTGTCAGACAAGCAAAAATATGTCAAAGATCTTACATGCTATTTGGTCCACCACCTTAATGCCATACCCTCAGTTACACCCTTTTCATGCATCCAATTCAACCATCCTATGAACTCCTCCTCATTTATGACAAGGAAAGATCTCCATTAGCGACAGTGTGACTGAGTGTTTGATATGCTTTCTGCTGAGGTATATTGTAAGATTATTTGGACCGGAATCGTGACACTTAGTCTCCAAATTTAATTAGCTATCTTAAATCTTCTTGCGTAGAGGTGGCACTTGGACCAAGCTATGAATGATACCAGGCAAAGAGCTCCGGCTATAAATTTGGAGTGCAGCAACATCCTGCCCCAGTCTGTTCTTGTGTTTGAGAGGGAAAAGGCAGGGGGAGTTTGGCAGGGAGATAGTGAGGTATAGATATATAAGGCCATCTTCTTCTCTCTCACCTTCCATAGGCAGAGAGGTATAGACATATAAGGCCACCATCTTGAAGCCAAGGGAGGTGGTCAGGAGGAAGAGAGCTGGGAATGGCTGCAGGAAGAGCAACCCTAGCACTGGGGGTAGCTTCTCTTCTTCTTGTGGCCTATGCTAGCGCGCATGGTACGTCAGTCTTTTAGGTTGCATTTGCGTTAGGCTCTCCCTTTCTTGCTGAAACAGCTTCTTGATTCATAAATGGAATGGTGCTCGGTTGTTATGTACTACTGCTTGTTAGGAATCACTTCATTTCAGATGTTTATGTGCTAGAGATAGAGCTTTCTTGTTGCTTTCTCTCATCTGACCTTTAATCTCTGTTGAAGGGAAAAATATGCCTCCATGAAATAGAAATAAAATCTTCATCACCATCACTAGAAGTCTATGATAAATAGTCATTGTTGTTGTAGTAGAGCATGCACATTATTTTAGTCTACCAAGTTAACATGCTGTGTTAAGTCTTTTGATGTCTGAGTCTGACCATTCCTTGTAAATTGGTTTTGCTCCACAGATTTTGTAAGGTTTGGGTACAGGGGAGCAATTGGGCCTGACAAGTGGGGTAGCTTATGCCCTGAGTATGAACTGTGCTCAAAAGGAAAGCATCAGTCTCCAATCAATATTGTGAAAGATGATGTGGTCTATGATCCGACGCTTGAACCTCTTCAGAGGGATTATGCTGCCACAAATGCTACCCTCGTCGACAATGGCTTCAACATTGCGGTTTGTTTCTTAGTTAACTGGTGACAAACAAACACTAAAGTGAGAAAAGAAAGGAGAAGAGGAAGCATATAAGAAGCAGCATAATGGCAAATTAAGTCAATTATATGATCCATCTATAATTCTAAACATGTAAACAGATAGTAATTATTTAGTTGGCTTTCATAATTCAGCAAAGGTTTTATTTTGTTTTCCTGAAGAAGGTTGTGTTGTCTCTTTGTTTCTTAAGTTTTCTCCATTTAAGTCATTCCATGAAAACTCCTTTTGTCCTGTGTTATAACACAATAACTAAGGTGTGTAAAATAATCTTAAATGTGGAAACAAATAAAAAACTTTTAGTGAAACTTTTTGAAAAGAAAAAGCCTTTTTGGGAAAATAACTGCTCCAATATAGGTCATGAAATTGATTTTGCGGAATTCAAAGATTGTAAACTTGTTTAGCTAAAGAGGCCTAAGCATCAGAACTTTCTGAGCATGATCTTATATACACACAATTTGTACACAATATTACTCCAGCAAGTGGATCGACTTTCCCAAAATAAAAAGAAGGAAGAAAGCCTAAACTAATCTGCAATTTGCAAAATTACTTCTTATCGTTTATTTCTATCGCATATAGTAATTGTGTTTCATTCTTCTTCTATGGTTTTATGCATAATTTCTTGCTGAAATACTATTCATATTTTACATTCTTATTTTGGTTTGATATTTCTTATTTGAATGAAAGCTTTGGATACCAAGTTTTCAAGGTTCATGACTGGCTTAATTAGCCGATGTTGGTTTAGCATATAACTAGTTACCTAGTTTGATTCTTAATGTTTATTACCCAACATCTTCCATTAAAACATTTTTTTCTTATCAGAAATCAGTTTAAGCATTTCATCAACATGTATGATATGTTTATATCAGTGCGATAACGAAATCTCAAGTAGCTAATTTCTGGTCTTCATTGTAGCTTCGGTATGACAGTGGTGTAGGGCATGTGACTGTGGGTGGAAAGAACTACACCTTGATACAAATGCATTGGCATTCACCTTCTGAGCACACAATTGATGGAGAGCGGTATTCACTATCTTTACTCCTCTTACTACTTCCAACAATTACAACAACAGTAATCTTGATACCAGTAGTGCCATCATTTGCAATTTGTAAGCAAGTATACAGTCAAAAGCAAATAACTATCTCACCTTTCTACACTCATGATGGCTGCAAGTCCATTAAGATTAAACACCTTATAAAACTGTAGCCTCATCCTTGTGTGATCAGTTTTTCTGCAAAACCAAAATGTGAACTTGATGATCGAACTTTACAGTTGTGCAAGTAGTAGAATTATCAGATCTGAAGCTTTTGTGAAACACAAGTTGATGTAAAATTACCGTAAAGCTTGAATGTAAAGCTTGAATTGTGGCATGAGCAACTCTTCTTTAGCCCCGAAATGGGATATAAATGAGGGCTTATGTGGAATTGTTTGCTCCATGCACCAGCAACACTACAAATTCTATCTGCTATTTCTTTCTGTTTTGGTGCCTCAAATTACTATTGCAAATCAACAGATTCCCTGTGGAGCTCCATCTTGTTCACAGTAGTGATGATGGCAACATCACAGTTGTAGCAATCCTGTATCAATTCGGCCATCCTGATCCTTTCCTCTTCCAGGTATCGATGTCCATGCCTCTCCTTCTTTCCCTTTACTTCTCTGTGAGAAATGAATGAGCCTATATCTGCCATCCAATCCCTCAACCGGCTTCATCTCATTGCTGAATTTGCGATAGTGAGTACGTCTATAAGCAGTACAAAATAAAACACAAGTTGAGGCTCTACTTTTGCATGAACTAGTGACGGCCAATGTATGCAAGCTTATCCATACAAACAAGCGAATTGTTTCCGTAGATGTCACACCCCAGATTTATAAAAAAATAAGCCATTATTTCAATATTCATAATTTACAGAAGAGTTTTTTTTTTTTTTTAATTCAAATTCTTGTCTTTACAATCTAATAGTGGAGTTATTGGAACTAAACATCATCAAGCATTACTCAGTTTTGTTGACAGGAAAACCCTGCTACACATATAAAATCTTTCCTCCTACTTAGCTGCTTGCTGATTCTTGAACTGCAGATAAAGAACAAGGTTGCTGAACTGGCCAAGGAAGTCTGCGCTGGTGATGAAGAGGCACATGTTCCAGTCGGAATTGTGCAAACGAGGGCCATGAAACGCCACTCTCGCAAGTACTTCAGATATGTTGGATCGCTTTCCACACCTCCATGCACTGAGAATGTCATTTGGAACATCCTCGGCAAGGTATCCTACTTAATTATGAACCTTTTCATCATGGCATTCTATATGTTAATTGGACATCATTACAACCCAAAAGCTTGAGTTGTTTACGTTGCAAATCGACACCGATATAAATAGCTCAACTCTTTGAACACTCAACCATGTGAGACTATTTTTTAGCTCATCTTTCGGTTCTAATGCCTGCAACTGCATCATGCTACTATAGGTGAGGGAGATGACCGCGGAACAATTAGCTGAACTGAAGGCGCCTTTGCACGAGGAGTACTACAACAACTCAAGGCCAACACAGCCATTGAATGGGAGGACGGTGCTGCTCTACGACGAGTCTAAGGCCAGTTAACCTCAGTATAACCAAAGATAACATGCATCATCACCTGGATTGTCATTGTATCACTGAAGAGGAAGAAATGAATGATGTACGAAGCTACATTTCAGCTAGTACAGTTTGAAATCTCTTTGGAGTTTGAAATGCTGCCTGCACCCAGTTGTAACGAGTGCTACTTTTTCAAATGAATCAGAGTAATTTCCTTTTTATCAGCTAAACATGTACTTCATGAATGATTCCTGAGACGTAGAGCTGCAATGTCATGGCCTTCCGAAGTCACATCTCAACTCTTTTGTGTTGCCCAAATAAGTGTATTTGAGCATATTTATTAAGGAAAAAAGTTATTGATATTTTGGTCAACCCGATATGATCCAGATCCATATACGCAGGGTTTATCCGAGGTGTCTCCAAGGTAAAAATGATAAGCTCCTAGGGTATCACTTGCACAAAGATCGAGGTCAAAAGAGGTTACTCGACCTCGTCCCTTCGACTTTGATGCCCATGTTAATTACCCGAGGTGCACGAATGCGGGTGTGAATAGTTTCCCTTTTCTCTATGTTGAAGGTAAGCTTTTATACCTCGTAAAAGGCAAGAAAGAAGTTATGATTGTCTTTCTAGTTGAATGGCGAAGCTTATGATTATTTTTATAGTCATAAATAGTAAGAAAGAAGTTTGTGATTGTTCTGGTCATAAATGGTAAGAAGAATACTTCGTCTTCTCCTCCCTCTTTAGGCACCATGTGGCGATGATGTGTCGTGGATGACTATCCCACAATGTATCCCTAATCATTTGTCCCACCCAAAGGCGTGCTTCAGGGCTCTTTCGAAAAGGGTTCGAATTGCCACCGATGGCTTTAGGCATATATTCCCGAAGAAGTGAAGCTCAAACTCTCTAACAAGCTAAACAAAGAAACTAATGAAGAGCGACTTTGGACGGGTGTACCATTCTCATGTTGAGCCTCTTAATGTAGTTGGGAAGGTGCGACACATCAAGGCATTTGAAGTACTGTATAACAATATT
Source organism: Musa acuminata AAA Group (assembly GCF_036884655.1). Taxonomy (NCBI): domain Eukaryota; kingdom Viridiplantae; phylum Streptophyta; class Magnoliopsida; order Zingiberales; family Musaceae; genus Musa; species Musa acuminata. Next base: position 25,368,839 of record NC_088350.1, read on the forward strand.
TGGACTCGGAAAGCAACAATGTGCTCCAGTGGGTCAGTGTTACTGTCAAAGGCCTCCAATGATGAGAGATGAAAATTAGTCAGGATTGACTTATCTTGGATGCTTGTGATGAATGACGACCAACTCGATGTGGTGTTGGCCGACCCTTCTCTAAATTGTTAGAATTCTGGTCATATCTCTTCCAAGCATTGGTCCATTTGCCATAGCTAGATCCTTATGAAATTGTTCATTGAATATGTTGATTGAGTATGAGATTTAGGTGAAACTGAGTGATGGTGTGGTAGTCCACTGAACTCCACGATTAGGGAATGAGGTGCTTCCTCGACCGATGGTTCAACGGGCCTCGAGCGTTCTTGAAACGTTATTGCATAATGTGGAGGAACCCCGTCAGGCATTATTGCCAATGGCGATTTAGCTATTGACTATGGTTGAGGTGGTGATATTGCTAGTTGGGTTAGTTGGGCCAAGAGTAGAGCAACAACTTATATCATACCCATTAGTGTCTATATTTACTAGGTGAGGTTTAAGAATGTTTTAGCAGGACAAGCAAGTGGCTCGGGGTCACCCCTAGGTCGTTAAACAGACACTAGTATCGTGTCGATGTTTGCGCCAAGGTGGACGCTTCCACTTGCAGAAAGGGAGGCTGCTGCCCCCGTAAATAAAAGTGTTGTGAGTCAGGGGTAGAGCCTCCTCACTCGGGCATTCGTTAAGAGGGATAGTAGGTGGACGTTCCTGGGACATCAGGCCCTCCTTCTAATGCATGAATGTTAAAGGAAAAAGTCGTTGACGTATTGGTCAGCTCGATACGATCCAAACATGTATACGTAGGGTTGTTTGATATGCCTCCAAGATGGAAACGATGAGCTCTTAGGTGTCACCTGCATAAAAATTAAGGTCGGGAGAAGTTTCCTGACCCGATCCCTCTAACGCTCAAATTACTAACCCAAGATACATGAGTGCAAGTAGTCCATATTTTCTCAGTGTTAAAAGAGAGCTTTTGTACCTAAAATTTATGATTATCGTTTTAGTTATAAACGATGAGAAGGAGGCTTGTGATTGTTTCTCCTATTTTTAGGAGAATGATAAATGATAAGAATGAAGCTTCATCTTCTCCTCACTTTAGCTTTCATCTACAAATAAACAATGTCGGTTTATTCTCCTATTTTTATTCTTCATTGAAGTTTAACTAGTTTTTAGCATACTCTCTTACCAAGCTTATCTCGATGGACTTTCAAATGACAATGTATGTCAAGTGGAAAATATTCATCCATTTAATGGTTTAATACTTACATGTCATCAAATTTCTATAGTTTTTAGGTTATAAAAAGGCTCAAATGTCTTACGTTTACAAATTTGTTATCAATGAACAATTTTGTACATGAAAGATTTGGATCCTTCTTCATTTTGATTTTAGGTAAATGACATTCATGGAAAATGCACAAATTCTAAAGGAAAATAGTGTTATATCTTTCTTTACCATCTTTTATTTTCATAATTTCCCCCATTTTTCTTTAATAAAGAAGACTTATGACGTCATCTCGACGTCGGCCAAGCCGGCCGGCCGGCCGGCCTGGTTTAAAGAACGTTTGCTACGACGCGTACGCGCCGTGAAGACTTTGTGTGGGACCCACCCGCCGACCGCGGCTGAACCCACGCGGGAGGCCGGTAGATGAGTAGGGTAACCGCAAAAAGGAAACATACACGTCACTACGTGCTTTTTCCGTGGATAATATAGAGGAAAAGAATTAGATTCGATGCAATCCCAAACGCCTTAATCTCCGTGAAATTTAAAGGCAATAGTAGATTTAATTGCACATTAATGTCGGAATTTACATGCGAATTAATCACAACATTTACTCCCTCTTAATTGACTAACTTTCTCCTTACAGCTGACCGAGCCTCGTTCTCGTCTCCTCTCCCTCTCTCTCTCTCTCTCTCTCTCTCCTGTTCTGTTCGTTTTTGTCTCGCCTTTCTCGCTCTTGTCTGTCTATCTTCTCTTGAGGTGTCGCTTTCCGTATCGGATAAGGAATGATTCTTTTTGTTTGGTTCTCATGCGGTCATTCGATGAGATTCCAGGCAACACTTTGTTGGGATTGATCGCAGAGGAGGGAGAGATTTGATATGGGTTGTTTCCCGTGTTTCGAATCGCCCGAGGAGGAGGACAAGAAGAAGAGGAGTGAGGTGGGAGGAGGAGGGGATTCGAAGGCGGAGGCTTCGGCTGGGGTCCGTTTTGGTAAGAAATTTGGTTTTATTAGGTAAAGATTGGATTTTTATGAGTATTCTATCAATCTGATGGGCAGTATCTGCTGTTCAGTTGTAGTGTTCGTTGATTCGGTCTCGACCGTTCACTTCTGTATAGTTCTAGTGGGATCTGTGGAATCTCAATTCCAACCTGGTGCTTTTAGGATATTAGTATTTTATTGTATTGTTCCCTGAATTGATCGAGAATGTATGTGATCATATTTATGGGGCTTGCTGTTGTTGCGTCTTCGTTTAGAATCATGTCGATTGGAACTATCGCTTTCTAGCTGTCTGTTTCTGCTACAATACAATTCGGTCATTATTTCAAATTCAAAATTCAATCATGAAAAGGTTTACCGAAGATGTATGCATGGCCTTTGTCATGCCTTTTTCTTTCAGAAGATTATGATAGATGTAAATTAGTCTTTCTGCTTCTGAACAATATGATTGAAGAATTGTAGTGGCTTCTCTAAGTAATGCTTGTGAATTTACTTGTCAATTTTATGTACATTTTAACTCATAATTCAGCTCAAAAGTATGTCTTACTTAGTGGTGTTTGATCTAATCTGATTTTTTGCTTATCGTGCTAAATGGCTTGTGGTGTAAGACAAATCAAAATCGAGAAACGTCTCAGACTCTAAGAAGGAAGCATCGGCTCCAAAAGAAGAAAATGCTGGACTTATTGCATCACGTACTTTCACCTTCCATGAGCTTGCTGCAGCCACCAGGAATTTTAGACAAGATTGCCTTCTGGGTGAAGGTGGTTTTGGCCGTGTATACAAAGGAATGTTGGATGATGGACAGGTTAGTGTCATTTTGTTTCAAATCATCTAATGGATGGGTCCCAAGTAGTTGGGACATTACGGCTTCTTGTAGTCGTTGTAGCACCGAATGCATCGGTATGCCATAATTGAGTTGACAGCAATGTGGGTAGCCAAAGAACCTTCTTGTTCTCTGCATTTGTTCTGTGTTTTCACTTAGTACTTATCTTGATTATGTTCTTTATCGATGGACACTGCTACTAACATAAGTTTTGCAGGTTGTCGCTGTTAAACAACTCGACCTAAATGGACTTCAAGGGAACAGAGAGTTTCTAGTGGAGGTCCTTATGCTATGCCTGTTGCATCACTCTAATCTTGTCAATTTGGTTGGTTATTGTGCTGATGGCGATCAACGCCTCCTTGTCTATGAGTTTATGCCATTGGGATCATTACAGGATCATTTGCATGGTCAGGCTCCATACTTATACTGGTGATTTATATTTAACTTTTCTTAATTGTAGTGCTTGTGATCCATATAATTAGATACATAGTGGTTCTATCATAGTTACAGATCATGTTAAGAATTTCACTGTTTCTTATAGCTGGTTTCTTTAACAGCTTTCGAATTGGTCATCTATTTGTGTATTGTTATACATAGTATTTCCATGTTTACCATACCAAAGTATCTGATCATCTTTAGTTTGTTGTATAACCTCTGTTATCTATCTCAAAAGCTACGAGCAATAGCAATGCTATTTCGGTGTTGGACAATCATTTGATGTTGAAATTTTTATCAGCAATCACACATACTTCCTAAATGCTTTCCTTCAAATATATCCCCTTTTGCTGCCAAATGCTTTCTAAGGTCATCAGATGGTTGGTGAACTGAAAAGAACCAATAATATTTCTCGATCCTCTTTCTTACTTGTGGTATCCCACTTTACTCTCCAAATGCAGTCATAGAAGCTGCTTTCAAGCCATGTAGTTGAGATAAATTAGATACTAACATCAATAGACAGTTCTTGATAAAATTGTAGTGTCAGATTATTTTGCTTGATCTTTGCTAAATTGCCTGATGCCTGACCAATGCTAGAAAAGTCAAGATCATTATCATAATCTGCTGTTCTAGAAAAAAGGGTTCAGATTGGATGATACGGATTGGAGGATCGGATTTTGCAAAATATTGTTAAAACAAAGTCAGAAATCCATAAAATCATACTATTGAATAAAAATCATATTCACTTCAGAGGATATGGATCAGGCTGCATGAGAATCATCCTATTGATGAACTTTAACTACAAAAGTCCTTAATTGTTAGAAATACTGAGATTCCTATGCCGGTGCTTTTATATTGTTAATAATGATCAACATAATTTATTGGACATTTGCATTGAGCCATGTGGCCCGTAATTCTTGAGTCCAAGTTATGAATTCATCCTGAGAAGTAACATCTGTTTGTCATTATTTTTCATGGTGGGGTTATTCTTGAAAGAAAGAATTTCATCCTGGATGATTATAAATGTGAGCTACATAAGTTGCTTTTAAGATCTTTTGCTGCTTTCGACTTGATGAAATTATTTGCTCCATTGTCAAGTAACTTAGAAGAAAACAATGTATTTAATATAGTTTTGTAAATTGGTGTATGCAATTATGCGCTTGTTTATGACTTTCTGATTGAATGGTTTGTCATTTTTGATAGACATACCACCTTATAAGGAACCCCTGGACTGGAATACTAGAATGAAAATAGCAGCTGGTGCAGCCAAAGGCTTGGAATACCTGCATGATAAGGCGGACCCTCCAGTTATTTATCGAGATTTTAAGTCATCTAATATACTTCTCGGTGAAGGATATCATCCGAAGTTATCAGACTTTGGCCTTGCAAAACTTGGTCCCGTTGGCGACAAGACTCATGTCTCGACGAGGGTGATGGGCACATATGGTTACTGTGCTCCTGAGTATGCTATGACTGGGCAGCTAACAGTAAAATCCGATGTTTATAGTTTTGGTGTTGTCTTTCTTGAGCTGATTACTGGACGGAAAGCCATCGATGTTACCCGACCTGCAGGAGAACAGAATGTAGTCTTATGGGTAGGTTGATCCCTTACTTTGTTTCATAGCTTTGCTTGGCATACTAGATTAATTTGTGCATGCACTTGTAGAAGTTCATGCCATTTCATTGCTTTAAAATGTGAATTACTTTGAGAATGTGATCGATGCTGCACTTCTGCATACTACCGAACCTCTTCTTCAACTTGGAACTATGTTCCTCAGGAAGTAATTCTGCCTCCTGTTTGCTTGGATCTACACATATAAAATCACAATTTCAGGGTATGGTTCTTCAGATTCTATTTCATATCATAGATCCCGAAAGCAAGATCTAGATTACTTCAATTAACAAACAATGAATTTTGGGTTTCTCTTACCCTCTTGAGGATTCTAGTTTCGGATTTTAACCAAAAATTCTCTTTTTGATTCATTTGCAGGCTCGTCCATTGTTTAAAGACCGACGAAAGTTCCCTAAAATGGTTGACCCCTTGCTTCAAGGCTGTTATCCAATAAGAGGTCTATATCAAGCTCTAGCTGTTGCAGCAATGTGCTTGCAAGAACAAGCAGCAACTCGACCCCTCATAGGTGAAGTTGTGACAGCACTTTCATATTTAGCATCACAATCCTATGACCCAAATGCAACTGCAGTTCAAAATGCCGGGATCTGTTCATCGACCCAACGGGTTAGGGAGGACAAAAGACTCCTTGGAGGCAGGTTTGTTGATGAACATGTTGTGCATTCACCACATCATGACTCTTCCGACTTCAGGCAAAGGCATCAAGAGGAGGAAGTATGCACGAGGGTAGATGTAGGCAGAGCCCGAGGCTCACTGAAAAACCTCAGTAATGGTCTTGTTAGAGAGGGAGTTGTCACTGAAGCCAAAGTCTGGGGCAAGAATTTGACAGAGAAAGAGGACAGAAGTGCCTGGTACTAAGCATTTTTCTCAGACATAATAATCCTTACATGGTGCATTGCTTGTCGCGCTCTTATACCAGAAAACATCGATACCGGTCAGAGTTTAGATGGCCAGGACATATATGATGCTGCACATACTTTCTTTGCCAATAAGTTTCATGCTGTGATGCCCTTGGTTGAGAATCAAGTCTGCTGCTTTTTGAATTCTATGTTAAGTGCTCAGACTCAGATGTTTTTTGGTGCAACTTGATGCACATTCAATGTAGGGGGCTTTTTGGATCAATAAACACAAGACAATGTTATTAGAATTTTGTCCATACCATATGAATCTGGTTTAGCTGTTCCCAGTCTGATGTGGTACTTAATAGAATATGCAATGCATCTCTCAGTTCAAAGTGGTTATTGGATTCCTTTTTCTGCTGTATTTTATTCTCAATGTTCTTTACATATCATTATTGTTTGATCCATAAACCTGTCTGTGAAATAGCTTCTTGCAATCTGTGAGAGTTGTATTTGTTTTATCTGACTTGGACCATTAACCAAAAGATAAATTATGCAGAAACATTCCTTTTCTCCCTCAAAAAAATCTCTCCTGATGAACTTTAAACCAAAACTCAGCCCCTTCTCATACAGTGATCAGCTTCAAATCTTTGTAGTGATGATCCTAAAGAATTTATCTGTCCTATTTTGGAGTGTCATATAAAATTAATTTCTTTTTTCCTCCCTTTTTTGTGTTTTTGACAATCTTTGGCTTGAAGTATTATTGTCCTCTTGAAGTATAATAACTCTTAATTTGCTATCTTATATATTATTAAACCCGAAACTCCTATTGTTGTGTTTTTTCTGTTTGATTTTTTTTTTGTCTTATTGGTATATATAAATATATGTTTTTATTTACGATATTTTGTAATAATTTTCGGTCAAACTTATGTGTCGGGTTCGTGTTGGTCAACGGGATGACCTGATTCGAGCTCTCCAAGCTGATGTGTCGAGCCGTCCACGGCGGTCAAGTCGGCTCTGTCAGCTCTTAAACAGACGTGTCGAGCCTGCCACGCGGTTGATGATGGCTTGCCACGAATAACTGCCAATCGGAGCTTGCCACATGGGCCGGTACGCCAAGCGGGTGGATTTCTCGCTGCATCAGATATCACACTTCAATTAACTCCCGCCTTCACTCTAGTTCACCTTAAATCACTCGCTCTTCAAAAGGACCACCAGGCGCCTACCCACCTTCGCACCCAAACAGTGTTTCGCTTACGTTAACCTCACCTAGGGATCCTGGAACGCGTTTCTCTGAACTCTTCGGGCAAAGCAGCGCGAGAAGGGAGGGGAGAGGGAGATCAGCCGAGAGGATGGGTTGGCTTGCGGACAGCTTGGATTCCATCCGTACTCTTCAGATCAGGCACGTCCTCACCCAGATCGTCAGCCTCGGTTCGTCCCTATTCTTTTTGTAGATTTCTCGTTCCTCTTTTTTCTCGATGGCCTCGAAATAGGGTTTTCTTGTTCTTTACTGAACCCTTGCGAAGTCTTGGATCGGGAATTGGGGATTGTTTAACCTCTCGATTTGAAGTGTGGGGGGTGATTTCTTGTAGGTATGATCGTGACATCGGCTCTCATCATATGGAAAGGATTGATGTGTGTGACTGGAAGCGAATCTCCCGTCGTGGTCGTTCTCTCCGGAAGCATGGAACCCGGATTCAAGAGGGTTAGTGGCTTTGAGATCTTTTTATTGATCGATTATTGCTTCGGATCTATTGATGCAATGCGGGTGGGTTAGAACAAAGTTGTTCTTATGAACCTTTTATATAGTTAAGACTTGTAGGGTGACATTCCTTAGTGGTAAGCAAGACAACAGATAGTAAATATAGCGCAAGTGATGGAGGAGAGCCAAGGAAGAGGAGAGATGAATGGTGGGGAATGATATAAATTTATAAAATGGACGAAATACAAAGAAAGAGATAGCATAAAAGGGTCATGGTGAACACAAAGAACTTTCCTAATCAGATTTATTTCTCTAGGACTTACAAGCATCTTATAATACTGCCTAAAGATTCCACCATTTTAAGACTGTTCTACCAAGAAACATATTACCCATATTTTTTGGAATCAATAATCATGCTGAATGCGTTCCAATCAAACCTCGGAACTTAGAATCATTCACAGCCAATATCTAGCTTAATAGACCCTTTAGAATATAAAAAATAAAGAAAAATCTAGAAAATTAAAAACAATTCTTTGAAGACTTGACCATACATTTACCATTGGCCGTTAATTTCAACTGTGATTATGTTGCAGCATCTTTTGATTATAAGAATAAAAAAATGAATTTTGCACTCTTGTATTATATTCAGATTGTGATGGGTGTGCACTTGTCAGTTTGCTTACTAATTGTATGCACTTAGACCATATATGAGTCTGGCATTTTTGCATCATGTGCAAGATGGATGTTTAGAGCATCATTGGACAAGTGTCTTCCAAGTTAAAAATGTTATATAAGTGAAATCCTATATTATGTCATTTGATTTTTGGAGATTCAAGCTTTCATATGTATTAGAATCAGCGAATCACTGTGTGTTTTGGTTACGCTTTTCTTCCTTTGGTTTAGATTAATGCACCGCTAGGTTTGTAGACTATATGTTCAGGCCTATTATTAGTTTTAGCATATTAATTTCCAGATATGAAAACCTTCCCGATAATCAGCTTCGAACTGCCAAGTTCTTATCTATGTAAAAATCTTTGTTTTCTTTCTGACTAAGCTTAAGGATCTCCCTGAACTATCATGGATTTGGTATAATGATGTAATTAACTATGTTGTTGTTGTTACAGGGTGATATTCTCTTTCTTCACATGAGTAAGGATCCTATTCGAGCTGGAGAAATAGTTGTATTCAATGTTGACGTAAGTATTGTGGACATTACCTTAGGCTAGTGTTTGTTACATTTTGCCAGCATCTCCCCTCCATCACTACTATCTTGCTGCTTTTCCTTTTGCAATAAGATATGCTAGTTTAATTTAAGTCATATATCTAACTTTCATTGTCCATTTGTTTACACTAATTCTTTGATATATGTTTTATGCTTTGATAAAAGAAATCTTTTTCCTCTTGTTCTTATTTAGTATCCATCTTATATATCACAAATGTACTGAATTTTCCATACAATCACAGAATGTTGTTGCATGATTTAGACATTCTAGCTCAACATTTTGAAGCGAGTTTCATTCATGAATATGTTATTTTAACTGTTTCATTCATAAATAGATATTCTAGCTGATCCTGATGCTGCTATGTTTTTGATACCATAATACAATATCTCTTTCTCCTTTTCTTCAGAAAAAAATAAACTTTTTAGGTTTACATAACTGTGTGAAATACACAAATAGGATTAACTAGGAACTTACAAACATAACCACTAAAATAAGACACATTTGTTCCATTTTTATTGGGCCTTCTGTGGACTTTTAAATTGCATTTGTTTCTATTTTTTATCTAACACCTTAACTTTTTCAATTTTTCATGTCCTCTTCCTCCTTTTGTGAACATCACAGGGCACAAACAATTTTTAGTTATTTGTTAAATTGATCTTGGCATAGGTGGCATGTGAGGATTTTCAATAGGAAGGGAGTGTTTGTTGAAGGTTTAAGAGAGCATTTTTATAAAGAAGCTCAAGGAAGCATGTAAATTTGTGCCTAATTTTGGGTTCTACTGCTTTTCATTACACCATAAGGATTTCCATTTCTTTTAGGATGTTTTCATCAGTTGGATAATGCTTAATTGTAACTTCTCAAGTCTCTTCATTTTTTGTTTTGCAATTTTTTCTTCTTTTGGTTTGTGAAGTTTTGTTATCCATGCTTTTCAGGGACGTGAAATTCCAATTGTTCATCGTGTAATCAAGGTGAGCTTCTTTTCATTCTTTTTTTCCTTCCTTTTTGTTGATTACTTATTATATGTTACTCATTGTTATATCCAAATTCCAAATCCAAATCCAATTTCCACTAGTGCCTTTGGTTTTTTCAATTTGATGAATGATATCAGCATTGTGCAAATCCAATTTCTATTAATACATTGACGGTGTTTCTGTTTTAGCAACTATGTAGTTCATCTGTTTTAAACTCAGTTTTGCTATAGGAAAATCCATCTTATACATTTTGAATCTGAAATTTGTCAGACAGTTAAAAATATGTTATTCTTTGGGTCATGATAAATTTTCCTGTTTATTATTTTCCTTCTGCTTTCTCCAGTATTCATATATGTGGTAGAGGCCTAGTTCAAGCCAACTTATGATCATCACTAATTGTGTAGCTAGTGAAATCCAACATGGTATTAAAATGGTGGAAATGTGTCGCATGGTTAAGGACGTATACTTTAGCCACTAGAAGTTCAATTAAATTTCTTATGATATGCAAATATGTTGTTTCTAGAAGTATAAAGCTTAAGGTGGTTTGCAGCACACAAATATTTTAGAATTAGCTGCTTGTGTGTTTTTCTGAAAAAGGGTGATGGTATCTTTGTGATGCACATGATGGGAATATTTGATTGAAATGAATTTTATTTTCTAAAATTTGATGAATGTGGAGAGCTGGCCTTGGGACAATAGTAAGATTGCTCCTTTATCTTTAAATATTTAAAGGTAAAATTGCGTATATAGACCCTCCCCAAACTCCTCATTGATGGGAGCCCCTTTACCGTCTACCATCATCTAAATGATATTTAGCATTTGTGATCTCTTTGTGCTGTCAACTTAATTTTGCATCAATCTATTTTCTGTGATCCTTAAGTTTTCATATGCTTTAGTCATCTATGCTAAGTCTTTTAGCAGGATTTTAGCCCTGATTCCCTGAAGTTCTGAACTTATTGTATTTTCTATAATTCTATATCCAGGTTCATGAGCGGCAGGATACTGGAGAAGTCGATATTCTTACAAAAGGTACCAAAATTCTATAATTGGTTCTCTCTAGATAATTAGTAGAGCTTCACCTTTCAACTAATGTATTTCTATTAGTTTATGAAGGGCATTGTAACATGTATCATGTGACCCTTGTAATTTCTTTGGCAAATGATTATGCATGTGCAGTGGGAAACATATTTCTTTTGCAAATAATTATACATGTGCAGTAGGAACAGCCTCTCTATATTTAAAGGTAAGACTATATACATTGACTCTTCTAGGACCTTATATAGGCGGCGCCCCGTGCACTGGGTATGTTCTTTTTAGTAGGAAATAGAACAAAAGCATCTGTTACTGCTTTGAGTAACCTCAACTTAAACTGCAATTTTGAGAAGTTTATTAAGTTTTTGGGTTGTTTTAACTTGGTTGCAGTACATGGCATCTAAAGTAATAGCAAACACAGTCTATATGTTCCTTGTTTATCCTTAATTTGCAATTGTGAGATTTCAGATACATTCTTGTATTTACTTTCCATCTTGTTCTTTCCGTAAGATATATTTTCTGAATAACTTTATGGTGGAAAGGGTTGAGTAATAATAGTAAATTCTGATCTAATTTTCAGGGGATAATAATTTTGGTGATGATAGGCTTCTCTATGCCCATGGTCAGCTCTGGCTCCAGCGTCATCACATCATGGGCCGTGCTGTAGGGTATGTCCTATTGTACTCAGCTTAAGTGATGCATCCTCAAAAATTTTATCTTGTACAACTGAGCTTCAATTATCCAAGCTAACTTTGTCCATCACATGTCTGAATGAATGACATACATTTTTATCTTAACAGGTTTCTACCATATGTTGGTTGGGTTACAATTATCATGACTGAGAAACCAATTATTAAGGTATGATTTCTACCAAGTAGATGTCATATGTTATAATCTCACACTTTAATATCATCAAAGGTTGGTAGGCAGAAAAAGGCTGCTTTCCTCGGTTTATATTTTTTCCTTTTTAGCACATATCAAGGCTTTTAGTCTGGCAACATAGCTATTATATTTGGATATCTGGCCCACTCAACAGTCTCATTATTTTTCTGGGAATCCTCAGCACTATAACCTTGAAATCCTTGTATATGCCAAACAAATATCCAAGGTTGATCGATTAGATTGTGCTAGCATGATAACCATCAACACCTAAATGGCTAGGTATCAGTTCATTGTTTCCCGTAACTGAGACAAATGCAGCAAGTGTGAGTTATAACATCTGTTGAGTTCAAATCTTCAACATTCATCTCATCATCTCTGTGTCATGTGGTCAATCTTCCCTGTTTAATCCACAGTCTTTTCTTCACGTATATGATGCATAATCTGTTGTCTTATCCCTGAGTTCAGAGATATTGTTTTCGTGGTGCGAGTTCTGGTCACCCATGTGGCAGAGATGCATGCAACCTTGTCATCCTGATGCCAAGTTTAGGACAGATTTGAAACTGATTTATGCTCTAATGGTTTAGGATGATATTTTTAGGCATTTGGCCTATGTTTAGAATTATCGGTCGATGGACTAAACTATTTATCATATGGTGGCAATTAGAAGCCTCCAGTTGGACTTGTTGCTACATGTTGTCATTCTGATTAAAAAAAAAAAAGGCTGGAAACGAAAATAACAAAAGAAAGCTTACATGAAATTTTTTATTAGTTCATGTGCTGACGGCCTACTGGAGTAGATTGTTGGATCAGACAAGCCTACATGATGGATGCTGCTTGTTTTGGCACCTGCACTTGTTCATCGCTTTAGTTGCCCATATTTTGATATCTTCATTTTGCATATTGCAGTACTTGCTGATTGGTGCTCTGGGATTGCTGGTCATAACGTCCAAGGAGTAGAACTGTTGCAGTCGCAGAGGAATCTATGGATAACATTTAACATGCGCGGCTACTAAGATTATTATGATCTTCATGTTGATGTTAGAAAGGAATATTAGATCACTCTCCAGTTCAATGCTTTTAACATCTGGATTTTGTGGACCTAGAAAAAAAAAAGGTTTAGCTTTTCTCTGTCCAACGTTTTAATTCCTCGATACAATGCCACCATAAATTTTGCCGTACGAATTAGTTGCTATGGTGTCGTTGGTTTATTAATCTTCTCCCACATGTTTCCTTATGATGGACACGAATGGTTTAAACAATCGTCTTGATGCTGATGCTTGATGTATCAACTTTCATGGAAATGTCAAACGTGCAGGTATAATAGCTCCTCCGCTGCTATGAGAGGGGAACGAAAAATAATTTGTGATCGATGCGGCGGCGAAGTCGTTTGATGCGCCACCAGATATATATGGTTGTCCACAAAGTTTCATCGAGGATGGCAGAAACGTCCAAAGAAGCATTCGTTTGACTTTTATGAGCTCATTAAACGGTGGTATGACAGCTCTCTGCAGTTAATTCTTCCATTGCTTCTGCTTCTAATATTTTCCATGCAGAGTATTGAAACAACACTCTCCGTTACAAATTTTAGTGTAAATTATACAAATATACATCGTCTCATGTTTATGTTAAACAAGTATATGAAAATATACAAATACAAATATACAAGTATATATATATATATATATATATATATATATATATATATAATTTACACTAAAATTTGTAACGGAAAGTGTTGTTTCAATACTCATACACTGCATCAGAGAAGGAAAAGCAACTACTAGAACAATTGTCTCATGATAAATTTCATGAATTGATGTTAGAAGCAACTACAATTTCAGACAACAAACAATAATACTGTAAAAAAACAATCATATTACTTGAAAAATTGTCATAATGCACTTGACAAGATGTAATCAGTAAAATGTCTGAGATAAAAAGTAATCATATAGTGAATATAAGTACATGACGAGGCGTAATCATATTACTTGAAAAAGACATTCAACAAGTGTACATTACCAGATGTAATCAATAAAATGTCTGGATGAATGCATAGTGGTACATGGTGCTGATAAAATATCTATCTTTTCCTGGATTATCAAACAATGGCACTGTGCTCCCCTTCCTTCACTGTGTGCTGGCGTTTATATCTATCTGCAAGTTTAAAAAGCATTTAGAAGGTGAAACACAAATTGAAGTGGCATAGAAACTTTGGGTTTATTCATATTTTGTTGTTACCATTCTACCTCAAGCCGAAGGTGGACTAAGATAACTGTTCTATATGCACTCAGTAGAAATTATCAGTGTGGTTTTACAATTTGTTGAGCTTGATAGCAAAGAGAAGAGCAAATTGTAGATTGATAGCAAAGTCAGGTGGACAATCATACCTTATTAGGGGGCAGGTTGGTCCCACAATCTAACATTTACTCCCACAATTTGAATAAGCAAATGCAGGGGATAAAAAAAAAACTATTATAGATTAAGCTCTTTCATCTATTAAATGACAATCATATAGTTAAAAGCTCTCCCATATGATATGCCACACCACAGTTGGGTGCTCCCACTAAACAGAATGGAAACTCATGGCCAGAACCACCACCATAAGTTGATACCATGAGGTGATAATTTATACTACCCCTGTCAAAGCTCAAGCCCCATTAATCAGTCTGAACTAATAAAAAATAGCAATAGTAAAAAGTTCCTTAGGGCCCTCTATTTTGCTTGATTTATCCAGGCATGGCAGAGGCAACTTTGTCAAAAGAAAACAAGATCTTTCTGTACCACCAAATTTCAGAAAGGAGATTTTTACGAGGCTGTGTCAAGGAAAATGATGTCTAATATTTAGTTTGCTGAGTGTTTACAGGAATGCCTATCCGGCGCTGACAAGTGACTATCATAATTCTTTACATGTTTACCATACTGACTCATTAAGATTGGTCTCTGAGGAGACATCCAAGTAGTTAGAGCATGTTTATAATACTTATATATGGAAGAGAATTATTTTAATGGAAAACAACAGGGTTGAACAGAAACAGAAGTATTATGCTCAAGCAAACAACTAGCAATGACCAACTACTACAAAAACTTACATTAGAAGTCCTTATACACAAGTTGCCGGAACTGAGAATTATCATTGAAGAGAACTAGATGAAAATAGAGGGTACTAATAGAAGAGTAGTATTGCGCAACTATAACTTGATTGTTATGCATACCTGTATTTGATGAAGATGTCTCATCTCCTGCCAGGAATTAAATTTTACCCATTTCATGACTTGATCGAATAGAATTCTAGCATCTCCTCTTCCACAGGGTGAGTCTCTCCTACTATAACAAGGCAATGAAGTGGTGGACCAAAATCAATATCAAGTAATTCTTTCATTGATCCTGCAACTATCATCTGATCATCATTACCAAGGCGAGCGATTCCTACACATTTTGTCTCTGCATTGTAAGCTGGAAAACAAACAAAGTATTACAATCTGATCAATATGTAGGCATTCCATAGTCTACAGATACTGAGATAATTAGGAGCTAAAAAGCCAGGAAGAAATAAGACAAGGGTTTCAAACTTTGTTGCTAAGAGAATTTAAACGGCATGTCAGAATGGATAACTTTATCCATCAAGATACTTCAGGTCATGCAATTGCTTACTGGACAATTTGTTCTCATGCAGCTTGGCATGTAAGGTAGGTTAATCATTACATCAGAAGGAAGCATATGCAAGCAAAGCTTGATCGTTTGAATAAGTTGGTGATCACAGGTGTGTAAATTGATTTCTAGAGTATTTAACAGTTGAAGTACCTCAGGGAATCATTCAACTATTAAACCAAGCATGCTGGCATGTCTATTATGGATAACTCACATTTCATGTATTCTTTGTAGTTCCGATTGTAAAAAGATAAATGCATGACTGTCAGCCATGACAAATATGATAGATAGTATATTGTTGCCTGATCAGTAATTTTATACACCAGTAGAACTTTTTTTTTTCAACCAGACCTAGCAAAACAAGACTCCTAGTGAACAAGCAAAGAAAAAAGGCATGAATATAGAACACATAAGATGCACACTAGTATGTACCAGATCCTCCATTAGTCTCTTCAACCTCCAAGAGTTGATTTATAGCAATGTGGATACTCATATATTTTGGTGGTTCGTAACACTTCCGTCCTCTGGAAATTCAAGAACCAAAAGCCAAAAGAATATTAGGGAAGCCTCACTAAGCTAAAAGTGCATATGAAAAATAGAATGTTGTTTGTGCTTAGGTGCAGAAAATTAAAATCATTTAGTGGGTTACTCCACCCACACGAGTGTAAGAAAGAAGATCAAGAAAGACAAGGGACTAAACGAGAAAACTTCTATGCCTGGAACAATAACCCTATGCCATAATCAAAACAAGTGTTATTAACTTCAGAGTTCAGACAATAAAAAAATTGCTTCAGGAACGCAAATGATACGATGTTAGAGAAAAGATCAATTCATTTTGCACTATACCTGCACAATGACTCCAATGATGGTTCCTTAACTCGGATATCTGCAACATTCAGAAATTGTTATGAGAAAATTGAAATAGATATGGCATGTAACGTGTCCGAGTACACCCCAAGAAAACTTTACAAAATGCTCACCACACCCAAATCAAATTCCAATGTATGACCGAATTGACATAAAAACATAGGCTGTTGTGTAAGTATTTAATTAACACAGAGATGATGCAGGTTACCAGGCTAATGGCCTCAAATCTCTACTCTCAGTTACTATCTAGTTCTTCCTTTTCCTTGCTTACCATATAGCCTATCTGCTACCAGTACTAGGCAGTATAAACTAAAAAGCTTTTTGAAGTGCATACCAACCTTCTAGGATATATTCAATTATCAATGATTCTCACCTTGCACATTAAAAAGGCTCACTAAGTCAAGAAGGATCAGAAGTATACAGAACTCACCTAACAGGCAGAGTGTATGCAAGCCAAGCTGTCGATTTTTTTGAATCTTTGGATAGAAACTATCTGGTCTCCATGTATCTGTAAAGAACGGTATGGAAATTGTCTCGCCATAGTGGTAAAGTTGCAAACCACAAGCTCCAATCGCATTCATAACTGATGCATTATGTATCACCTTAACTTTCAGCCCCATCTTTTTTGCCCGGACAACCAGATCAGTATGGGTCGTTGCTCTGCGGTAAATTTCAGAATAATTCTTTAATAGAAGTACAACATAAATTTTCCAGTAAAACCAAAATGAACATAAAAAAGCCAGCCAATATCCAATGTCAATGGAGTTGGACAGTTCGAATTACAAGATGATGCAAGCTAAAACTTACAAGGACCACAGTCCAATCAACACAACTATTTTTATTCTTTGTCATCTATCGGTATAAAGAAAAATTAAAAATCAATCGCCAACTATAAAATTCTCATGCAAGCACCAACAATTCACTTCCAAAGACACCCAGGTACTCAGAGATATCAAGTATATTACTACACTTTATGGATGTAGGAAATCAATCACCAATTAGCACACAAAACACAGAATAACCAAGAGCAGGGCATCAGAATAAAACTTTTCAATCGATTAGTTGCAGCTGACAAAACTACCAGTTTCAGCTGAAACTTAAAAACTTGGCTTAAATTCTCTGGTTAATGCAATGGACGAGTCCGAAGGAATAAACAGTAGCCAGGGCAGATATAATAGTGCAGGAAAGAACAATAAGATGCGTCATTAACCGAAAATGAGACCAACAAGTACATATCTAAAACATATAAAGTTCTTCAGGCATAATTATGTATCTCCTGCATATAAAGAAACTTTCCCAAAAAAAGGAGAAGAAAATAGGGCAGAGCAAGAACTTCCACCTTAGGAACAGAGTCTAGTGGATTTACTAGTGATGGAGAAAAAAAAGGGAAAAAGCAGGAACCATACCCGAAAGGATCTCCAACAACCAAGAAGGCAACATCAGAATCAACAGCTTCGGAGAGGATCTCATCAGCCCGCTCCTCGACCATCTCCCGGTCGGCGACCACGACGTCCCTTCCGTACAGTTTCTCCTGCAAAAGGATCGGGTTTCAAGCACACTTAACCCTCACCGGGCCACGGGGGCAGAGAAGAAGAGGGTCCGCACCATTCTGGAGAGGCCATCGGAAGCGAGGCCAAAGGAGAGGAGGGAGGTGTAGGCCTCCACGTAGACCTTGTGACAACTGCGGACGGCGTCGAGACCTCTGACGGTGATGTCCCTCTCGTCACCCAGCCCCAACCCGATGATGTACAGCATCCTCCTTCCCTCTTTCACCTCCGCTAGGGTTTAAGACCCCTCACAGGTAATGCAAGCGATCGAAGACGGTTAGGGTTTGGGGTAGGAATTATTATTATATTATATAATAATATATTATTAAAAATATTCGGATCCGGATTCAACTAAACCGGGTTGGATAGATCCCATTTCCGTACCGCTATCGTACCCGACCCATTAACAATCCGAATTTATCGAGGTATTTGTACATGTCGGTATAGTACGGAACGCAACTCAGCGTAGTATACCCCTCGCACCAATCCATTTAAGATTACGCTTATGGACATCATCATAAATAGGCAATGTGGGAGGAGAGTTGCAATTACACACAAGCATGGCGATGGAGACTTCCCCTGCGGAAGGGCTCAACAGAGCTTACAAATTACGTGTAGGAATGCTACAGATCAGATGGTGATGAAACGGCAACGGAGATGGCCGAGGAAAGGAGGGAGGAAGCTGCAAGCGTTCACCGCTCGATGCCTTCGATCTTGTCCTCAATCTCCGAGTACAGCTGCCGCAAGCGCTCGATGTTGTCTTCCGATGTCTCCCAGTAGCCGCGGCCGCTGGCCTCTAGGAATGTCTGCACCAGCTTGCGGAAGGAGTTGGGGTTGGTCTCCATGAGCCGGCGCCGCATCTCCTCGTCGTTTATGAAGGTGGTGTTGGCCTCCTCGTATACCCAGTTGTCCACCTGCCCTGAGGTGGCGCTCCACCCCACCGTGTTCGTCAGCCGCTTCTCGATCTCCCGCACCCCCTCGTACCCGCTCGACATCATCCCCTCGTACCACTTGGGGTTGAGCAGCTTCGTCCGCGCGTCCAGGCGCACCGTCTCCGCCAGCGTCCGCACCTGCGCATTCGCCGTCGTGGTGTCCGCGATGTACGCGCTGGGCTTCCTCCCGTCCTTGCGCAGCGACTGCACCAGGTTCGTGGGGTCCGAGTCGAAGTAGTGGCTCACGTCCGTGAGCGAGATCTCGGAGGAGTCCAGGTTCTGGAAGGTGGCGTCCGCCGTGCTCAGCGCCATCTCGAACGCCTTGCGCTTCTCCGTCATGCCCGCGCCCGGCGCGTCGCAGTCGAACGCGAAGGACTTGCGGCTCAGGTACATGTCCTGCAGCTGCTGCTCGTCGTTCCACGATGAGTTCTCCACCGCCAGGTTGACGTTGGAGGAGTAGGACCCGGAGGCGTTGGAGAAGACCCTGGTGGCCGCCTCCCGCACCGGCACGCCCAGCTCCGAAGCTTGCTGCAGCGCGTGCTTCCTGACGTAGTTCTGTTCCTCTGGCTCGTCCAACTCCGCCACCATCTTCACCGCCCGGTCCAGGAGATTCATCTGCAGCGACATCAGAACTCGGTCACAAGCACATCCCCGGCACCGACCGCATCAGTTGTTCGGGAATATCCATGGATTCGTACCTGGTTGATGAAGAGGTCACGGAAGACGCCGGAGCAATTGACGACGACGTCCACCCTCGGCCTGCCAAGCTCCTCCAGGCTGACTGGCTCCACGCGGTTCACGCGGCCGAAGGTGTCGGCGACCGGCCTCACACCGATCATCCAGAGCACTTGAGCCAGCGACTCCCCGTAAGTCTTGATGTTATCCGTGCCCCACAGCACAAGCGCCACGGTCTCGGGGTACTTCCCCCCGTTGTCCGCCTTCTGCCTCTCCAGCAGCCGGTCCACCACCACCTTGGCGCTCTGCAAGGCTGCGGCCGTCGGGATGGCCTGCGGGTCCAGAGCATGGATGTTCTTTCCGGTCGGCAGCACCTTCGGGTTCCTGATGGGGTCGCCGCCAGGCCCAGGTTCGACGTAGCTGCCTTCGAGAGCTTGCTTCAAGCTCGCCAACTCGTTGTCGGCCACGACAAGCTTCAAGCACTCCCCCAAGAACTGGAACAGGGTCCGAAGCTTCTCCCTGTCCGCTCTTATGAACTTGGTCTTGGACAGGTACTGCATCCACGGCTCCACCAGCCCGAAGCCGAGCACCGACGTCAGCTTCTCGGCCACGTCCACCACTTGCCCTCTCTTGTTCGTCGTCCGGTCCACGAAGGCCGAGATCGCGCCGCGCGACGCCTCTGTTATCTGCCGGAGGAGCTCCACATCGGCCAGTATCCCTTTGTCGCTTCCTCTGTAGACGTCCTCGATGTTCCTCCCCACGGTCTCCGCCAGTATGCCGGGCAGCGAGTATATGCCATCCTCGGGGCGGTCGAGCGCTGCGATGTTCACCAGTGTGGCCACCGCCTCCATGGCCGAGGGAGGCTCACCGATCACGTGGAGCCCGCATGGCAGCAATCGAGATTCTATCTCCATGATCTTGGAGTACACCTTGCCCACCACGAGGTCCCTCTCTTTGGCGGAGATCTCCTCCCCTTCTTCCGGCAGAGCCACATCCTTGTCAAGGTTGCACTGCTTGGCGGTGCTGATTATGGAGCTCACGATCTGAGGGCCGCGCCCGGTGTCCTTGAGGGACTGGTAGGACGAGATGAGCTCCGCGAGCTGTTTGAGCCCCTTGTAGAGCCCGGCGTTCTCCGCAGGTGGTGTCAGGTAGCTGATGGTGTTGGCATAGCTTCGACGCTTGGCGATGGTGGCCTCGGATGGGTTGTTAGCCGCATAGTAGTAGATGTTAGGGATGTTGCCGATGAGGCTGTCGGGGTAGCACACGTCGCTCATGCCGACTTGCTTCCCGGGCATGAACTCGAGGGAACCATGAGTGCCGAAGTGGAGAACAGCATCCGCCTTGAAGATCTTCTCCACGAAGGAATAGTAGGCTGCGAAGCCATGGTGAGGGCTGGCGGACTTGGAGAAGAGGAGGCGCATGGGGTCGCCCTCGTAACCAAACGTCGGCTGCACCCCGATGAAGACGTTGCCGTACTGCTTGCCATAGACCAGGAGATGCTCGCCGTCAGAATTGAGATTGCCAGGGGGCTTCCCCCAGCTCTCCTCCAAGGCGGAGGCGTAGGGAGTGAGGGCTTGGTATTCTCGCACGGTCATCTTGTGAGCGATGTTAAGGTTGGGGCTGCTGAACTTGGCCTCCTTGTCATGGATGACATCTTCGATCAAGGCTTCAGTTGTATCAGGTAGGCCATCGACATCGTAACCATCTTTCTTGAGACCCTTGAGCACAGAGAAGATGGAGGAGAAGACATTGAGATATGCTGCTGTCCCAACGTTGCCCTTGTCTGGTGGGAAGCTGAAAACAGTAATTGCCAGTCTCTTCTCCTCCTACTCCACAAGAACACACAAACATAAGCCGATGAAACACGGGAACACTTCATCACAGATTCACTGCAGTTAAGTGGCAATGTGTACCGACCTTAGATTTCCTCTTTAGCTCAGCCCACCTGATGGCCCTTGTACACAGCTGCTCCACCCTCTTATGCAACGCATGCGACTTCCCTGTCACCAGCATATCAATCGTCCACGTTTAGCCTCACAGAGGACATCAGAATCAAACGTAAAAATAGGACATCAGTCAAGTAGGTTCTGACACAACAGAGGACGCAGGAAGAGGACAACACAGCAATAAATAAAGAACAGAGCTGAACCTGTTCTTGCATCCCGGCCTGAGAAGACGATGGGTTCCATGCCGCCGTCGAGCTCCGGGAGGGCCACCTGCAGCGCCACCTGAATCGGGTGCAGACCCAGGGTGCTGTTGAGCCACTCTTCGGTGGTCTGGAACACCAGGGGAAGCGCCACAATGTACGGGACATCGAGCTTCCTCAGTGCCTCGATGGCCCTCGGATGGTCTTGCCTCGCTGGGCCGCCCACGAGGGCGAACCCGGTCAGGGACACCACGGCGTTGACGAACGGCTTGTTGGTGATCGGGTCGATCAGGTACCTCTCCGTAGGCCCTGAGAAATCCAGCCCGCCGGCGAAGATTGGTATCACTTTAGCACCTCTGGCCTCCAGCTCCATGATCACCGCCACGTAGTGCCCGTCGTCGCCGGTGACGATGTGACTCCTCTGAAGGACCAGCCCAATCACTGGCGCGTTGGGATCCTTGAGCCTCTCGTTGGCGTCTCTTCTTGTCCCGTACCAGTTCAAGTACTCCTTCGCGTCGTCGTACATTGCCGGAGCCAGCGGGTGCCATATGCCACTGTCCAAGAAGAGGACGGGGTCGGCGTACTCGATCTTGGTGCCCTTAAGCGCCGGCACGTACGAGCCGGCGATCATCTTGAGGAAGTTCTGGAGATTTTCCGGCGATCCTCCGAGCCAGAACTGCAGACTGAGAATGTAAAGCCGTGCATCCTGAGCCTTGTCGCTCGGCAAGTACTTGAGAACCTTGGGCAGCGTCCGGACCAGCTTGAGCATGCTCTCCGCGAACCCGGCTGACTGCTTCTTTCTCTTGAAGAGCTGGAAGAAGGGGCTCTTCGACTGGCCCAGCTGCGACATGCTGAAGGTGCCCAGCTTGTTCAGCCGCATGACCTCCGGCATGGAGGGGAAGACGAGGACGGCGTCCATCCGATCCCTCTGCTTCTCCACCGCGTCCTTCACCTTGAGCGCCAGCTCCTCCACGAAGATGAGCGAGCCGATGAAGATGTTGGCGTCCTCGAGGTCCTTGCAGAAGGTCTGGTAGGTCTCCTCATCCCGCAACTCCTCCACCAGGTAACCCACCACCTCGAACGACGCGTGCTGGCGGCTGCTGTTGAGGGACCTGACGGCGGCCGACAGCGACGACTGGTACTGGGCCTCCAGGACAACGTAGACGACCTTCACCCTGGGGAGGCCCGGGTTGGAGTCCGGGAGGATGCGGCGGACCTCGGGGTTCGTCTGGGTGAAGAGGCCGTTGCCGACGGCGGCGCAGCTCACTCCGAAGCTCCGCCGGCCGCGGGAGGCGTGGCCGAGCTGCTTCCTCCTGGGAAGGAAGGAGTGGAGGAAGACATTCTTCTGGACGACCGAGGAGATGCCGTCCGATCTCGTTGCTGCTGAATTGCGTAGGGTGGAGAAGGGGGTTGTCACCAGGGACGACATCGAGTAGCGAATTGATCCGTGAAACCCTTTGGGTAGCAGGCGAGGACGGATGGAGATGGTCTGGTGGTGTTCTCTGCCTTCCCACCGAAGCAAGCAGGGAGACGAAGGGACCGCCCGCGACGTTATACTCTGCGGCGGGAGTGGGTTATGTGGAGGAGAATTGGGGCGGTCGCTGTGGCGCCTCTGGTGGTCGACTCCGAGACGCGTGTCCGCGACAGGAACAACGAGGGAGTGGGCGAGCGAGTATCCGCGCCGATTGAGTTGTGGGGGGTGCGTTCGGATTGCGTGTGCCGCGGCTCGGGCTCTCATTGGCCGGGATGGATTTCGCAGTTCCAGCGCGGGATGAGGGAGGCGACCACGATAAGCTTTCGTCGTACACTTGGGTGGATCTTTTTGGGATGTGCTGTGTGACTCTGGTTGCGCCATGGGATACTTTTGCCCGGCTTGCCCACGTGGAGCTCCCTGGTCTTTTTGCTTGCGGTATCAGAGGACGGCTGCTCTGGTTTGTCCGATCCATCATCGTACAGTCGTCCCTGTTCATAAAGAAAGTCGTCAGGTTGTGGGTAAAAAGGTCGTACTCGTTCGAAGAAATAACACAAAGCATTGCGAGATGAAAAATTAACATTTGGTCTGTCATTGAATCTAAAGTTAGCTTTTTTGTCATGACAATAGTCTGCCATTTAACTTAAGTGAGGTTAGATCAGGGCCAGGGTTTATATAACTTGGGTCTCAAGTAGAACATAAAATGGAGCAACCCATTGGTATACCGTTAAGTCTAAAGCTCACCATCCTGGCCCACTGTGGTATCAACCTTCGGTCTCAAGTTGATGGTCTCCCATCTGTGCCAGCAAATATGGAATTTAGAAACTTCCAAATTTAGAACGTTCTAAACACAAATGAGCATAAACAGCAGCATATGACATTCAAGCATGACAATATCATAGTAGCCGCAGGAAAAAAAAAAAAAAAAGAGTCTTCCAGAAAACAAAAATACATTATTGAGTTCATACTCTCTGTTTCCATACGTGGTGCAAATTTGGACAGCAATTTTTTGCTAGGATTAAAGAAAAGCCTAATTCTATGGCAATAATTAACACAGAGTTACAATACAACAAAAGTCATCCTGGCCTAAGGGACATCAAGTTTTAAAAAGAGTGCCAAACATTATCCAGAATGATTACCAACGAATTCTCCATTCAGATCCCATGGGCGTGTCTCGTAGGACTTTCCCATCACACTGCGCTTCTGATTTATTGTCCCGCTGTCACATTTATATTCAGGGAAGTAGTCTAAGAATGTCTTTGCTCCGAGTGAATCGACTCCGTCAAAAAGAAAACACCACACCAGCTCCTATATTCGATAGAGAAAGGAAGTCAATGAAGTCCTTCAAAAAGATATGCTGCAACAGTAGCAAAGGTCACCGAAAGAACTGATGCAGTTTCAAGAAAGGCACCTTTGCAAGATTTTCTCCGACCAACTTCTTCAATATTGGGTGTCCAGGGTCCTGATACACAATAATGGGTAAGCCAAACGGAGTTTATTGAAAATGATATTGCATTCTATCTTTTTTATGCTGGTCCCGTAATTATTTTGTGAACCAAAAATCACCCCCACAAACAGAAAGAAAAAATATATTATTAGCATTACATTGATTCTGTGGTTAAAATTGTTTTTCAGAAAATGTTATCAATTAAAACAAAGAACATGAATAATAGATGGCCATGAAGATATTGTAAGATATCACAAAAAAATGCTTTGAACAATATATGTTTATCTTCTTCACTTTTAGGATAAAAAATGACTAGTTTCGTTCCTGCAAAAACACTGCCCTATTGGTAATATCTCCATAAGAGAGAATCAGATCAGCACAAACAAGTTGCAAATGAGCAATTCAACTTCGCAAAATACTCGTGACCTTTTCATTACGTATCTCAAAACTAAACAAGAAAAAATTGCAAAGCATACAAGACACCTTTTCAGCTCTCCACGTAAGATACTTATGCTGTGCTTCACGATTCCGATGAATATGACAAGCAGATGTCTCTTTAACTGCTTCATCCATCAATGCAAGCCATGCCTATCATGAAATAATTATTTTCAGAACCACATTACTTTTGGTTATAAGCCCCAGATGTCAAGAGATAAAACAAAAGACTTTTAGCTACAAAATCCAAGTGCCTTCAAAAGTAAAAGAGACCTGATGTGCTGGTATTTCTCTACATGAGAGCATCTTTGATTACAATAAACATTTATTCTCAAGTTCATATATCTAGTTCACCAAATAATAGTTTGTCATATACAGCATAGTACATTTCTCAAAGTAGTTTCATATCTCAAAATAAAATGTCATGTTAAAGTATAGGTAGGATATCCTGACCATTGCCCAAAGTTATACCACAGTACCAAACATAACTGAAGTTCAATCAATCTTTAGACCAATTGGATAATGATTTATCTGGATCAAGTCAAGATGAAAAAAGAAGAAATTCCGGTAACTGGTTAACCAGTACAGGTAATAATAATATCAGACTATATGCCAACTTGTATTGTCCAGTATCACCAGAGGATATACTAAAAAAGATAAATACCAAATGAAACCAATCTATATGGTTTGGTACCGATCCTTAGTCAGACCAGTATAACTGAAGTTTGATTCATTGGAAAGTAGCAAGTCATGTACGTAGTACTTCTATGCTTTTTTTTAAATCAGTAGCACTTCTATGTTAATTAAGTTACCATCCGTCACTATTTTGTGTTAGCTTATCACATGGGAAAAATTATGGCAAACATAAAATCCTTCTTTGGTTTCAAGCCTTCTAAGGATAAAATACTGAAATTGTTGAACTATTTTTCTCTTTCATAAGCAAGAGAATGAAAATTTTGTACCTTAAAGTAATCCATGAATGCAGAATATAGAACATCGTGCTTGAATTGGCTTGAAGTGAATCTTGTCCATATCACAATTGGTGAGAAAAATCTCAAAGATTCACCTGTAATATTGCCTCCCCATGGCAGAAGCTGCATTTCCTCTGTTTAAGATTTGAAGCTATATATATAGCAATCATAATACAAACATCTGAAAGTATCACTAAAGACTCAGTAACATGTAAGTAACAAGTTTTAGTACCTCAAAGTATTTCTTGCCAAGAGGCAGTAACTTTCTATAATACTTCTCCTTGTAGTCTGTATGGATGGTGACATCATAGAGAGGGTTAAGATCCCTGCAAAATTTCCACTTAAATATAAAGTTTAAGGCACATCATGGAAGCTCAATAAAAGCTCAGGAAGAGAAGGTGGTTGTTAATTGATCTTATAGCCATTTCTTTGTTTTCTTCTCTTGATTCTCTTTTCTTCTTCTCCCATTTTCTTGGCCTTAAGAACCAAAATCTCTACCAGTTTCATAATGGTTTGAGGGTGATATGCAAGAACATAATGCAACGATTTGAACCAAAAATTCTTTCACTGTAAGATGACCTTTTAATAATTGGTGGTTAAATACATGCCATGATCAAGTGCTATGCCTGCCCATATCACTCTATCTTGACCTGTGACCCAAGTTCCATGTAATAACTTACAGTACATGTATATCTAGGATTACTGTGATATGTGATACTGAATGTAGAAATCGGGATCTAATCTTGTAGATAATAAAAGAATTAGCTCCACAATCAACCCATTCTATTTTTAGCAAAACCACTGAATAATAAGAAAAATCAAAGTACATAGCTTTCTGGATTCAACCACCATCGTTTTTAACCTAATTTATTACATTTCAAATCATTGGTTAAATCATATCATGATGGCCAAACAAAACCCTATCCCATTTAACACAAACCATGCCAGACCTTGCATTGTGCATGTATCACAGCCTGAAGCATTCCACGTTACAGTTAAGTGCTATCTTCATTTCATGCCAATATAGTCATGCTAATGACATGATATATGGAAAAAGTAAATGATGAAACAGAGAAAAAAATAAGAATATTGGAAAGCACTAGTTACAATACATTTATTTTTAGTCATCCCCTCAGCAGCCCCAGTACGGCCACATCTACAGGAGAGTTAACTAGCCAATATGGGTACCCAATTGGAGAAATGATGCCCATCAATATTTGACTAGTCAACCAGACTAAAAGCATTATATAGGATTGGAGCTCGATTGATCTAGCTTGACTTTTCTTATTTGTAGTTCTAGTTCAACTAAAGGTGGTCAGAGCCCTATCAATCTACCTTGAAGTGGATCAACTCATAAAAGACAAGTGGACAGATCCCCCTATTGAAGTGTCACAACCGGGCCTGCCATAACTTACTAATTAACTTGTTGAATCTAAATTACTGATCCAAAATGCTTAAGTCCAACTTAATAATAGTAACTCATCTAGTTCTTATAACTTCACTCAAATCTTCAATCTTCCCCACTTAAGAGCTTGATGCCCTCATCAAGGAACATATTGGATGTCTAAAAACATGCCTCAATATCAAAGCCTAGCATAAAATATACATCATGATTGACGAGAGTTTTCACATTTATAGTAAGTCAAAACTCCAAAATACATAAATATTCCCAGTACTCAACATGGCCAAGAGCTCTACGCATATGATATATGTTAGGACAAATGTGTAGATGTCAGACACTTGTTTCAAGTAACCAACACTTGTAACCATGTATCCAATAAGGAGGATCAGTGTCCAGATCATGACATAGACCAAGTATTTTAAAGCATGCTTTGTAGTCTGGAGAACTTCACTGTAATTTCCTAAGAATCAAAATATGGAAGATTGAATAGTAGCCTATGAGCTAGCTGGGAGATATAACAATATGCACAGTTGCTTTTACCATGCTTAGTTTTAACAGCATAATAGGCTTTACACATTATATGTTCATTAGCAATCATAATATCACATATGATAGACTGGATATGTAAAAATAAAATGGTTAAAACTACCCATCTAATTAGTCCCTTACCCATGAAGACTTCAGCACCATCAATTGATTGGGTGCTTAGAACAAAACAGGAAATCTTTTACTTAGCATACCAGTCAAAAGTAACCAAAAGTAAAACCAGAGAAGGTGCAAGCATTAAGAACATGAATCTTATTATCTTCAGCTTAGAGAGAAATAAACATGGTCAATAAAATGTAACTCACAAGACGACGATGCTCAGGCTAGCATTGGTAAAAAAATTAGCGCAAAATATAGGAAGATCAAATTCTGGCTCAGGGAACACAGCAAAATCAAGAACCTGCCAGAGAAAAGAAAAATAAGTAGCAGAAGTACCATAAAAATTATAAAGATTTACAATCCAATGATCGCTTCCAAAAAGCCTCTAAATGATAGTGCATCTGATATTTGGGATAAATTTCAAGAATTCTTTTGGGAAAGAAAACTCCTTTTTTATCTTACTAGATACAGTAGTCTAGCAGTTAAAGTACCAGGCAACTTAAAAAAGTCAAGGTATTACAAAAATAAAATAAAATAAGATAAACATCATTTGAACTTCAAATGATTCTAGCAATGGTCCTTAGGTTCATCAGATATCTATAATACTAAAATAACCCCACACTTTCGATTTGGAAAGGAGTATATAATAATCTAAAGAAAATAAATACAATCAAATCAAGTGGTAAAGGCAGGAGTTATGATGTGAAATATTGAAGCTTATAAGCTGGAGCACATCCAAATGGTATTATGTATGAATAGATTAGTTTGTAAAAGCTGACACAGAAAGAAAGCTATCTCTCTCTATCATGGTGCTTTAATTGATGCTGGTGACCATGACAATCTAAGCCAATTATACTCATCAAAATCTTTTTTTTTTCACCAGACATGCCATCATGTTTAGGAAAAATCCCATGCATTGCTATGACCAGCATGTGACTGCCACACAATAACTACCATGTTATGCCTATGCAAAATAAAAAAAGCACAAAAAGATTAAAACTGACACTGCAATTTGTTTCAAAAGTATCCCAGCCGTGCAAGGTATACACAAAAAATTACAGGCAGTTTTTAAGGCAAAAAATTTGAACAGTAAAAGAACTCATCAATTATGAGTGTTAATAAGCAAGGAAACCCAGAAATGCAGATCTAATTTAGTTATGGATTGAATAATACAGGTGGGTGTGGCATGGAAAATAAGGCATCATATGCGGCAAGAATTCAAGCCCAACAGAGAAGCTTGCAGGTCACGTTTGGGGGACAAAAAAGATCTTTACCAAATCCACATAAGGTATAAGAGAATAAAGTGCATAAAATGAACAGATTATCTACAAGGAGAGAACATTTCTGATAGAGTAACCCATAGTCTACAGCAAAACATTTTTCTTTACCACGGTAAATTTGGTATAATATCATATAAAGAAGCTGGCCTACTCACATATCATGTGATTTTCAACAACCATACTAAGCTAATATTGCCAAATGCTAGGCACTATAAGATGCCATGATCCTGTATTGCCTGAGGCACCTGCCTGAGCAAGCTAAGATGCTTATCCTACAAAATACAATAATGAAAAAAAAGAAATTCAATCAAAATATGAGTTTATACAATATCATATGCAAGATGATTACCACCAAAAACACTAAATTACATATGTCTATCCATCTATAAAGTATTTGATTAATAAAATAATAATTAAATTGGTCCAGAACCAAAAAAACAAACATCTAACAATCCAAGAAATGTAACGATCATCAAGGTCAACCACATTATCATCAAACCTAGGCAAATGACTAAAAGATTCATTTTTTCTGTCATTCATATAAATATTTAACTCTTGCTTTATTTTTGGAGGACATTTTTTTGTGCAAATGAATTTTAAACTTTCCAACTTGATGTTCTCATACTTGAACTTTCCACCCTCAGTAGTTTTGCAATAAAACATTAAGTGACAGCACTAGGATATTTGGATCATTTAAATAGTTGTACCTTCATCCTGGGTCCTTTTTAATATATTTCTTATGATAATTCCTTTGGCAGATCTTGCATTGCTATCGTACTTGAAATGTAGTTTGAATTGTTATATTTAAGTAATAGTTATCAAGTGATGGAGAGAGTGCAAGGATGCAAGAGAACAGCATTGATGGCTGTCGGCTGTAGAGAAAGGAATAGAAAGATGGCAATGGCAGTGGGCGGCTGCAGAGAGGGAAGATGAGAGAAGAGGAAGTGAAAGAAGAGGGAAGAGAAGGTGGTGATTGTGGGGAAGCATGCCTACACACAAGGAGAGAGAGTAAATGGGGAAAAGAGAAAAGGGAAAAGGAAAGAGAGAAGGAAGCAGAGCACCCACAGAGAAAGAGATAAAGAAAATGGAGCAAAGAGAAAAGAGGAGAAGAGGAGATATATCAGACAGAGAAGGAAACACAAGCAGTGGAAGAAATGCTAGGGTGAGTGCAAGTGTTGGGAATTCGCAGGAGGGCAAGGGAAGGGAATTTGGGTTTGAACCAGGTTGGGTCCAATGTAGAAACTGAGCTACTCGCTTGGGCAATGCCCAGTTGAAGGCGTCTCACCAGGTTCCATAAAGATGGTCGAGCCTCACCTCACTTCACTCAAGCGGCTACACAAGCACCTAAGTTCCTTTTGATATCACTAACTAAAATCACCTCAATATATAGACCAACAATCATCAAGATAGCTTCTTTGCAACTTAAGCTCTTTTTGTATTCTACGTGTAATAAACCACTGGAATTTGGAAATGTCTGAGTGATTTTTCTTATTAATGTTCAGTTTTTCCTAGTAAAGCCTATCTAAATCTAAACATCGATCCAGTACCAGTTTTGGCAAATGGTTGGCATCGGTGGACCAGGTGGAACCTTTTAGTAAACCTACTTTAGAAACCTTTTAGCAACTCAGATATCTATTTAACAATATTGTATGATGACATATAATTCAGCAAGCAACCAGGCATCGATCTGGTTCCCTTATTCGTTTGACACGATTCTAGGCCTGAGTCCTTGTGGAGGTGGGTGCCTCATTATTCAAACAGGTAAATCCTATTGTTGGGGAATCACTCCTCTATAATTCTCTAAAACATATAACTCGTCACCTCTATCAGTATATGCACTCTTTAGAAGAAGCTTGATAGAAATAATATGTTTATTCAAAAGAGAATAAGCAGAATAACAAGGTTCATTATGAAAAATGTAAAATAGGAGCGGTACCTGCATTGCACGATTCCCTTCAACTGTCAAACTTCGAACAAGTCTAATTTTGGGGGCACAGAATGAAAGTGTACGAAGTACAGTATTGTTGTCTTTGGACCTTAGTAATCTGAACTTTTCCTGATAACATGATAGCAAAAAGTAAGCTTTAGAACAAAGTTTTGGACATCCTAATGAAAGATTGAAGATATAAGGTAATGAGAGCATCAACAAGAAAATTTGTAGAATTATGTCAGAGATTTGGTTTGCTACCTTTTACCTACCTAAAGCAGAATATTCCATTATTGTAAGTTAACTAACACTCGTTTGTTTTATTTTTTGTCCCTTTCCAATGGATTCTCCCCTCTTTACCAGCCAAAAAAAATATACCAAATACTAAAGTTCCCTCCAAAATAATTTTAGAAGTTGGCATAGTACAAAGTTTAGAGAACCAATACCAGGTGATATGCCAAGCAAAATGATGAAGTTTATGTTAAAATTAAAAGTGAGTTTAGTTGTCAAGGAAAATATTAGTTCATCAATAGCATGAAATCTAGACCAAACTATTTTCTTTTAGCTTGTCAAAATGTAAATCAGAGGTCCTTCCCCACATTTATTTGGGCCCAAAAACATGCCCAAGTTCTTGTCCATACAGTGTCCAACTTGTTTCATTGTTATTCGTGATTTCACCGTCTCTTCCATCTGTCTATCACTTGGTAGTCAGCAGACTAACTCTCGGCTTAAAAGTGCTCTCTTCCATCTCTTTATTGTTTATATAAATTAATATCTTGATGCTATAATACATGGTAAGGTCACTTATCTCCTGCCTCACATTCTATAAGCAGCATATGCTACTATGTTAGAGACACAAATTCAAGAGATTCTTCCATTCGAGATCTAATATGCTGACAGTTTAGCATCAAGTAACATTATTGTCTCGAAACTATTATTTCTACTTACAGAAACACAAACAATCTCTAGAGACGACACGAGAGAGACAAGGGAACAGATGATGGGGTGGGGAGGGAAGAGCAAACCGACGTGGGAGGGCAGAGGAGCGAGAGCGGTGCGAAGCTTGGTCTCCTGGAGCGCGAAATTTACGAACTTCTGATAAGAAAAGGTAGAGAGATCCATGGAGACGCCAAATCCCCGACCCGAAGCCTCCGTTCCTGCTACTCCGAGAGCTTTGCCCTCTGTCTATCACACCAACCTAGGCGATAAAGCAAAAGCAAGTACATCCAAACCCAACCCGGTCATCCCACACCCCCTTGTCCTAACTCGATCCAACCCGACGCGACCGCTGACTCGAGTCTCACCGTCGGAACCCAACCCGACTTCGAAATCGTGATTCGTTAAGCAAAATAACACCAGCAAGCAGGATGTCACCGAAGACGATGATCAAGATCCAAAGCCACGAGATGGGGAAGACAAAAAACATCGATCTTTCAAATTCCACCAGTTGGAAGGAAATGCCAGGAAGTGGATCGAATGGCTCGCATAAAAATAAACAAAACCATGGAATTATTCGCAAGAAAAAGGGAAAAGCACCCTACTCCGAAAATAAGAAAAATAAGAGAGCATGGATTTAGCAATAAGAGAAAAAACAAGAATACCATCTGATAAGATCATTTAGTTTCACATTAGTTAATCAAGTGCTCATAAATTCGTCATATCTTTCTTACATTCAGAATCGACTTTTAAAGCTCTCATACTCCGAAAATGATAAAACTGTACGGATACGTTCATCATCCAAAACAGATAATTTCTCTAGAATAATGATCCAAAGCCTGCATCTCGACTAAGTAAACTCGCTCTCGAGCTTACAACCACTTATCACCATCGAATTAGGATCTCAAACATCAAGCATCTAATAGTCCACAAAAACAAAGGAAACCCACGGAATTCCAAGAAGAGAAGTCTTTGTTTCTTAATCAGATCGAGCGAGCGTGGGTCGCCTGTCCCACGAAGCCCAGAATGCGAGGGAAGAAGAGAATGCTTCGTCTTCCTCCGGCCTCCGAATCCGCGATCGAATCGATGGAGAGAGGAATGGCATCACACGGCAAGCTGGTCCAACCGAACCCGTTCGATCCAGCCCGATCAGTGCCCGCGCCCAATTTAATTGCCAATTTCGTGTTCAATGCGACTCGACTTCGAGTCGATAACGAGTGGCCCAAATCTTGATCCGTACTCGCCCGACCCAATCGATAGTCCAAATTATGTGTGTGTGTATTCACTTTGAAGAACTGAATGTCCAATTTAATTTCACATCAGATGTGGAAGGATAATTGAATTGATTTATAAGATTAAAATTGATTTATTATCCTCAAACATCTTAAGCCAGTGTATATGAATTACGAGATTAATGTATCAACCATTTTATGAGTCAAATAATAAATAATGGTATAAAAACACACACATCTCTATATGATTCCACCAAAAAATAGTTGAATTATTTTTTAGTCTATTAGACAATGGAAATTGTCTTATAGTTTTAGATAATTAAAAAAAATCGATATCCCTTTTCGAGGATTGATATAGTGTAAATTTAAATCCGGAGAGCTAAGTCTTTCATTTGGGCCAATTATGTAATATTACCTCATGTAGTTAACTATATTTAGTCTTTTGATCTTTATATTTTAAAAAATTATATTAACATCCCTATGAAAGTTAAACATCTAAATGTATTTATCATAACATCATCGATTTTATCAATAAAAATATAAAAATAATTTTAATATTCTAATTGGTAGTAACGAATCGTATTTGTAGTGGTAGACGATAACATCGCTGGAGGCCCACAGATAATTATTGTAGATACGAAAAGTGATGACAAGAGACGATGATCGCTCTGCACTTGTATTGACACTAATATAGTTGTTAAGCAATATTGATTGGGATATACATCGATGACATTTTATTACTCAGCAAGCAATTATGTATCGATGCCAATGCAAATGTAAAATGGCTCTCATCTCTCAACGTCGCTCTCCTCATTCACAACAATCACTCGTGACCTCTAAGTGACATCGTCATCCGTCACCACTAACGTCGTCCGTTACCATCAACTAAAATATTAAAATTATTTTTATTTTTATTGATAAAATAGATTGTGTCAAGATAAATAAATCTAAATATTTTATTTTTGTAACTATATAAATATTAATATATTTTTTTTAAAAAATAAACATATTAAAAATATTAAATGTAACTAACTATGCGACTAATAAATTAGCTCCTCTCATCTTCATCAACTCGATGTTTGACCACTAGAAGCGATGATGGGACTCAACCACCAATTATCGTGGAAGTGGTCCTCAGTAGACGGTGACATGTTGCGTTCCAAGTGTGGTTACAAAATGTGCACTGTGGTCCGCTTTCTTCCCTTTACTGATTCATCGCTATCAAGACGCGACACATGTTAGTAGGTGTCGTGAAGCCATCCCATCTTAATCGAGACACAACACGTGGGAAGTGCGCATAGCCTTCCCTCGGAGACATCATACCTCCTATCAATTCGAATTCCACCACTGCACCGGCGAAGATATGAATGTTAGGTGATATATATATATATATATATATATATATATATATATATATATATATATATATATATATATATATATATATATATATATATAAAGCAGGTTGATAATTGAACTCATCAATCTTTTACTAGTTTTCCGTAAATGCATTAATCTCAGTTTAAGCAGTAAATTAAATTATTTTTAATAACAATATAAGATTTGACCGGTAGATAAAGATAAATTATTATTTTTAAATAAAAAATAAAAAATTGATATTACCATCAAACGGTCAAAGTCTTAACTAACGGAACTAATTATTGTTCTCATTTTAAATATCTTTTATACCATATGATTCGGTGACATTCACATTTATGTTAAGGTTTATGTTATATATGTGAAAACTTATTGACCAAAGTGAAAAAAATAGATATGAAAAGAAGAAATTAATTAAATACATGTGAAACAACAGCTCAACAACTTGGTTCGATTGGATATCCCCAAAAGAAAACATACAAAAAGAAACAAAAAACCTATAAAAATTAGATAGCTTCGATTCGAACTCAACCAACAACCAAACCACCTAAATTAATAGAATTCATTATATATATATATATATATAATATATATATATATAATGAGAATACTAACAGGGCTGACGCTGCTCGTGGTTTCCCCCACTATTTCCTACTTATTGAGGATAATTGATGGCTTTTAGTTTGCGCAGCACATAGACGAGAAGCTTCGCCAAGAATAAGAAGAAGAAGAGAAAGGAAGCTTTGATGTCCGACAGCTGCTGCTGCCACGGCCATTGCTGCGGCCTCGACGCCACACGATTGCATCTCGTCCTCCAGAGGCTCAACCCCTTAACTTGTTTATATAGGCTCGCGGACGGACAGGGAGAGGGAGGAGGGATGGGCACCGTCACTGTCCCAGCTTCTCTTCCTTCCCCGGAAGATGACGGCCACAAGCTGCGGAAGGCCTTCCGAGGTATCTATACAGACATCCATGGTTCTTTTCTGAGGGTTTGCGTGATCGGTTTCGTTTTTGACGGACGACAACAGGGTGGGGGACGGACGAGAAGGCAATCATAGACATCCTGGGCCACCGCACTGCGGCGCAGCGGTCGGCCATCGCCGCCGCTTACGCCAGCCTTTACGGCGAGTCGCTGCTCGATCGCCTCCACTCCGAGCTCTCCGGTGACTTCAGGGTAACTCTTGCTCTTGTTCAGATTAGTATGCAATCGGTTGAAGAGGATCGAGGAGTGAAATCATCAATTAGCTAAGTGTTGCTGCAGAACGCAGTGATGCTATGGACCATGGACCCTGCAGAGAGAGATGCCAAATTGGTGAACAAGGCACTGAAGAGGAAGGGCGAGAGGCATCTCTGGGTGATCATAGAGGTCGCCTGTGCCTCATCCCCGGACCATCTGATCGCTGTTAGGCAGGCATATTGCTCTCTCTTCGCTTCCTCCATCGAAGAAGATGTGGCTCACAAGATTACCCCAACGGAGCCCCTCGGACTGGTAATGCTCCTCGACATCATCATCATCGGTATCGGAAGCAGCAGCAGTGATCTTTCATTCCTGCAGCTGTTGGTGCGTCTGCTTACCTCTTACCGCTATCCCGAGGAGCACGTCGCCGTCGATCTGGCAAAGCATGAGGCAGCTCAGCTCTTCGATGCGGTCCAAAAGAAGCAGTTGCATCAGGACGAAGTCATCCGCGTACTCAGCACGAGGAACAAATCGCAGTTGAAGGAAACCTTCGAGCAGTACACCGAAGGTTATGGAAGACACATCGAAGAGGTCGGTACAGATGATGCTGCTTGATTACGTTCTGAGAGATCGATTCATCCAACACTCTGCAACACAGGACATCGAGGGCGCTGATCGAAGTCAGTTCGCGTCGATGCTGAAGGCTGCCATTTGGTGCATAGCGTCCCCGGAGAAACACTTTGCAGAGGTACGCAGGCCAAAGAATGGCACGCAAACAAATGTGATCCTGTTTCCATGACGGCGAAGAGATGGTTGCTGGTGGTGTGCAGGTGGTGAGGAGATCGGTGGTGGGACTCGGAACGGACGAGGACTCGCTGACGAGAGCCGTGGTGAGTCGGGCAGAAATCGACATGAAGAAGGTGAAGGAGGAATACAAGAAGAGATACAACACCACGCTCATTTATGATGTAGTGGACGACACCTCGGGGGACTACATGAGGTTCCTGCTGACCTTGATCGGCCCTGCGGATGCATGAAATAGCAATCAACCGATGGTTTCAGGTTCAGAGAAATGTGAAGGTATGTGAAGATGTGTGTATATTTATAAGGTGTAAGCATATATGGCTTGTGGAATGAACAACATAAACAATTTTTGGACATGGAATAAAGATTTGGCATGGTGGGTGTTAGTGTAAACAACTGTATGCCATGGAGGTCGGGTGCGGTATCCGATCAGGACGGTGTAATCGTCCCTTCTGGGCTGGAACTCCTCGCCTGCGCGTCCGGAGGGGACCTCCGGCTTCGCACCTGCACAAAGGTCGGGCCGAGGCGCTCGGCCAGACCCCTCCGACGATCAAGTTAGCCGATGCGGAGTGGAGTTTGTTGTCTATTTTCTTTGTCTCCCCCCCTTGCGTATAAGACTCGGGGGTATTTATAGGGAAGTTTAGTATTACCTGATGATCCTGCCCGCAGAAGCAGGATCGTACCTCTAATAGCGTCTGACATTGCTGTTGGCGTTGCGTGAAGAACCGAACTGCCGCAAGGCATGGGCGTGCCTCGGTCGTCGCTCTCCTCTACCTCGGCCAAGCGTGTTGGGTCAGACAACGACACGATGAAGTCGTTGTCTGAGAGCGGGTGACGTCAGCGCACATCGCGTCGGCATTATTGTCTTATTTGGGCAGAGTGTCGTCCAGGCGTGGCTGACGTCGTGGCGCGTCATGTCGCCATTATTACCCTCATCATATTCCCCCCCCGAAAGAAGCTATGCGTCGGTTGTTGCCATAGGGGGGAGTCCGAGGCATGGCTTCAGCCTCCGGTACCGTGGTAGTCTCAGGCGACATGAGGTCGAGCACATCTCGGGCGGGCAAGCCGCGCCGAGGAGGTGGTCTCGGACGACATGAGGCCGAGGAGCACGTCTCGGGCGGGCAGGCCGCGCCGAGGAGGTGGTCTCGGGCGACATGAGGCCGAGGAGCACGTCTCGGGTGGGCAAGTCGCGCCGAGGAGGTGGTCTCGGACGACATGAGGCCGAGGAGCACGTCTCGGGCGGGCAGGCCGCGCCGAGGAGGTGGTCTCGGACGACATGAGGCCGAGGAGCACGTCTCGGGCGGGCAGGCCGCGCCGAGGAGGTGGTCTCGGGCGACATGAGGCCGAGGGGCAACTTTGTTTTGGTCAGCGACCGATTGCTCAGCCACGTGCGGGCGCAAGCGGCCAGGTTGTTTTCTTCCTGGGGAAGCTCAAGGGGCTGTCTCTTTCAGGAGTCGCCGGCTTTCGAGGCTGATATGATTAATGCCTCTGTACTTCGCACCGCGCGACAGTTGGCTGCCACGTCAGGCCATATTTATGGCGAGGTGACGTTTGCGTCTTCGCAGCGCACTTCAGGAGAGGAAGGGTCGCCGTTTTGGTGAGATGTGGCCTATAAATAGCGCACCGTCGGCTTCCTGCACGTCCTGATACTTGCATTTGCTCAACCCTCTCTTCGGGCGACCTTGTTTCATACCCATCGGCCGCCCTACCTTCCTTTCCAAGACTTGGTAAGGATGGCTTCTCTTTCTCTGCCCTTTTCTTCCTCGCCTTCCGCTTCCGGTACTGTCGGAGAGAGGGCATTGCCGACGAGTTCTCGCTCGTCATCCGAGGAAAGGGCTATCAAAGCCCTTGAATCACTAATGTGGCCACACGACCTCGACTCAACTGTGAGCGAGTCGTCGCTCGGCTCCCTTCGGGATCGTTATGGTATCCTGGCGGAATTCACGCTCATTGCTCCAGAGCCGAGGCAGCGAGCGTATGACCCTATACCTAGGGGCTTCGCCCTAACCCTGGACGCCTTCGAGGCCGGGTTACGCCTCCCTCTCCATCCAGTCATAAGCTCATGTGTCTCGTGGTGGCGTATCTCCCCTTCTCAGATGGCGCCAAATTCCTGGCGCTATCTGGTGGCATTCCTGGGGGAATGTTACTACGATAGGATTCCCCCGAGCCGGTCCCTTTTCCTCTCCTGCTTCCGTCTATCCAGGGGGTCAGGGGGTTATTACCTGTCCGCCCGACCGGGCTTCCGGGTCAGTGGGGTTCCTTCCAGCAACAAGGGGTGGAAGGAGCGTTTCTTCTGCGTATGCCATCCGGAGGGTTGGAAATTTGGGCTCCGATGGGCGGCGCGCGCCGTCGACAACACCGCCCCGGTCCTGGATGAGGAGGAGCGTTAGGCCCTTCGAAGACTGAAGGAGATCCTCACGGCCTCCCGAGTCATCTGGAAGATGACCGAGGCAGGGTTGGTCGAGGCGGGTCTGAGCCCGGTGCCTCGAGGTATGCCTTAAAGAGGGTAGTGGCAGGTTTTCGTGTTTTTGGTGTTTTGACCGAGGTCGGCGTTTTCGTGCAGAAATGGTGAACCTCACTGCTGTGCGCGGAGGGCGCTCTTCGTCAACCACATCCCCGCGTCATTCGGCTGGCCCGGGCATCGATACGAGGGAGGCGCCGGTGGAGCTCGAGGCCGGTCGTCCCCGGAAGAAGGCCAAGGTTGCTGCCCAAAAGAAACCGACTCCACCGAGGGCTCGGGCATGTGAAGTGGCTGTGGAGCCGGGCACACGCAACCGGCGACGAGGACTTGGCCGAGGGGAGGCCGGGCCGAGCAACGAGGGGGCAGGAAAAGCGCACAGGGAGCCCTCGATTCGGGACTTGTGCCGCCTCCCTACGGGGGCGTCGAACGAGTCCTACCAGGCGCGCTTGATGGGCGAGCTTTCGGAGGGCCAACCCTCCGACAGGTTGGCGGCCCGCTGGGGGGGGGGGGGGGGGGGGGGGTTTGACCCGCGGGACCCGGGTATGGGCCGATAGGGAAACTGCGGCCGCATTCATCCAAGGAGGGCTTCATCCAAATATGGCTCGCGAGCTGTATACCATGCCCTTGGATGTCTTGCTAGGCAAATCTGCGAAGTCATTGCTGTGGGTAAGCGTCTCGCCATTGGACCCCGACTTCCTACTCGACCGAGAATGGATCTGACTTTTCCTCTGCAGGGCCAACATTACACGATGGCGTTGGCGGACCGCGTGCGTGACGCGGTTCGGGCCCTTGGCATCCTGTGCGACCGGAATGCCGAGCTACGCAAACAGCTCGAGGAGGTCTGCGCGGGGGCAGCTCCGGAGGCAGTTGCAGCAGCCGAGCAGCGCTCCTCGGAGCTCGAGGCGGAGGTGACGCGCCTCAAGTCTGAGGTAGGGGTGGCCGACCAACGTACGTCGGCGCTGGAGGCGGAGGTCCTTCGCCTTAAGTCTGAGGCGAAGGCAGCTGAAGAGGAGGGTCTTCAAGGGCTCCTAAGGGTGACATAGACCGAGGCTCGCCTGGCCCGGAACGAGGTGGTCACCCTGACTCAAAAGCTGGAAGGGACCCTAGTTGAGGCGAAGGGGGCCTCAGAGGCTCTGGTTGCCGAGCGGGATCGGCGGCCAGAAAAAGATAAGGAAATAATCGAGGACTACAAACAATCATCGGGCTTCCAGCTCGGGCTGGTCCGGTCGGGGCATGTCACCTATGAGTGCGGGTACTGGATTGCCCTGGGCTGGTTCAGAACGCGCCACCCCGGGCTTGAAGTTGAGTTGGATCCTTTTGCCT
Organism: Musa acuminata AAA Group; assembly: GCF_036884655.1. Classification (NCBI taxonomy): domain Eukaryota; kingdom Viridiplantae; phylum Streptophyta; class Magnoliopsida; order Zingiberales; family Musaceae; genus Musa; species Musa acuminata. Next base: position 25,409,319 of record NC_088350.1, read on the forward strand.
CGCACCCCGAGGACTTAGACATAGATATGCCGGATGAGGTTCCCTTCGACGATAGCGTCGGGGGTTCCGACGGTTAGGGCAGAAATTTGTAATATTTTTGGTGGTCGGCTCGACTGAGTCAGGGTCAAGTCCCGTAATCTTCGTTTCTTCTCTCTTTTTGTAATCCTCGAGTGCTGTCAAGGTCGAGTCCTGTAATTCCCGATTTTTTAAATAAAAAGAAAATTTTTCTTCTCTTGTGTGTTGTCCAACTTCTTCTTCCCTTGGACGAAAAACTTCTTAATGTTCTGGACGTTCCATGTTCTCGGCAAAGAAAGATCGGCCATTGTCGCGAGCCGGTATGTACCCGGTCGGATTACCTCGACGACCCGATAAGGTCCCTCCCATTTGGGGGCCAGCTTCCCCCTCGCTCGGGTCGGGTTGCTGACTTCGGTCTTGCGAAGGACCAGGTCGTTTAACTTTTATAAGAGAGGGCCTTCAAGTGTGCGTCGGCACGCCGTTCCTCGAGTATGTCAAGGCCGGCTCGAAGTCCTTCGTTGGTGGTTTTCTTGTCGTAGCTTCTTGTTCGAAGGGTGGGAATAGCTACCTCGGACGGTAGGACAGCTTCGGTCCCGAACGCGAGGCTGTATGGGGACTCTCCAGTCGCGGTTTTGGGGGTGGTGAGCAATGACCATAAGAAGCTCGGGAGTTTGTCCGTCCAAGCCGATCGAGCTGTGGATACTCTTCTTTTGAGCCCGTCTAGAATGGATCGATTGATTACCTCAGGCAGCCCGTTCGTTTGAGGGTAAGCTACCGAGCTGAACCTCAGCTGGATCCCGTGGCTTGCACAGAATTCCCGGAATCTTCTGCTGGCGAACTGAGGCCCATTGTCCGTAATGATGGTCTTGGGCAAGCCAAACCGAGTCACAAAGCTCCTCCACACGAACTTCTCTATTTGTTGCTCCGTGGTCGTCGCCAGTGGTTCGACCTCAACCCACTTGGTGAAGTAATCCAATCCCACGACGATGTATTTCCGTTGTCCCGAGGCTGGTGGGAAAGGTCCGAGCAAGTCTAACCCCCACTGTGTGAACGACCATGCGCAGTCGACGGGGGTGAACGGGACCGTGGGCCGCCGGGGCGCGCGGGCGTGCTCCTGGCATGAGCTGCACCGTTGCACATAAGTCTTCGCGTCTCGGCACATAGTCGACCAGTAGTACCCTTGGCGAAGTATTTTGTGCGCCAGGGTTCGTCCGCCGATGTGCTCCCCGCAGACCCCTTCGTGGACCTCGGCCAGAACCGACCGAGCTTCGCCGGGATCCAAGCACCGTAGAAGAGGGCGTGAGAAGGACCGCTTATAGAGTTGTCCGCCCATCTCGGAGTACCACGCCTGCGTACGACGTAGGCGCCGAGCCGTAACCTCGTCAAGGGGAAGGGTCTCATCCCCCTTAAAATGTAGCATTTCTTGTACCCATGTGGTTTGCGCGTCGCCCGAGGCCATAGCAGCAATTTCGATGGCACGGAAAGGGAGCTCCTCGACTTCGGGTCGGGCTTCAGGGGTTGACTTCGATGCCAGCTTAGCCAGTGCATCGGCTCGCTCGTTCTCGCCCCTGGGGACATTAGATAATGTAAAATGAGAGAACTTGGCGGTCAGGTTCTTTTCCTGCGCTAAGTACTTCGCCATGATTGGGTCCCGAGCCTCGTATCCGCCACTGAGTTGCTCGGCTACCAACTGCGAGTCGGTGAGGACGCGTATGGCAACCACTTGCATCTCGGGAGCCAACCTGAGTCCTGCAAGGAGCGCCTCGTATTTCGCCTCGTTGTCGGTGGCTTGGAACCCGAAGCGGAGGGAGCGCTCGAATGATCGTCCGTCGGGAGCCAGTAGCACCAGCCCCGCGCCGGCGCCCTTCGAGTTGGCCGACCCGTCCACGTGCAGGACCCATCCTTTAGAAGGTTGCTCGAGATCCACGTCCTCGATCTGAGTTAATTCCGCGATGAAGTCGGCCACGGACTGGGCTTTGATAGCGGTTCTCGGCGCGTATTGCACGTCATACTCGCCGAGCTCCACCGCCCATTTGAGAAGTCGCCCGACAACATCAAACTTAGACATAATCTGCCGGAGTGGTTGGTCGGTGATGACCTCCACTGGGTGAGCTTGGAAGTAGGGGCACAGCTTCCGGGCTGACAGCACAAGCGCCAGTGCCAGTTTCTCAACCAGTGGGTATAGTTCCTCGGGCCCGTTCAAGACATGGCTAATGTAGTAGACCGGTAGCTGTTCGCCGGAGATTTCTTTGATCAGGACGGAACTGACTACATGCCCGGAGGCAGCCAGGTAGAGGCCGAGCTTCTCCCCGGAAGACGCTAAGGCAAGTCTGGGTAGGCTGGCCAAGTGTTGTTTTACTTGCCCGAAGGCTTCTTCGCACTCCGCCGTCCATTGGAAGTTCTTTGGGTTCTTTAGCGCCAGGAAGAATGGGAGGCAGCGATCACCCGATCGGGCGAGAAACCGAGACAGGGTAGCGAGCCTCCCGTTAAGGCGCTGCAGGTCTTTGATCATCCGAGGTGACTGCATATCGATGATTGCCTGGACCTTCTCCGGGTTGGCGTCAATCCCTCTTTCGTGTATGATAAACCCGAGGAACTTTCCTGAGGTGACGCCGAAAACACACTTTGCGGGGTTGAGTCTCATGCCGAACTTGCGCAGCGTGGCGAATGTCTCGGCCAGATCGGCAAGGTGAGTTTCTGTCGCTTGGCTTTTTACAATCATGTCGTCGACGTAAACTTCCATGTTCCGCCCGATTTGGTGGGCGAACAACTTGTTCACTGTTCTCTGGTACGTAGCTCCAGCGTTCTTTAGTCCGAATGGCATGACCTTATAAAAGTAAACCCCTTGATCGGTGAGAAAGGTCGTATGTCCTTGGTCTTCGGGCGTCATTCTGATCTGGTTGTATCCTGAAAATGCGTCCATAAATGAGAGGCGAGCGTGTCCGGCCATTGCATCGACCAACTGGTCGACCTTTGGGAGGGGGTAGCAATCCTTTGGGCATGCATTGTTGAGACTGGTGTAATCAACACACATCCTCCAGCTTCCATTGGGTTTCTTTACGAGGACTACATTGGACAGCCATCGTGGGTATCTGACTTCTTCTATGAAGCCCGCTATCAGAAGCCGTTCCACCTCTTATCGCACGACAAGTTGCCGATCAGGGGCCTGCCGTCTGGGTTTTTGCTTCACCGGGCGGGCGTCGGGTGAAATGTTGAGGTGGTGTTGCGCGACCTCCGGATCGACGCCCGTCATGTCGGATGGCGACCAGGCGAAGACGTCGGTATTTTCATGTAGGAAGCCGACGAGCCACTTTCGTTCCTGTTCTGGCAGTTCCTACCCGATCTTGACCGTCTGGTCTGGCCGACCCTCTAGTAGCGGCAAGTCGATGGTGGATCCCCTTGGCTCAGGATGGGGGGTTGGTTTCTTCGTCTCCCGAGGATCTCCTAGCGGCGGCTCGACCCTTGCTTTCTTGTGTAACGAAACCGCGGTTAGGTAGCAACGCCTGGATTCTCGGGGGCTTCCCGTGACTTCCCCGACCCCAGCATGGGTCGGGAACTTTACGGTTTGGTAGTAAGTCGAGACGACGGCTCTGACTTTATTGAGGGTTGGATGACCGAGAATGGTGTTGTATGCAGAGGGGAGGTCAACCACTAAGAAGGTGGTCATCGCTGTCTTCGACCTCGGCGGGACTCCAAGGGTTAAGGGCAAAGTGATTGCCCCCAGCGGTGAGATTGAATCACCGGTGAACCCGGTGAGCGCTGAGCACATCGGCTTCATGCTCTCTCGAGACAAGTCGAGTTTTTGGAAGGCATCGAAGTAGAGCACGTCGGCCGAGCTCTCGGTGTCGACCATGATCCTTCTTACTTGCGCGTTGGCGATCCTGGCCGATATTACGAGTGCATCATCGTGCTCGGGTTGTTCGGATGCCTTGGCCGGGAAAGTGACCGCGGGCTCAGGCCCGCACCCGAGAGCTTCGGCCGGGGCAGCTCGAGCGTACGCCTTTCTTCCGGTCATGGAGTTTCCGCCAAATGCGGGTCCGCCCGCTATCACGTCGATGTGTTGTTCGACGGGGCCCTCCGAGCGCGACGAAAGTTCTTTGTCCTGCCGAAGGTACTGGCCGAGGTGCCCTCTACGAATAAGCTCCTCGATCTACCTTTTCAACTCACGACACTGCTCAATGTCATGCCCATTCTGCCGGTGGAAACGGTAGTACTTTGACCGGTCTGCAAGTTCTCATGGGCTCCTCATCAGCTGGGGATCTTTAAGTAGTCCCTTCTCCCTTATGTGGAGAAATATCTTTGTTTGGGACGAACCCAAGGTGGGGAGAGGGGGCCTTGGTGTCCGTGGGTCAGATCTGTCCAACCTGCGCCGTGGTGCAGCGAATTGTTGCTGTCGGGGTGGCTCTGGCCTGGCCCTCTTGTGCTCCTCACGCCTCTCGGCCATCCACGTTTCTGCGGCGATGAACTAGCTTGCCCGCTGAAGCATCTCCGGTACCGCGGTGGGGGGTCGCTCGACAAGAGACCAAAAGAACCGGGAAGGTCGCAGGCCTATCATGAATGCCTGCATTAACAGAGAGGGGTGAGCGTCCGTCAGCCCCTGAATTTGCATCGTAAAGCGGCTCAAAAAATGGGAGAGGGGCTTGTCCTCTCTTTGGTTGAGTCCGAGGAGCAACGCCACGGACGACTTTGGTCGAGCGTAGGCTAGGAAGTTGAGCTCGAAGTCTCTGGCGAGCTGGTCAAAGGAGGTGATGGTCCCGGTCTTCAGGCCGTTGTACCATGCGCGGGCTGGCCCCCTCAAAGTCGTTGGGAACGCCCTGCACATCAAGGCGTCAGAAGTCCCATATAGCGCCATCTGGGCGCGGAAAGCGGCTACGTGGTCGGTCGGGTCAGTGGCGCCGTCATAGGCGTCCAGCGAAGGGAGCCGGAAGTGCGGTGGAATCATTTGATCTTGTATTTCGGGTGCGAACGGGGACCCTTGGTGTCCGTTCGCCCCGAGCTCTCCCTTTGACCTACGAACCTCCTGCTGTACTTCGTCGAGCCTTTGACTAACAAGGCGCAGCTGGGCTCGCAGGGCGTTCGTTGAGTCCACAGATAGCGCCTCGGGTTCCGGGCGAGTCACCGTATTTTTCGCCCCTCGGTTACCGAGTTGGGCTGATCCATTTCGAGGCTGCGTGGGGAGCTCGGGAAGTGGTGCATGAATCCGAGTGGGGGGCTCCCGCTGTTGCAAAGGCTGAGTCATATGCGGGGGCGTCGGTTGGGAGACGAGCGGGACGATAGTTTGCACCATGCCTATCAGAGCTCGAACTTGATGAGCGAGGTCGTGAAAGGCTTCGAGCGACACAGGCGACGGGCCGGCGGGGGCACCATCGGGCGACGATAAGCCCGGGTCGTTGAACAACCGCCAGTAGCGCTCCGATGTTGTAGCGGAGCGTTCGCCTCGGGGTTCATCACGCGGGGGATGTTCTTCCGGGGTGCTGACTGGATGCAACCCCACAACCACGGGTTCGTCAAAGTGGATCTGCTGATCGCTCGACATTCGGGCCCTTCCTCTAGCGCCAAATCTGTTAGTGTAAACAACTATATGCCATGGCATCGGGGCCAACACGGCCTGGTTCGGGTCTGAATGGGCGGGGATCTTGCACAGCGCTCCTCAAGCCCGCCGGGGAGGCCGGGTGCGGTATCCGATCAGGACGGTGTAATCGTCCCTTCTGGGCTGGAACTCCTCGCCTGCGCATCCGGAGGGGACCTCTGGCTTCGCACTTGCACAAAGGTCGGGCCGAGGCGTTCGTCCCGACCCCTCCGACGATCAAGTTAGCCGATGCGGAGTGGAGTTTGTTGTCTATTTTCTTTGTCTTTTCCAAACGCCCCCGCGCCCCCCCCCCCCGCGTATAGGACTCGGGGGTATTTATAGGAAAGTTTAGTGTTACCTGATGATCCTGCCCGCAGGAGCAGGATCGTACCTCTGATGGCGTCTGACATTGCTGTTGGCATTGCGTGAAGAACCGAACTGCCGCAGGGCATGGGCGTGCCTCGGTCGTCGCTCTCCTCTGCCTCGGCCAAACATGTTGGGTCAGACAACGATGAAGTCGTTGTCTGAGAGCAGGTGATGTCAGCGCACATCGCGTCGGCATTATTGTCTTCTTTGGGCAGAGTGTCGTCCAAGCGTGGCTGACGTCGTGGCGCGTCATGTCGCCGTTATTACCCTCATCAGTGGGTTGGATTTCGCAAATTAGTAAAATAATCTTAGGAAGATAAATTGAGCAAACAAGTCAGGAAGTAAAAGCATTCAAAGTTCAGCTGATGCAAGAAGACACAAACAAAGGCAATCTGCTTGCAAAGATAAGTAGTAATGGCTACAAAGCTCTCTGGTCATGAGTAGAGCATGTTCACAGAGTCCCCACTCTCCTGATACATATGCCTTTTATTACTGTAATTCCAACTTCTAATACAAATTAAACTAGGAACCTGATGCCAAAGAGGTACTGAACATATCACAGAGAAAGTAGATTATGTCGCTGCAGAATGGAAAGGGCCGACACGAAGGAGAGGACGAGATACAGCACACATTACCTAAAAACCAGATTACATGGACAACAGATGAATCGAAGGAGCCAATCCTTAAACTTGAATGCCGATTCTTTGAGCAACCTGCAAAAGTAAGTCGAGTAATCAGACACCAAGCAGCAGTCGGAGCAAACAATAGTTTAGTTGAATCGATAAGCAAAGTGTAGTTATAATTCTTTTTCTACTGCAACTTTTTCGTCAAAAGGTAACAGCTTAAACACAATAACCATTTCAAACCATTTCCCAATTTAATGCCTCGTGAATTTTCAGCGGCCTTACCCATGTACATTGATATTTTTTGTATTCAGTCAATATAACTGCAATTTATGCACACAACAGTAACCAATTATCTTCCATACATCGACAATGAAACTCCCAAGGTTTATGCATGTCATGATTTAATGATTAATTATACCTCATTGAAAGAGTGAACATCACTGCCCCATAACCATGCATCACAGCCTGCATCCCTAGCTCCCCATATGTCGTTCCTGCGATCATCACCCACATGAACTGCTTCCTCGGGTTTTACACCCAGCAACTCACATGCTTTAAGAAAGATAGTCGGGTTTGGCTTCTCAGCTGCTACCTGTTATAGCAATACTACACTTATAAGAAACTAGATAGAACTGGCATTGACACTGTTGTGGTAGCAACATTTAGAGCAAAATAGATGAGGCCCAGAGGACCACGGGTTATCCGAATTGGTAATGTTCAAGCCTCCAAGGCAGGAATACACTGCCTCCGAGTTATAAAATCCTTGTCCTAAAAGAACTTTTAGGAGTTTGCAATGACCACCCACAATCAGCCAAATTTCCATAAATAACAGAAAAGGCAGTTTTGTACCTCAGCAGACACTGCAACAGCATCGAACCAATGATCACACTTCAAAGCCTGCAAAAGAGGCCGTAAGCGGGTATCAAAGTTTGAGACTATAGCTGTTTTCACTCCAGCCTTTCTTAAAGCTCTGAAAGCATTTCCAGCATCAGGGTCACAGATATGCCAAGCCTGACAAACAAAATGATAACAAACATTAATTTCACTAAGCATCATACTAATATGTAGTGATCATAATGACATCCAATCGATTAATCAATCATACCTTCTCAGTTGTATAATATTTATAGAGTTCTTCAAAGTACTCCAAATTAGAACAGCCTGTAGAAGAGCTAACTATGTGTTGCCAAAAAGGCCTCCCATCATCCACATACCTGATAACAGGCACATAAAAAAGATGGACTTCAGAATCATGCACGGAAGACTTAAACGCAATACAGAAATAGGGAACAAGAGCATCTTTTCAATAGATGCATGCTTGATGAAGTTTGAGAATATCTTAAAACAGGTAAATAGGTAGTAAGATCATTTGGCATTACAACGTTATAATGGTCACAAAAAATGATGAGGAAAAAAAAAATCAGCATGTTCAGAAGCAGATTCGGATGTGTTAAACAGAGGAAAAGAAAGATCATCAGCTAAGTGAAGGTCACTAACTGCAACCATGTCTTTGGAAATCTTGCCAGTCTTGCATGTTGCAAGATTTAGATTTCTACCACAGGTTTGCCTACTTTAATGAGTTCTTAAACATAAGTACCAAAAAAATATATTTCTCGAATAAAATTTTTATCTTATCATGGTTCCTCGAATAACCTGGTATTTCTTTTGTGAAAAATGTCATGCTCTCTCAGATTAAACATGAAACTTGGGAGATATTTGACAATGCAAGATTAGTAGAAAGATCAAGGCGCTATAAGAAACCCTTATGTTTAAATTCTGAGGTGAACAGGTCGAAGTAGATATTAGAAAGCAAATATGAAGAAACACAGAAGAAGAATAAGATCCTCTCAGATCCAAACGGAGGTGGTTCCTCGATCAGGATTAGAGATGAAATTCATAACAAATCCATGCAAATTTGACCCGCAAAACAAGAACATCAAAGGATTTATCATGGGAAGACAAACCTCAGCCTTGATCTGCCCCAGGGTTGCTCATAGGCCCATCGATACCGATTCAGTATCTCATTTTCAGAATACTTCACCCCGTATTTCTCCCCGATCTGTCTGTATATCTGAAACAAAGCAAAGAGGTGGATAAAGATGAAGGCCATTGCAAGTAAAACAGAACAATCTGTCTGTCGTTTCCATATAGAACTAAAGCACAATGAAACAGAGTTCCAAATCCAAATCCCAACAAAACAAGATCATATATCAATTAAAAAAGGGAACTTTTGGAAGTTTATGAAGATTTTGTAGTCTCCCTTCCCATGTGGAAGAGAGAAGAGCCAAACCTGAGCCATGGGCTGGGAGGGAGCAACGAGGGTGCCGACGGCGTCCACGAGAAGGGCCTTATGCGTGATCTCCCCGTACAAGGACCTCCGGTACTCGAGGTACTCGATTGCTCCGGCCAAATCCCAGCCTTGGCGGCCGGGTAACCGTCTCAGACCGCCTGGGATCCCGCCCTCCACCTCCACCGCCGCGGCCGCACCCGTGGAGTATTCCTGGCGGCGGCTATCGTCCTTGCGCCCAGAGGAGTGGAGATTCCGGCATGAAGATAAGGAAGTGGGCGAGGGTGCGGCTCCGCCTCGAACCCTCGCGCAAATTGCGACCGCCACCGTGAGGGAACCCTTGGTAGCCCTAGCCATCTTCCCTCCACTCTCCTCCTCCTCCTTCGCCAACAACTTGTTCCCGCCCTCTGCCGCTGTTCTGCACCGCTCTGCTCGTCCTCTCCGCTCTCATCACAAGGAGAGGCCGCTCACTTTCTTCGGTTCAACGGAGAGAGAAAGAAGGGGGGTAGTGTTTTTATGCATACATATCATTCATATTGAAGTAAAACGAATCCTTTTTATTTTCCTTTTTCCCGCTTTTTCTAATTTTACCCAAATAAATTTATCTTCAAATAAATTTACATACATATCATTTATATGTATATCATTTATTTCCTCAAATAAATTTATGTTTTTAATAATACAAAATAATATTCCTCAAACCATAATCAGAGCTTCTTTTGACCCCCCCAAAAAAAAGAAAAGAAAGAAAATAGTGCAAAAAATTCAAAAAAAATGAAGCTAAAAAAACATCAAATGCTAAGAAATTCTAAATAAATTTTAGAATTATAATATATTTAAAGAAAATATTTCTAAAAATACAAGTATCACCACAAAACTCGAACGCCACAAAGATTCACATGCCTTTTTAAGACAGTAATTAAATAATAATAATTCATTATTTTAAATATTAAATTTATCCTTTTTCCCATTGGATGCTCGCTAAATCTAAAGAAATCGTCGAGTTCGTGTGGCTTCATTTTCCAAAAAATTAAAATTAATATTCTTTTAATCTTTTCCTATTAAAGATGGCCATATGCTTTTTTATCTTGCGGTGGATAATATGCGCAATTACGGCAGAAATTATAAATAAATGATTAATTAATCTTTCTAGAGAAAATACTAAAAATATTTTCTTCGCCGAGAAGGGAATCTGCCACGTAGATAAATTAGATATCGACTCACAACGGTACAACGGCGTTAACCGCAGCACATCCAAATAACGTAGATTTCATGCATTAAATCTCCACTTAGTTCTGACGGTTTCCAAAGTCCTCATATCTCATGTAGATTTCAGATGAACGCTTTCGATCTCTTATTGTTTCCGCGCCTCTAATCCGTCGTGATCTAACATCTCGATAATCTCTACAAATCAATCCCTTAGATCTCTCTCTCTCTCTCTCTCTCTCTCTCTCTCTCTCTCCCTCGGTGATTAGCAGCCCTGCGTTGATTCCATGCTTCAGATAACTGTCGGAGTGGGGCCGGTGGAACGGGCGCCACTCACCATTCCGTGGCCTCCAACGAAGCGCCGGTCGATGTACGCTTGTTCGCAGAATCCAACGCCGCCAACTTGTGGCTACCGTAGAGTCCAGAGGAAGGAGGAGGAGGTAGCGACCGCAACTACAGCTGATTTGTGGTGGCTGTGAGAAGGCGGAGGAGGAGGTCCCAACTCAGGTATCTTTTGCTTGCTCCGTGCTGTTTCTTCTCGCAGCGACGTCTTCTCGGGGACCGGAGAGTTGCAGTCGAATGTGTGGAGTAGAAACCGAGCCTTTTGATGCCGCCACTTGGCTTGGATTTGTGGTGGAAGGCTTTTGTTTATGGATGCCCACAGCAGGTGGGAAGATTGACAGCGAGAGGGAACGAGAGAGAGAGAGAGAGAGTCTTTGTTCGTATCGTCTCCGTTGTGCCATTCGATAATGACATCCCCATGGAAGAATGATCTACATCGGTAAAATGCTGTCCTATCCTCTTCGTCTTTCGATGTACATCAGTAAACTCGACCATCGGAGAGAAGGTCGAGTTTGAATCCGTTTATGTTTCCCTTGGTTTGAAGGGCCGACATGGAGGCATATCACCACAGCCGATGCATTAGATTCCAGTCATGTTATGTCGCATCAATGTTCTTGTGGACCAATCACTATCATCATCAGCATCCACGGAATTCAACTCATATTACGGTCATAACATGCATCATCCACCACAAATATTGTGTGTTCTCGTTTTGGTATTTGGATCCGCAACAGTGCTTATTTCTTGTTAGGGAAAAGTCATCTCCTAAAGGCTTAATTCGATAGTAATCTTCAACACTTTACTTATCATTACTTTAAAAGCCTCTGCCACATGAGTCATTAGATCTTTAAAGAATCTTGGCTATCCTCAACAAAATCTTTCGTCTTCGCTTATTTCTGATCTCGATTTGGTGTTTTGAATCGACCATCACAGGCGGATTCCGTCAGATTTTTGGTGCCACCAAGTTATCGTAGGATCCTTCTGGAAACACAACTCACATCCAACGGGCAAAACTTACCTCGTCAACATCTTTCATTTAATTATTTGACCAAAAACAATTTAAGATAGAGGTTGAAGACGCATTCACTTACTATAAGATACGTGCGGGAGTTGGATTCGACTATACGTAGATGCGTTGACATATTCCCAGCTTTATCAGTGCGTGTGGAGTTGACAAACTTGCATCCTCGGTCGCCGCTGACCACCGACCCACTTGGATCCCAAAGCTGACCGGTCCAAGTCATCCACCCACCAACTCATCCCCATAAAACCCACCAACGGCGACGCTGCAACCGCGCACAGATCCGTAATGGCCAGAGCATTCCTGACCTGCTTCAGCCACAGCTCCCGCGACCTCGTCAAGCTGGTCCTCTGGGGCGGCGACACCAGGCTCTTGCCGGAGACGCTGCACGCCGGCGAGCTCATGATCCGCTTCCCGGGCCGCATCGTCTGCCACGCAAACTCCTTCTATATCGGCCTCCCCCTCCCGGTTCTCTCCGCCGACGACGAGCTCCTCCCCGGCCAGACCTACTTCCTCCTCCCCCTCGACCGGTTCCGGCCCAACCAGGCTCTGACGGCCGCGACGCTGGCGTCGCTGTCTCCGTCGCCGACGAAGGTGTCGCTGGCCGGGGACGGGCAGTGTCCGTTCGCGTACGTGAAGGGCGGGGACGGGAGGAAGCTCATCAAGGTGGCCCCGGAGTTCATAGCCAGGGTCATCTCCTCGGGCGAAGATGGGAGAAAGAGCGGCGCCGGCGATGGTGGGACGTTATGTAGCACGCCCGAGTTGCAGAAGCACTACGCACAGCTCGTGGGGCGCAGGGGGCGGCCGTGGTCGCCGGCGCTGGAGACGATATCGGAGAGCAAGAGTAGGAGACCATCCAAAGTTAGGTTATCGCCAGCGAGGCTGTTGAGATTCGAGAAGAGATCGAGCTAAGCTTCCGTTTCACTCCTCTGCGAGTCGCAGTGGAGATTAGAAGGACAGCGAGCACACAAATTACAATGACTTCGAATTGTGAATGTAAAATATCAGAGAAAAGACCGTAAATTATGTGTACGAGCAAATGGATCGAGTTGTGCTTTGCATGCGTTGTGGTGCGTACATATTTTGAGCTCGTGGCGGCGTTGCGGTGGTTGGAGCTGTGGTGTACTTGGCATTCGAAGTTACAGAGACGAGAATGGGAGACCGAGTCATATGGTCATACAAGCTTAGCTGGCTATACTTCGTTGGCGTTAACAAGATGCTGTGTTGACTATGATCATCGCAAAAGAGGCCTATGGAGATGCTTCTACGAGCTGTTTACAGCGTCATCCAAACCCATAGTTCACCAAGTTTTATGTTGACCTTAAATGACTTCATCAATGATTCTTAGTGGCAGTTGCCATAATTGACTCGGAACATAGAATTAGTAGAAAAATCGTATAGACATATTCTCATTATTGATATTATGATCAAAATATATAAAATAATTATTACTAGAAACATGACTTCCTAGTAGACTCAACCATGTAATCGACCCTAAATTGTTCCAGCTTATATTTATTGTATATATCACGTGATATATTCAGCTTGTTCATATACTACACAGAATAAGCTTCTCACATCAGAAGATGGTCTAGTCACTCATAAATTAGTGAAGCCAAAATAAATCCATAAACAAATGTCAAAATCCACGATATTAAAATTTAGAAGCATTTTTAACAATAATGTGGCAAATTTTATGAGCTAATACTTCTACAAAATGATCAGATAGCGGATAACAAACTCAAGTCTGAAACAAATAAAGGCTCCTAGAATTGGAATACCGCAAATGCATATTGCTCATTCCTCGTCATCCTCGTCACCGTCGCCACCGGCTGCCTTCTTTGCTGCAGCCTTTTGATTCTTTCTCTTCACCCTCCCGGGGCGCCCACCACCAAATGGACTTGTGAGAGAGAAGTCGATGTGCTTTGCAGAGTCCACCCTCACCATGAACGACGGGATGTTAACCACTTGCCTCCCGACTCTGCAAGGATGGTCGAGAGAGGTGCATAGACCAGTAAGTTAATTGCAGAAACAATAGGAGAAGGCAAGTCTAGAAACCAGCCTCTAACATTGCAGATGGTGCCTTTGACCACTTTGAGATTAAACCCTAACATCAAAGAATTGGACAAAAGGGCAAATCACAATGTCCATTAACACTCATCCAGTGCGCTGGCTGTCATTCAAATTAGAAGGTTCGATCAACTTCCAGATTTCCGAGCATCTCCATCTTACCATACAGCATACATCAATACAACACATTCATCCACTGGACCAGCTACCCTCTGCAAACCTTCAGAAATCCCCCTCTATCCTATATTTTCCTTGAAAGACATCTGAATAAACCTAAAGCAGGATGACATCAAGTTGATACTCATGAGACTTTGTCAATATTTTGCTGAGGCTTCTAAACTCTAAATTGTACAACACATCTTAACAATGGGCATGACTTGAACAGAGATGACGGTAAGACATGCATAAACTAACATCAAGAAATTATAATATTCTTCCGTGTTGCAACACAACATCAGCATTCAATTTTAATTTTTTAGGCATACTATATAAATCGATACCACAATTTCATGATTACACAAACTGCCCTTTATATGTTTCTAGGCAATCCGTCTCTTGCTTAAATTTTCTTGCAAGGCATTGGGCATCAACACAATGATGTCAAGTTGATAGTCGTGACTCCAAACGTTATCAATTTTCTGCTAAACCTTCCAAACTTTTGCTTCGACTTGACAGTTTAACTAGGGACATGTTTGCACAACAATGATGATGACACTTTCACGGACTACCTCATGAATCCATAGTATTCATCGACATCATTACACAAAGCACCACTACAGCTTTGGTTCTTTAGTCCACCAATGATTAACTAGCATCTAATCCATGGTGAACAAGGGACTAGGGAGAACCTATAATTGTCAGCCAATTGGGTCTCAGGTTAATTATAAACTTCTTTTCTCACTCATAAGAACAGAATAGATGCTAATGCGACAATTTCTGACTAGCAACAATCAAACTAAATAGATATAAAGATGACAAAATAAGTATCGTAACGTGCTGCAGGAAAGCATACCACAGGAGTCCTAAAGTTCCAACACTCACAACCGGAGAACAAGCAATCTGTGTCAAAAAGCCTATTTTGGCGGTTATGATTCGAATTGGTCCTCAAACAATATTGCTATAGGGCTATTAAACTTAAGCACCACTAAAGGGAGTTTAGGCAAGCTGGTAAAAGACAGACATACATACATCTAGATGATGCAGTGTCTATTAGTGACTGCATAGATCCCATCTCACATGACTGCTAATAACAACTACAAGTTTTTTGTAACATGCCCAAATATCTCATCAAACGCAATACGATTAATTTAATCCAGCATTCCGAAGACAACATATTGTTGGTTATCGGCAAGCATAGGTCAATATAATCATGTTAAAAAAAAATCATGAATCATGATAGGTCATAGACAGACCAGCAAATATGTATGGAAATGGTTTTGGTTACTGCCTCAAATAACGTATATACCTGATGTGGCGCTGCCTGATCAGGACTCTGGCATGGTGGATGGACTTCGCCATCCCCGACTTGAAGACAAGAGTCTGCAGACGGCGCTCCAGGAAGTTCTCTACTGTGAGAGCCAGGACGTAATCGAGCTTGTTCTGGCCTTCCTCGAGCAGCCCATAGCGGTTCATCCGGCGGAGGAGGGCCTCTCCCTCAAAAATCCGACGAGGGTTCTTCTCGTCGAGCGTGAGAAGATCCCTTGCAGCATTACGAATTCGGCTCAGCGCGTACTGGACCCTCCAGAGCTCCCGCTTGCAGCGGAGCCCATACTCACCCACCAGCTTCAGCTCCGCATCGAGCCGCTCCTTCTCGTAGGGACGACGGGGCTTCTTAAAAGTCTTCCCATCTGCAAAGACCCCAATTTAGCCAGGGTTAGCAGATCCAATTCATAATCACGCTACCATAATAAGAATTGTACATCGTAAAATCCAAATCAATTTTGAGAAAAGAAACGAACTCAGGGTGGCAATAATCATCAGGTAAACCATAAACCCTAGAAAGAATTGCATCCATTTGAGGACCGAACAACAAGAAAGTTAAGGATCGATAAATTTTTCGAAGATCAAGGGACTCCAGGGCGAAAAAGGACAAGTACGACATACAATTCCTGTAGAAACTGACGTGAACCATGGTTGGTTCCCCTCCAGAGCCGCCTCTGGCGCTCGATCGATTCAAAGATATCCGGAGGGAGGCGGCGATGGCCCTTATATGTAAAATTCCACAACCCTAACCCTAAGCGCGGGACGACACATACGGGTCTCTGATCCGCAACCGCTCGTTTCGGGTTTTGGGCCTTTTGGGCCTGCGAGCTGAATATTTGCATCTAAGCCCTCGAACTATTTATATTCTCAAATACGGTACACCAAAGACGATGCTTGCGTACTTCAAATATCTACTCACATACACATCAGTCCTTTTTATTTTCACTATATATATATATATATATATATATATATATATATATATATATATATATATATATATATATATATATATATATATATATATATATATATATATATATATATATATATATATATATATATATATATGTTGAATCTCGGATTTTGATGATATAATCAATTGATGGGTTAATTGATCTAATCCATATTATTGAGTTAAGTGTGTAGGATTAACTACGATAACCAGAAAACATAAAGCAAGGATACTGGAGTCAAGTTCGATGGACGTTTAAGAGTCCGAAGAATCGTCGGAGATGCTGCCGGAACCAACCGAGAAGAAATCGGGAACCTGTCGGAATTTTCGGAAGTTCGCCGAAGAGATTATCGGAGGTTCACGGAGATCACCGAGAAGGCTCGGCTACTCGTTAAAGTCATCACAAGTTCGGGAGCTTGATGGGAGTCCGTCGGAAGAAGTTTGTCGGAAAGCTCGCCGGAACAAGACTCGACGTTCGCGGTAGAAAACTTGCTTAGGATGTGTTTTGTTATGTAGTTCACTTGTAATTAGGATTAAGATTAAGAGATAATCCTATGTCTTGGTTAGGGGCCAACTGGGCCCAAAGACAGATTTGGTTTGGGCTAAAATCAAGCCAAATCAGCGAACCGGAGAGCCAGGCGATGGCACCGCCTGGCTGGGTGGTGACACCGCCCAGCACCCGAGAGCTGGGCGGTTGCACCGTCCAGCACCCGAGCGCTGGGCGGTGGCACCGCTTGGCTGGGCGGTGGCACCGCCAGCATCGGGAACCTAAGAGAATTCAAATTTTTGGAGCCCAAATTTGAATCCTCTTGAGGCCTTAAATACCCCTCAAGTCTCAGCTGAGAACACAACTCTTTAAGCAGCAAGTGATTGAGAGAAAAGTCTTAGAAGAGTCTTTGCCTTTCTTGTTTTCAATTTGCTAGAGAGTTCTCCTCCTTCTTTCTTGCTGAAAATTTGTAAGAGGTTGAACTGCTTGTAAAAGGTTGTAAGAGGGGTATTTGCCCTTCCATTTCAAGAGATTTGCTAGTGGAAGGTGGGAGCCTCATCGAAGAGGGGCCTCGCAAGTGGATGTAGGTCATTTGACCGAACCACTCTAAAATCGACGTAATCTCTGGTTTGTATTTCATTATTGCTAGTTACATTACTGCAAACCTTCTTACATGCTTTAGTTCCTTATTACCTTTGCTGCGCAACTTTAAGAATACGCTTTCAAGTTAAGCTTTTCAAGTTCCGTTCTTATCGTACGAAAGATTTTTCTAAAACCGAGTTTTAATCCGCTGCACTAATTCACCCCCCCCCCCCTCTTAGTGCCGCTCCGATCCTAACAAGTGGTATCAGAGCAAGGTTATCTCTCATATTTGGTTTAATACCCAAGATATATGGCTTACTCCGGTATGCAAGAGGGCCATTCTATTGCACAACCACCTTTGTTTAATGGGTCGGATTACACATATTGGAAGACTCGCATGAGGATCTTCCTCATTTCTATGGACTTTGAGCTTTGGTCTATTGTCGAGAATGAATTTCAAAAATCTTCTCTTCCGATGAGCGAATGGAATGAATCGGAGAAGAAGGTTTTTGCTTTAAATGCAAAGGCTATGAATGTCTTGTTTTGTGCTTTAGACAAAAACGAATTTAATCGTGTTTCAATGTGTGATTCGGCTTTTGATATTTGGAGAACTCTTGAGGTCACTCATGAAGGCACTAGCCGAGTGAAAGAGTCCAAAATCAACATCCTTGTGCACTCTTACGAACTTTTCCGAATGAAACCAAGTGAGTCCATCGGAGACATATACACCCGGTTTACGGATGTCATCAATGGACTCAAAGCTCTTGGTAAAGATTTTACTAACTTTGAACTAGTAACTAAAATCTTAAGATCCCTCCCTAAAAGTTGGGATCCAAAAGTTACGGCCATTCAAGAGGCCAAAGACCTTAAAGCATTTCCTCTTGAAGAACTCATTGAGTCTCTAATGACCTACGAAATGACATGTCAAGCTCATGACGAGCTCGAGAAACCCCCTTCCAAATAACAGGAAGGATATGACACTCAAATCACAAGAAGACCACTTGAAAGGAACATCAAGTGATGAGGACAGTGACAATGTCATTGCACTTTTGACTCAAAAATTTAAAAAATATTTAAGAAAGAACAAATTTAAAAATAATATAAAAAAATAAATTTGAACAAAAGAAGGACCAAGTGATTTGCTATGAATGCAAAAAACTGGGACACTACAAGAACGATTGTCCTCAAGCCAAAAAGAGAACATCAAAGAAGAAGGCGCTCAAGGCAACATGGGATGATTCAAGCGCGTCCGAAGAAGAGGAGTCCAACACCGAGCAAGTTGCTCATTACGCGCTAATGGCTTTAGGAGAAGAGGTATGTGATTTATTTAATGAAGATTTATCTTTTGAAGAACTCTCTATCGCTTTTCATGAATTATTTGATGAATGTAGAACTGTTAGCAAGAAGTTAAGTATCTTAAAGAAAGAGCATGCTTTGCTACAAGATAAGGTTGATAGTCTTCAAACTCCTCCATGCTTTAAGTGTGAGCATTTAGAAGCAATAAAAAATGAAAATTTGCTTAAGGAAACCAGGATTAGATATGATCCTTGCACACAAGGGTCTTCAAATGAAAAAATGATAAGGTTGATAGTCTTCAAATGAAAAAAAAGTTTAAGGTTGGTAGTAAAGGATTAGATATGATCCTTGCACACAAGGGTCACATCGCAAATAGAAATGGAATTGGATTTGTAAAAGGATTACATCAAAATCCTACCACTTTCATAAAAGGACCTACATTACATGTTTCCTCTTATATGAAATGCAACTTCTGTTGCAAATCCGGACATATTGCCTACAAATGTCCATTTAGGAAAATTAGTTCACAAAAATTAATATGGGTTCCTAAATGAACTATAAAGGATTCAATAATAAATAACAAAGTTAGTGGGCCAATTTTTGAGGCACCCAAAATCAAATGGGTACCTAAGAATCATCCTCTTTTGTAGACAAACCCACAAGCTAGGAGCAAGAGATAGTATCTCGATAGTGGATGCTCAAGACATATGATTGGAGATCCATCTCATTTCTCTATGCTCACTAGCAAAGAAGAAGGGTACGTCACCTTCGGAGACAACAACAAAGGCAAAATCATTGGCAAGGGAACTATTGGTAACAAATTTAGTTTTTCCATTGATGATGTTTTACTGATTGATGGATTGAAACATAATCTCTTGAGTATTAGTCAACTATGCGATAAAGGTTATATCGTTAGATTTGAATCAAATATGTGCATTATTGAAAAACCAAATCATAACATGACTATGATTGCTTTAAAACAAAATAATGTCTATACAATCAATCTTGATGAACTAAGTAATGAAATGTGTTTCTCCGCCGTAAATGATGATGCTTGGCTTTGGCATAGGAGATTAGGTCATGCAAGCATGAAAACAATATCTAAAATCTCATCTCAAGAATTAGTACGAGAGATTCCGAATATGAAGTTTATTAAGGATAAGGTATGCGATGCATGTCAACTAGGTAAACAAATAAAAACAAGCTTCAAACAAAAAAATCAAATTAGCACCACTAGACCATTACAATTGATCCATTTGGACTTATTTGGACCAATTGATACAACAAGTCTAGGTGGAAGCAAATATGCTTTTGTGATTGTGGATGACTACTCTAGATACACTTGGACCTATTTCTTAGCTCACAAAAGTGATTGCTTCAAGTGTTTCTCTAAATTTTGTAAACTCACTCAAAACGAAAAAGGCTTCATGATTTCATCAATTCGGAGTGATCACGGTGGTGAATTCCAAAACCGTGACTTTCAAAATTTTTACGAAGTTAATGGGTACAATCACAACTTCTCAACTCCAAGAAATCATCAACAAAATAGAGTAGTTAAAAGGAAAAATAGAAACCTATAAGAAATGGCAAGAACTATGTTAAATGAACATAGTTTACCCAAATATTTTTGGGCCGAAGCCGTAAATACAGCTTGTTACATCATCAATAGGGTCCTAATAAGACCATCTCTATCAAAAACTCCCTATGAATTATGGAATAACAAAAAACCAAATATTTCTTATTTTAAAGTTTTTGGTTGTAAATGCTTCATTTTAAATGAAAAGGATGCCCTAGGTAAATTTGATGCTAAATCCGATGAAGGCATTTTTCTTAGTTACTCCTCCGTTTCTAAGGCCTTTCGTGTCTTTAACAAAAGGACCTTAGTAATCGAAGAGTCTATTCATGTAGTTTTTAATGAAATTTCTGATTTAAAGAAAAATGATTTTGATGATGATCTTGGTTTTGATAATCTGAATTTAAACGAACCCCCTCCTCAAAATAGTCATTTAAATGCATCTTCTTCCGAAATTTCTTTACCCAAAGAATGGAAGTATGTAGATGCTCATCCAAAGGAGCTAATTATAGGAGATACAACAAAAGGGGTTCAAACTCGTTCTTCTTTCAAGAATTTTTGTGCTAACGCCGCTTTCCTTTCTCAAATTGAATCTAAATGCATTGACGAAGCCTTAAAAGATGATTTTTGGGTCATTGCAATGCAAGAAGAATTGAACCAATTTGAGAGGAATGAGGTATGGAAGCTTGTTCCTAGACCAAGTGACCACTTAGTCATAGGTACTAAGTGGGTCTTTAGAAACAAGCAAGACGAAAATGGTATCGTGGTTAGAAACAAGGCTAGATTAGTGGCCAAAGGTTTCAACCAAGAAGAAGGTATCGATTACGAAGAAACCTTTGCTCCCGTGGCTCGATTAGAAGCCATAAGGATGCTCCTTGCCTATGCTAGTAGTAATAATTTTAAACTATTTCAAATGGATGTCAAAAGCGCTTTCTTGAATGGTTTTATTTCCGAAGAAGTATATGTCGAACAACCTCCCGGATTTGAAAATTCTCTTCTCCCTAATCATGTATTCAAATTAACTAAAGCACTTTATGGCTTGAAACAAGCTCCTAGAGCTTGGTATGAAAGGCTTAGTTCATTTCTTATTTTAAATAATTTTACCAAAGGCAAGGTTGATACTACATTGTTTATTAAACATTTTGAAAATAATTTTCTTATTGTGCAAATTTATGTTGACAATATTATTTTTGGCTCTTCGGATGAATCACTATGTGAATCATTTGCCAAATGTATGAGTCATGAATTTGAAATGAGTTTAATGGGTGAATTAACTTTCTTTTTAGGATTACAAATCAAACAACTTAGTGATGGTATATTTATTAACCAATCCAAATATACATTAGAACTGTTGAAACGATTTAACATGGATAATTCAAAAGCAATAAACACCCCTATGAGTACTGCGACTAAGTTAGATATGGATGAAAATAGTGAAAATTTCGATCAAAAAACATATAGGGGAATGATAGGTAGTCTACTATACCTCACCGCGACTAGACCAGATATTATGTTTAGTGTGAGACTTTGCGCTAGGTTTCAATCAAATCCTAAATTATCTCATCTTAAGAGTGTTAAAAGAATATTTAGGTATCTTAAAGAAACTCCAAATTTAGGACTATGGTATCCAAAATCAGATAAATTCGATTTAATAGCCTATGCAGATGCCGATTTTGGCGGATGCAGAATAGATAGAAAAAGTACATCTGGAACATGCCAGTTTTTAGGTCATGCACTTGTTTCTTGGACATCTAAGAAACAAAATTCAGTAGCTCTATCTACGGCCGAAGCCGAGTACATTGCTGCAAGTGCATGTTGTGCGCAAGTTGTCTGGATGAAAAATACACTAGAAAACTATGGAATTCACTTGAAAAATATTCCTATAAAGTGTGATAATACTAGTGTCATATGTCTCACCAAAAATCCAATTCAGCACTCTAGGACTAAACATATCGACATTAGGCATCATTTCATACGTGATCATGTCCTTAACAATGATGTTGTTCTAGAATTCATTGACACAAAGCATCAATTAGCAGATATATTTACAAAAGCTTTGAACGAAGATCAATTTGAATTCATTAGAAGGGAATTAGGCATGTTAAATTGTCCCTAAAATGAGCTTCACGAAAAATGACTCGTCCTTTTCCTTTCTTTTGTGGATTTGATTTCTTCCTTCTTCTTCAATTCAAAATGATCCATTAAAGTATAACTTATTATCTTGAGGGAAGAAGCTAAACAAAAGGGAGGAAGAAAAATTTTTTTTCTTTCCTCCGCGGGATGCCAGCGGTGGCACCGCCAGATCCGGCGGTTGCACCGCCTGAGCTCTCTGGCGCCAGGCGGTGACACCACTCGGTTTGGCGGTGGCACCGACCGAGCGACCCTTATTAACCCGAGGGGTTAGGGCCGACGGTGACACCGCCCCCAACCCGAAGAAAAAGCTCTCAAAACCCTCTCCCATTCCCTCTAACCCTTATTCTAACTCTTAGAAGCATTGGAGAAGGATTCTTGGTGGTCCAAGCTCTCCATCTCTCAACATAATCTCCCTAAGGTAACACTTGAAATCCCTCTTTTCTTTTCTCTTTCCCTTGCTTATTTTTCACAATTTCATCATCATCTTGTCTAGATAATGGCTCCCAAGAGATCAAAAGGAAAAAGAATTGTAGGAGATTCATATGACCATGATCTTTTTAGATCAAAAGAGGTAGCCCTTAGCTTTCCAAAATTTGAAACAGGATATATCCATAAGGGAAAATACGTTGATCTGGATGAACTAGAGGACTTAGAACCCATTAGGTGGTTTGCACACCTAGAAGCTCTACCTCTACTACAATTAGATGAACCAATCTATCCGCGGTTAGTTAGATTGTTCTATGCCAACCTATATGAGGACAATGATAGCCTAAGCACTTACCTTCTAGGAACACCCATTAGAATATTTGACAGCACCATTTGTGAGCTGATTGGCATAACTGAAAAAGATAGGGGCTGCTATTTTAAAGGTAAATGAGACGTCAACACAATAGGAGCAACCTATACCGAAGCCGCAGAAACAATTTTTGCAAATCCAAACCTTGACTTCCTACCCAAGAGCTGTGAACACTTACTGCCTTTCAACTCTAAACTTCTTCATCACATTATTACAAGCATCATATTCCCCAAACAATTTCATCTTGACGAAATAAGTCAAATAGAGTTAAGTACCATGTATTAGATTATGACCGGTCAGCATAATTATTTTGGGTTCTCAATTCGGCAACACATGCAGGATATTATGGCTAAAGATACTATGTTGCCATATGAGAGGTTAATCACTAGAATTCTTCATGCCTATGACATTTGCATTCCACCCGATGAAGAATCTATTCAAAATGATCGATATAACATAATAAATAAAACCTAATGAAAAGACTTAGGTGCACATTTAGCAATGGCATATGGGTTAGGCAGCCTTGAAGGACTGATCCAATTCCTCCACCAATAGAACACCCGGAAACACCAATTCTTATGGGAAATGAATCTCCTCCTTCTAGTCCTTTTGGCGCAGCACCTTCAGCTCTTATTTCCTCCTCTGAAGATCTCATTATGGCGGAACTGTCTCAGATCAAATCACAGCAACAACAAATTCAAAATCAACAAGTTGAAATTTTGAAGACACTACGAAAAATGAATGAAAAAATAGATATCATGTATCAGCACTGTGGTTTACCTCCTAAGGATTAAATTGATGTATCTTTTTATTCTGTTCTGTTTACTTTTAACAACAAGTTCAAAGTTTGTCATCGTTTGAACGATAACTGATCCTTCATTTTAGATACCTATTGTTTTGATCTGCATTAATGATGATTTCTAGCAAATTTGAATGATGAATTTTGTTTACTATTAAATACTAAACTTTTTTAATGATTCAATGATCATTTTCAGCAAATTCTATGAATATCAATTAGCTGGCTTATCTCTTTTTTGTTGATGACAATGGGGGAGAAGTGATGACTAAGTGATGACTTACACCATAATCGATAGCATGACTTATATGAATTACAAAAACTTGTGTGATATATGCCTTGCAAAATCCTTGAAAATATCACAAGATTGATTGATAATATTGAAAGCATGCCATGAAATTTATATTGAAAATCTTTATCTGCTGTCGCAGTAAAATTCGTCCCTTATCATTTAACTTATGATTTTCATCGAAGTTTCGTACTTACTATTGTTTAATAAGGATTACGATAAGCTTTACGGTTAGAACTTATCAGGTGCTTGAATCCAAT
Source organism: Musa acuminata AAA Group (assembly GCF_036884655.1). Taxonomy (NCBI): domain Eukaryota; kingdom Viridiplantae; phylum Streptophyta; class Magnoliopsida; order Zingiberales; family Musaceae; genus Musa; species Musa acuminata. The sequence goes on from NC_088350.1 coordinate 25,433,470, forward strand.
GGGATGGAATTCAAGTGTTTTTATCTTCTCATAATATGGCATATAGATAGGGGGAGTTATGTTTAACTCCGTCATCAATTGATTGTCATCATCAAAAAGGGGGAGATTGTTGAATCTCGGATTTTGATGATATAATCAATTGGTGGGTTAATTGATCTAATCCATATTATTGAGTTAAGTATGCAGGATTAACTACGATAACCAGAAAACATAAAGCAAGGATACCGGAGTCAAGTTCGATGGACGTTTAAGAGTCTGAAGAATCGTCGGAGATGCTGCCGGAACCAACCGAGAAGAAATCGGGAACCTGTCGGAATTTTCGGAAGTTCGCCGAAGAGATTATCGGAGGTTCACGGAGATCACCGAGAAGGCTCGGCTACTCATTAAAGTCATCACAAGTTCGGGAGCTTGATGGGAGTCCGTCGGAAGAAGTTCGTCGGAAAGCTCGCCGGAACAAGACTCGACGTTCGCGGTAGAAAACTTGCTTAGGATGTGTTTTGTTATGTAGTTCACTTATAATTAGGATAAGGATTAAGAGATAATCCTATGTCCTGGTTAGGGGCCAACTGGGCCCAAAGACAGATTTGGTTTGGGCTAAAATCAAGCCAAATCAGCGAACCGGAGAGCCAGGCGGTGGCACCGCCTGGCTGGGCGGTGACACCTCCTTGGCTGGGCGGTTGCACCGTCCAGCACCCGAGCGCTGGGCGGTGGCACCGCCAGCATCGGGAACATAAGAGAATTCAAATTTTTGGAGCCCAAATTTGAATCCTCTTGAGGCCTTAAATACCCCTCAAGTCTCAGCTGAGAACACAACTCTTTAAGCAGCAAGTGATTGAGAGAAAAGTCTTAGAAGAGTCTTTGCCTTTCTTGTTTTCAATTTGCTAGAGAGTTTTCCTCCTTTTTTATTGCTGAAAATTTGTAAGAGGTTAAACTGCTTGTAAAAGGTTGTAAGAGGGGTATTTGCCCTTCCATTTCAAGAGATTTGCTAGTGGAAGGTGGGAGCCTCATCGAAGAGGGGCCTCGCAAGTGGATGTAGGTCATTTGACCGAACCACTCTAAAATCGGCGTAATCTCTGGTTTGCATTTCATTATTGCTAGTTACATTACTGCAAACCTTCTTACATGCTTTAGTTCCTTATTACCTTTGCTGCGCAACTTTAAGAATACGCTTTCAAGTTAAGCTTTTCAAGTTCCGTTCTTATCGTACGAAAGATTTTTCTAAAACCGAAGTTTTAATCCGCTGTACTAATTCACCCCCCCCCCCCCTCTTAGTGCCGTTCCGATCCTAACAATATATATATATATATATATATATATATATATATATATATATATATATATATTCCTTTGAGAAAACATATGTATAGGTTCGAAGTGTACGAGGATAACTCTTCTGAGGAAATACGATACATTAAACTCGTTGAAAAAGCAAACCCGATTGACCGTAGACCACTTCTGTTTGACCGTACATGGTCATTATATTCATGCTTAAGACATACGGTCGATAAGAGGCTGAAACATCACTATGTACATGAACAGGAAAGTCTAAGAACGTATAAGATTCACGCACACGAAGAGAAGGAAGAGATCAACATCACTAATCCCTGGTTATCTTTAGGAACTTGGATTTTGAAGGTTGGATCTCCTTTTTGCATGCATCCACCTTCTCCTTCAAGAACTTGATGCAGCCTTTCACGTCGGTAGCCTCCATCTTTTTCTTCAGCTCCGTCATCCCTACCTCCATGGCCTCCTCGTCCTCCTGCTGCAGTACGAACTCCACCTTCTTCATCAGCGTTTCGACGTCGGTCCACAGCTTCACCACAAGGGATCGAATGCTGTCGAGCTCGTGCACTGAGAGCTCCTCGTCGAGCATCATCTTCACCACCTCCTTCTCGTCCCTCAGGGCCGTCTCCCCCCCGTCCCACAAGGAGTTGAACCACGGCTCCACCGCCTTTATCGCCGTCGCACCGGCGGTCCCGGCGGTGATGGCCACGGGCGCCGCCACCGTGGCCGCCAGCACGACAGAGCAGACGAGCAACCCGATGAAGGCGGCGGTGAAGACGACTTCCCTGAACTTCCGCCACCTCTTGGTGGAGCGCAGCGCCGCTTTGATCTCCTTCTTCCTGTCCCGAAGCCGGTCCATCGTCTCCCTGAGTTTGCTGAGCGCGTGCTGCGGCTCCTTGACGTTCAGTCCGGCGAACGGGTGGCCGGCGCACTGGAGCTCCTGCAGCTTGGCGACGGTTTTGGAGTAGGCATGCTTCTCCTTCCTGTCGGCCTTCTTTTTCTTTTTGTTCCGGCGGTGCTGCTGATGCTTCCTCTTCTCCTCCTCCTCATAGTGGTCGATCGCGGCGTGGATGATACTGACTCCCGAGAGGACTTTGCCGAGGCATCGATCGAGGTCGTCCAGGCCGCTCTTGATGGCGGGTAGAATGGATTCTGGGTACTCCTTGGCGAACGCTGCGAGCTCCGGATTCCTCTGAATCACCTTCTTCAGCTCGAGGGCGTGGAGGTCGGCGGCGGCGGAGCTGCGGAGCTTGGTGGAGGAGCAGCCCATAAAGCTCGACTCACGAGAAGATTGAGGATCCGAATGTTGAAGCTCTCACCATTGCTCGACTCAACCTCCAATCAAAAAAGATTTATAGCTTGGAGATTAGATCCAACAAAACACCACAAGCTTTCATGCACATCGACGTGGCAACGATCAAACACGGCGAAGGGGCCACCTGTCCATTATCTAGCGGCTGTAGTTTGCACAGTAGCGGAGATTACGAGGAAATTGCATGTGAAGTTTTACGTATCGTTTCTACCAGGAAATTACACGTAAAATTCTACGTGGGATCCACTGCAGCAGACGTTGCATGGAAAGTTTCCACGGGGGTTAGTCTTGTGACAGCTGGGCGAGGGAAAGGATCCGGAGGAGATTACACGGAAAATTGCAAGAAATCTTCTGTTTTCAGCTCATTGGGAGCGCTATGGACTTTTCCTACATGTCGCTGACATGGAAAGCTCATGGTATTTCATAAGCAATGCTCGATGAATGCTATTGATGAAGCATTGAGTTGTTGAATGATCTTAAATATTGATTATTTTCATGATTTCGAACAAAAATACATCATTCTCTTAACGTCTTGTTTGGGGAAGATATCAACCTCCCAAAAGACCAAAGAGAAATTGTGATGCCACAAAAAAATACGTTTAATCTTGGCATCATTCCCAATACCGAGATCCAACGGTGAGTAGGAAATCAAACATCGTGATGGGAACAGTATGACTCAGCAAGTATATTGTAATGCTCCTCAAGAATAGTATATGGCGGTATCTTCTTCTCAGGGATCTTTGACTGACACCATTGACTAAGGACATTTCTTCTTCTCCGTCCATCGCAATGCTGGCATGGCAAAGCAAGTTGGTGGAGGAAGCTCCTCAATATTCCAAGAAGCATGGTGGATGATGCGTCCAGGGAATGAGGTTTCCTCTCTCTCTCTCTCTCTCTTCTCGTCTCTTACATTAGATTTTAACCATTGATTGACTTCAATACCAAATGCAATTTGCAGGCTAATATTTGGTAGTTTGACATCAAGGCACTTCCAAAGAAGTTTCCTCTCCCGAGGGAGGAAAGGTGACAAGCTACTTCGCCTAAAATTACTTCTGAGTTTTCTTTCCGCTTTCCTGTTGACCACATTGAGCGACAACTTTAGTTTAAACGACTGTTCCATCACGATTCAACCCAAAAAAAACAAAGAGAGAGAGAGAAAAGCATAGTTTCGTTGATTGGATTAGTTTTGGGATTCTTCATCGAATTCACTCCATGTAATTGTTTTTGTATTCGATTAACTAATGATTTAATGTGATTTAAGCAGGCCAAATAGTTATGGATTACAAATAAATTCTACAATTATAGTGAAAATACATGGATATGATCGATAAAACTAATACTCAAGTTTTAGGAAGTGAATGCAGAGGCCCATAATTGTTGTTCTTAGATGTGATCTCATCGAAAGATTCAATGTAATTTTAAAAACAATTATTTAATATAATTTAGGTCAAATTGTGATTTTAATTATCGTATCACTCTTAAATAAGGATGGTTTTTAAGCAGTTAAAATATTTTTGATTTTTTTTATGGAAATACTCTTAGCACATCAATTTGTGTTTTAAACCAATTTGAATGTTTATTTTTATATTTGTATTTATAATAGAGAAAAATAATATAATGATAATGATGATAATAATAGTATAAAAGCAGTAACATATAATGGCTAAATTATTCTAACCCTTTATATATTTTTTTTTCTCTTGAATCACGTATTTATATTTGACTTTGTAGATATTATATAACTTTATGTCGTGACCGAGGAGATGACACATCTTGGTTTGGATTGAATGTGCAAGATCATCCATCGATCATTGACAGAAAGAGAGGTGAGATTGGTTGAAAATATGATATCGGGGTTCCACTTTGTGTTCATGGTCGACCCGATATGAGATTCGATTGGTCACGTCTCCGGTGTGCCCTTACAGAAGTTGAGAGGAAGAATTTCTAACTCGACTCCTTCGATTGTTAAGTTAGCAAGTGGATTATTGTAACATTCGAAATTCAATCCCTTTTTCTGGATTAAGAGTTTGATATTTATACCTACGGAAGTAGCTCGAAGGTATGCATATCGTTGATGCTTGTTGTTGTCTCGTTCGATGTGATTATATGAGCGATCGACCCATGCATTCTTTATCATGCGAGTTAGCTCATTTGGATTTCTACCATGTGGTGTCGATTTGTTCGGTTCCGCACAACATGAAATCGATCGCGTACTTAAGTTGGCTTCACTCCCTATGAGACGACACATGTTGAGTCGCTTCACATGGGCTCCTCAATGGCTAAAATATTTCATATCAGGAGATATATTTAAGACGTTCGGCTTTTACTACGAGATTACTTTCATTTTTCTATCATTTTTATTAATTATCTTATGAAACGTGAGGGTAAAAAATTGAAAGTTTTGTGCTGCAAGGATTTTTCACTTTTAAGTGTATAATAGAATAAAAGAAATGATCGATCAACTCGTTGTGGAATTTGGAAAGAAGTTTCGGATTGTTCAGCCCGACTCATATAACTCTTTGAATTTATGGAATTTACTTCTGAATCGATTATTCGAAACAAAGAAAACATCAAGCAATTTACCTAATAATAATAATAATAATAATAATAATAATAATTAATAGTGGCTGTTTAGTAAATGTAACTCGATTCGAGGGGACCCGAGTCGACGCAGACTTGTTAATGGGGCGGTGAAGAGGCCGATTCTGACTCGCTTCGCTGATCTATTCCCGGGCTGGGAGGAGATGACGGGCGGCTCTTCCATCCCCGTCAAGCTCGCGTTCTCCATCTCTTTCGCCTTCTCCTTCTCCTTAACCCTCGCGGCTTCCTCTCCTCATTTTTTCACTCCCTTTCCCAAGATCTCATCTTTCCTCTCTCTCAAGGCCGCCTCCTCCTCCGCCCCCCGGACCACCGCCGCCCACCTCCTCGCCCTCCTCGGATCCGCGCATGACGCCGGGAAGGTGCCCGCATCGGAGGCCCGGGGGCTCCGCTCCTGCCTCCGCTTCCTCGTCCCTTTTTCCTCCTCCACTCCCGGAAAGGAGAACAAGCACCTCCGCCTGCGCCACGATGCCGACGACATGGTGTGGTGGCCGCCAGAGCCGGTGATGGAGCTGGCCCGGCTCGCCGTCGACTCTGGTGGCGACCCGTCAGTGATCCAGATGGCGCTGGATCCCACTCCGTTGCCTGTGAGTCCGGTTATGTTATATTAGAGAATTTCATCTTTACTTTTGTTATGTGATAGAAATCGATTCTTTTACTAAATTTATTGTGTTGTCGATTCAAGTTAAGCATATTTATTGGTTTAAATCTCGTAATATCACAATGATCTCAGTGAAATTCTCATACCAATTGAGCCCTAAAAGTATGGTTTTTGAATGATTCCTCCTTTCCTATATGTCTAAATAAGTTATATGTTTGGTTAACCTTTGTGAACTTCGAATGAATAATAGCAGACGGAAATTTGACTTGAAGTCAGTCTGATTTCCTAGGTGCCTGATGTGGAGGGCTTGAAGAAAGATAAATGTCAGTTGACAAGAACTCCGTATGGGTACCGTTTTGCAAACATGGTAAGAAATGTCAACTGATTGTTCCACTTTCTTTATTCTGATCTGTAAGCAGTGGTGAAATGCTTGAACATTTTGAACAGGAATTAAATACGTATTTTGCCTTCTTGTTTGAACTGATTGCGGAGAGAGGACCTTCTGTGGGCTTAAACGTGTCTCTCAGTCGATATGACTTGTTTCATGGGCACCTCTTCGTTGCCACTGACTCTGGAAGGCTTGGCATGCTGTGAGTTGAAAAATGAGCATCTAAGTTAACTCATCTGTTTCGTTACATTGGAATCTATATAATGCCTCGGTGCAATATATCTCATATTCCAATCATCTCAGTGACCTGCTTACTGTGTATTATCATCAGCAACACAGTCAGTGAAGAGACTCCGTAGCTGGTTGAGTTGTCTCGGTATTAAAAATGTTACAATTGGATTTATTTACTATATTCAACACATCTGTCTAAGGCAGTATGATCAGGTTTTAGGGGAGCTTTAACAAGTGAGTTTGTTTCTCCAATCATTTCTCTTTTCTTCACAAACTTTGTAGGGAAAGCTGCTGCTGCAAATCGTTAAATAAATATGTAACTACTACTACGCCTTGATAACGCAACTGGGGCTGCGAACACTGGTGGTATAGAAAAATTGAAAATTTGTCTATTAAAGTACACATTGTATAATTTGATGTGCTTTATCTTTAGATTTTTGAAAAGGTAGTGTGGCATGTTAGTTTTTGATATATTATTGCAGAGAAGCAAACTGCAAATTGCTTCGTTAAGTCTCAACTTCTAATATGCATTTAAATTTGAAAATTTTCGGTTTTATGACTGTTTATTTGTCTATATATATCATTATTCTTTTCCAAGTGAATCTCTTCATGCAAGTTTCTCACAACAATTTAATTACCCATGTAGCCTTGGTAAAGGGTTTAGAACCTTGATACAGGCAGGGGAGTAGGAAGTATGCTCGTGTTCCAGAGTTAATTATGCCTTTGAATACTTGAATACTCATTGTTGTTATCTTCATTTATGATTCTATTTGTCATTTGTGGCTTCTTATCTAGCTATATTGTCCATATGTTGGAGAGAGAGCGGTTTCTAAAATACCAACTACATCATTATAGATGTTAATTCATTCCATGTTACATTAAAGTGTCTTTTAGCAGGATATTTCTGGTCATTGTGTTTTATTATCATGCTTTGCAGGTTCCATGCAAAAGAGTATCCAGCCTGTGAAAAAGAATCATTTCCTTATAATATGGGTTATTGCCAGAGAGGTAATTTTTGGAGTTACTCTTAGTGCATCTATTGCAGCTCCCGTCATTTTATTTTCATCATCACCTGACTGTTGGTGAAATTCTTCCACATTTACAACTGTCGATCTGCTTATTTTATTTGATCTTCTGAAGTCGGTCATACCCTCTGACCCTACCAAGTGTTGTGTGTCTCTTTCAGGATCAAATGTGGTTTATGATGATTCGATGAATCTAAGGAATATACTATGGCTTGCACCACTGCCTAATGACGTCACAGAAGCTTGGCTGGCACCTGGTATATCTTCAATCCAACTTCCAGTTACTTCTTGGTTTAAATTGCACTAAAAGTTCCTCTGTAATTGAATGTCTTCTAAGATCAAGCGGATTATATTTTCCTTTGCCTCTTAGTTCTGAAATTATTGGCATGTTATCTTTGTCAGTGGGGAGGATGTACACTAGGTTGGACTTAGTTAATATCTCGACATAATTTTCTTTATTACTGGTCCAACTCCTCATACGCTAAAGCAATTTTCATAGTTCATTAGTCCTTTAGACTCTGTGGGGCAAATCAAACTTTGGCTCTATAGTTGACCATGCAATTCTATGAGAATACAATAGATATATAATTAGTATCCATTGGCGGAACTTGAGATGACCTGGAAGAGCCAAACTAAAGTGTGACTATGTACTTCAATAGTATACAGGAGGCATGACTAACTCGATATAACGCCAAAGAAAGAAAATCAAGAAATCTTGTGCAGTGCCACGAGTGTGTCCACTTGAGGAAGAGTCTATGTCAGAGAATAATTTTTGTCCCTCTGAAACTTCATAAGAATAATGCGATGTTGAAGGGAAATAATTGACTAAATTGAAGTTCCTCCACACTGAACTAGTTGTATATGGATTTAGGTGTGTTGGTGGTCCTGGATGCTCATCCTGAAGGTATTATATACAAGGAACTAGTACCAGAATATGTGGATATTGTGAGGACGATATACGAAGGTTAGTTTCCTCCTTTCATCTTTTCTCCTAGTTCTAGTTTCTATTGTCATTGCAAAGCTTTGTTCGTTTTCATAACTCAGGTTATACTTTGGGTGATTAATCTGGGTTCCTTTGTTCTGATCAGATGATTTTGGGGACCATGTGGCCGATGTCAATTACTTGAATGATGTTAATGTCATTTCTGGCGACAGAATTTTCATATGCTAAAATTTCCATGGAGGAAGCTTCTCCCTCAAATGGCTTTTAAAAAGACATTCTCTTGATAAGATCTATTCTTCTGGTTCTATTATATTCAAACAATCTATTTTGATACATGCTCCAGCATGGTCGGCCGATTGTTTTAGCTGTGTTACTCCTATGCTAAAAAAGGTTATGTGGGTGTTCAGACATGTATGAAATGAAATGATGACAGACCGTTATGTTGGTGAGTTGAAATTCCTGAAGTTATCATCAATAATTCAATGGCTTAATTTCATTGGAGGCATAATTGGTCTCTAATTATGAAGTGAGGTATGAGTTCCATTGGTTGTTCTCATTCTTCAGTTCTTTTCCCAAGTTACTGAGTATATTGATTTGATCTTTGTTATGCAATTGGCTCTATGCAGAGATTAATCTGCCCTAGCTGACAAATTCAATTAATCCACCTAGTTATCTTATAAATTCTCATTCTGATATTTAAGATGTTGTTTGAATGGTCAGACTGAGATACTCTGAGCTTTATGATTTTATTATTATTATTTAAATTTATAATCAAAATAAAATTTTATCTTACAATTTCTGGCAAGTGTCTTTTTTCTATATATATATATATATATATCATATGAGACATAAATATGTAAATTTGATGTTGCAAAGAATTTTATTTTATTTTATTTTATTTGATGACTACTTATCATGAATTTGGAAAGATATAACCATTTTATAATTTCTTTTAAGTTAATTAAAAATCAAGAGTCTTTTTATAGATCGGATCAACTAATTTCTATTATATGAATATTGTATTTATACTCTCGAGCTCCATTTATTTCAAAGTTAGATTTGACTTAAAAATGATCAATTATATAACAAATATTATTCAATTATTTTTATGTACCAAATTACTTTTATGTCGAGCTTAAGTACGAGTCAGGTCTTTGTAGGATTCATCCGCTCCTTGTCGGACTCGGATCTGAATCCGGATCCGGATTCTCTTTGATAGACACCACTGTGCGGCCCTCGATGCGCGCATAGGGCACCACATCCCCGATCCAAGTTAGGGTCTCGCCCTCAATCTAGGGTTCTTGGCCCCGGACCTTGATTACCTCGGTCACCCTTCGGCGATCGCCGGATCGATTGCGCGTCTGATCGTTTCAATCTCTTTTACTTACCATCTGTCGCTGATTTAACCTTCGTATCTCGGAAAGATGGTAAATTTCTCGTGTATCCGTTTTCTTTTGGCGAGTTTTTTCTTTGCCGGGTCTTCCATTTTGACCTATTGATGCTACTTTGCAGCTTCCGCTATCGCTTCTGAAGACAGCACAAGGGCATCCCATGGTAAGAGGATACAGTGTCTTTATCTTCTCTAGTAACTGGTCGTTCTGTTCTTGTTTAATGTGGTGTTCTGATGATCGTACCGCGATGGGACAGCTGGTGGAGTTGAAGAATGGGGAGACTTACAATGGGCACTTGGTGAACTGCGATACCTGGATGAATATCCACCTCCGTGAGGTCATTTGTACCTCAAAGGTAAAAGTTTTCCCCTTTTTGTCTGTCTATTTTGTTCGTTCGATTGTGGTATATATGATGGACTTGCTCATATTTATGCTTCTTATAGGATGTCGTTCTGGTTGTAGGATGGTGATCGATTTTGGAGGATGCCAGAATGTTATATTCGTGGAAATACCATTAAGTATCTTCGAGTTCCTGATGAGGTATGCATCATGAGCGTTGGTTCGATCTTTCTTTAGGTCAATACAACGCTTAGCTGTCTCCTATCCTTTAATCTGGCCATGTTATAAATATTATAGATGAAGTCCACATGGAAGCATTAAAATTGAACACTAAGTCGACATAGAAGTCGATGCTGATTGAATAACCTGTTCTTAATCTAGCTTATGTTAGCAACATGGTGGATATTGTCTAGAAATTTGTAGAGGAGTTCATGTTATCTGTGCTAGTTTCTCTTTATAATTTTTCCACAACTGGAATATGCAAAAATTCACACATCAAAGCCATTTGGATGTATACAGCTTACAAAATGTTTTTGATTGTATACTTATATGTCTAATATAGGATTATAAATTATTTTATATAATCCTAGTGATGGAAACTAAAGCCAGATTTCAGCAAATTATAGGGTTCTCCACCTCGATCATGGCCTCGATGGCAACTGCAAAGCTGTAAAACTAGCATGGGTAGAGAAAGAGAATGATGATGAGGATGAGGCGGAGGCACAGATATAATATTCGAGTAGACATCAACCCAACAGTTCCTCTGATCGCAGTGTCAATGGTCAAATCACATCGGGCCACTAGGTTAATAAAATATTAAATCTAGACATTATATGTTCATTTTATATACAAAAGTTATATACTTTGTTCTATTAATTCAGCCTCTTTTCTAGCTAGACCGATCACCCCCATGAGGAAAATCACCATGTTTATGGACAGTGAAACTTCTGTAATATCGGTTCTCTTGGGTCATGTTGAGACTATGTGCTTGGTTTCAGCATGTCTGAAGCACTTCAGTGACTGCCCTTCTGGTGCTTTTAAGGGAGACCTCTATGGCAATTCTATAAATCTGACTAAGGCTTTTGAGAATTTATATTTTTTGATTCAATACTGAGCTTCTGACAGAGATTTCCTTTTGTTTAACTTATGTTCTGTCTATTGAGCTGCTTGATAGATCTCTTCTGGTCTTTTAAGTCTTTTATCAGTCAAATCATTTGTATGCAAAGTTTGAGGTCTGCTCAGTATTTATGTGCCGTCACTTCCTCCAAATCAACACCCAAATCATATGTATCCTTTATTAGATGAGATGCTGAGAAAACAAATCAAATTGGTAATATATTTAAAGTTATTGTTTAACTACCTCTGATCTTTTAAGGCTTGGAGCCCACATATTTTGCATACCTTGAGAAATAAGGTTGCATGGCAGCAATTCCAAGTAAATTGATTCTCGGTTAGACTATGCATGATCGTAAGATGAGACATTGATATTGTAGAGGTACTGAAAGGAACTACGTATTCTTCTTTGGAGCAATCTGACATACTGAGGAAATGTTGGATGATCTCATTGTTCTTGGGAAGTCTAGAAATGTATGACCCGGACTAGGTATAGAATCCAAATTTGGAAAAAAAATGAGGTGCAAATAATGCCAATTTAAAATTTCAATTCATCGTTTGAAGAAAAATATTCAACCATGAAAACCAAATGGACATATTTTTGCCAACATATTTTCTGAATAATATTGAAGATTGATTTTATGGAGCATCACTCCTGTGATAATTCCATTAGTTGGGACTAGTTTGCTAAGAAATGATAAATCATCACCTAGGATCTTTTTTTATCAAGTTCTATATCGTACTCGCTATTAAATATCAAAGCAAACTAAAGTAACTATCAAAAGTCGCTTTGGGAGAGGAAACATTATATCAGTCTGCCATTACATCACTCAGATCAGTTAGTGGTCCAAACGACTTGGACATCCAGAAGACAATATTTGAAACTGATGCAGTAGAAGAATCTTGTTGTAATTAAAATGTGCTTAGAGTTATCTCTGATCCTTCTTTGTATGTTTCTTTCTGGAAGTTCCATTTGACTTCCAGAAGGGTATATATTTTACTTCCAGAGATTTGTAAGATTCCTTAGGTTGAATCAGAGCTATCTATTTTACCTAAAGAAGGTCTACTTAAAAAAAAATGCAATATAAGTATGATTATGAGAAGGACTATGGTTTCCCTTTTGTTGCTTTTCTGGATGAGGTTCCTTGACAGTTATATGTATTTGCCGATGCAAGTATCTGCAATAGGCACTTTGTGACATTTTCGATTGTTAGAATGCTTTTGGCTTGCCTCAAGAAAATCATTTCATGATTTCTGTAATTCCCTCTCCATTGCTTATTTGACTGATTGTAAACCTTCTGCTGTTTTAGGTGATTGACAAGGTTCAAGAGGAAACCACCAAGAGTCGTACAGGTAATTTGTGTGGATCCTTGGTGCATGTAATATTATTAGCAAACTTAAGCTACCACGAGAAACTGGTTTGCCTATGTTAATTCATGATATGAGAATATTTACTTCCATAACTATGATACATATGTTCACCCTACCAATCATACACCAAAGATTGAAACACATTTAACAAAGAAATTGATAATGCTGCTCTTTGGGGTCATCAATTCTAGTTTCTTGTTTAGCCTTTATTATTTGTCTAAGTGCATCCTGAAAGTTCAATTTACCACTGGTTGGCTGAATTCTTAGCTTCAACTTGTACTGAATCGTTAGCAGTCATTTTAGTTGTATCTACATTGTGAAGGCATGTCGTCTTCATTTTTTTTGCATTACATAACACCGTACTAGGTGTTTACGGGAAGACTTAACCACCTTACGTTGTCTCTTAATCACTGGAATGTTTCCTTACAGATGCATGTCATCTTAAGTTACTCGTGTATCATCATGTTTGAATCATTTTAGACTGCTTACATTTCTTGGATGTTCTTACTGCAGACAGGAAGCCACCCGGTGTTGGCCGAGGAAGGGGAAGAGGTAGAGAAGACAACAGCGGGAGGCCTGCCAAGGGCATTGGACGTGGTCAAGATGATGGAGGCGGCAGAGGTGGTGGTGGTCGTGGCCGGGGCGGAGCTGGTGGTAAAGGTGGCGGTGCTAGAGGTAAAGCATTCACCAGTGTTGTTCATGTAGTTAGTGGTTAACTGGATGTCAAACCAAATCTACCCCTAAATCTGCTCACTAACTCAGGTGGAGGGCGCGGCCGTGGGTGATACAAGTCAGCTCTGGAGACTGCCATCTACTGTTAAAGCAAATGCCAGGTTTTTAAGGGCTTATTGTTTTGTTCCATAGTTTAATCTCAAGAGTGAACTCAGATGGATGTCGTTGCGGACTTTGTGAATCTTTTGCTGCATCACTATAGTTTGACGGATGTGGTCGCCTGATTTTAGTTTATGAAACCTTAAGTATTTAATTGTGTTCCTAAACTTGTGATCATGAATGCAAATCTTCTGCCTTTGCCACGTAAGAATTGCTTGCTTATCATATTACCTCCAAAACCCACCGTAGCATAGTAAACATGTAGACCAGCTATCATGTAATTGCTTGAGCAACCACGGAAGTTTCTCTCTGCACCCCTTGTTAGATTTAGTGTAGTGTCGTAATTTGATGGCCTGCATGTAACTCGTTGGAGCCGTGGCCGCCGCAGCGGTGCTGCGACACCGACGGCAGCAGCCCCCGATGTGGTGGATATTTGCACCACACTTTTAAATCAGCAGCACTAAGCTAATTCTCTTCCATGAGAATTGCTAGCGAGAAGTAGAATCTGTTTGTGTTATTGAAAGTCTTTGTTCTATATAATCGAGGATGTGTTTTTATGAAGCATTAGCTCTTGAGTCTTGCAAAATAAAGAAAAGGTTATTGGTATAATAGATTTGGTTCTCTTACAGAGGAAGAAAGTCATGATAACTACAATGTAGTTTGAGCTGACTATTCAGTGATGAATGTTTGAATTAAATTAAATTTATTATGTTTATTATATTTGTTGATGATGAATACATTTAATTTATATCATGAATAAATAAATTAAGCAAAAATAAGAAGAGATTATCCAGTGAACAAGATTCTAAATGATCAATGTACGTAGTTTTATTCCCATAAATAAAGAGAATATTTGGTGCTTGTCATCCTTCTCATTTGCCACAATTCTCATCATCCATCCACCAACCAAGCTGACCAATTCAAATATTGTCTCCTCTTGCACCCATGACATATACATATATATATTTTTGATGAAACCACTCCATGCCCAAGTTGCTAATGTCGACCACTCTACAGAATAATGATGCCTTTATATTAGCCGCCTTAGCTGTCTATGTAAGAGAACACCCCTACCCAGAGGCTCTACAGCATCAAAAATTGTTACCTGTCTTCCTCCAATAAGTAACACAAGATGTGGGTATTTTCGTAATTGTAGGAAAATGTGGGCATATAGGACCACAAAGATGTGGGTATTTTCGTAATAATGGGATAATAAAGGAGGGAAGTATGTGAAGATACCATATAAATCCTTGTTAGTTCAAAATAATTACCCGATGATCCACTCGGCGAACATTCTCCGAGGATAATTACGTCATTTGGGATGGTTAACTCATATCGTTGTGATGAAATTACTTTTACACCCCCTCCTGCTCCGTCTTTACAAAATGCTCCTCTTTTTGGCTTCGCCTCCTGCTCGAAGACCGCGAGCCCCCGTCGCCATCTCGCGTGCAGCGCCCGGAAGACTCTGTTCTGTCTCTCTCTCGGGACCTCGATGGGCTCCGAGCTCACCTACCGCGGCCGCGAAGCCCTGCCGGCGGATGACGCCGGGGCGAACTCCCCCAAGCCCGAAAAGAGGTTCCTTTGCCTGCCCCGCCCGCTCCGATACCTCCTCAGCGAGCAGCGCCTCCTCTTCGTGCTTGTCGGCGTGGCCCTGGCCTCCGTGTTCTTCGTCTTCGCTCCTCCCTACACCGGCCCTTCCACCGCCGGTGCGCACCTCGCGGTGGACCTCGCCCGGTTGTCGTCGATGCCAGCGGTGCACGGCGGGTACCGGATGGCGCTCGAGAGAAGGTTCGTCGGGGGAAGGGTGCCGCTGGGACTGAAGCGGAAGGGGCTCCGCATCGTGGTCACCGGGGGCGCTGGGTTCGTGGGGAGCCATCTGGTGGACCGCTTGATCGAGAGAGGGGACAGCGTCATCGTGGTGGACAACTTCTTCACGGGGCAGAAGGAGAACGTGATGCACCACCTCGGGAACCCCAACTTCGAGCTCATCCGCCATGACGTGGTGGACCCGCTGCTCTTGGAGGTGGATCAGATCTACCACCTTGCGTGTCCGGCGTCGCCAGTCCACTACAAGTTCAATCCTGTGAAGACGATCATATCCTTTTGCTGACCTCTTCCCCAGCTAGATCGATTTATATATTAGCTATAAAGATTGAGGATTGCTTCTTTTGAATTGGTTCTCGGTTTTCTTTCATGGATTCTCACGAGGCTGCAATTTCTTTCTGTCTTCTAACGTCATTCGAGTTTCGATTCCTTCCATTTGCATATTATTGTCAAGGTTCCTATTCTTTTGGTCCTTTTCTTGGTCTGGTCTTATATCTTCATTGAAAGGTGATTTTTTTTCCCTCTGCTAAAACCATATATTTTGTAATTTTTGATTTGTCATTGACTAAAGTTTGTTTCCTTCAGCTCCATTTGTTGCTGCTGTGGTGGGCATTTGATTCCTTGAAGCAAACAAGATTGATTCTTGTTGGGCTAATTAGCTTGGTCTATACATTTTTCACATCCATTAGAACTCTGTTTGATCAGTGGTTAGAGATTTATGAAGCAAATAGAATAAAGGGGTAGAAGAAGGCGCAAGATTTTGCTTGTTGAATGCCTTAATTCATTCAGTCTTTGTTCCTTGAATTCACAAGACCAATGTTGTGGGAACTCTCAACATGCTGGGCCTGGCCAAGAGAGTAGGAGCCAGATTTCTCCTCACAAGCACCAGTGAGGTTTATGGTGATCCCTTGCAACACCCACAAGTAGAGACCTACTGGGGCAATGTTAATCCCATCGGTATGGCCCTTTCCATCAATCTCTTTTGTGATCCATCTCTTGTTTGCCTCTGAGAAGTCTTCGTCTGGAAATGATGCCTCCTATGGTAGCAACTCCATAATTTGATTGCTTTTTAAAAGGAAGAATGGTTCTAGGTTGGGTTGGAACCAAACATTTGGTGTGGATCGTTTCCAGTGGCTGACTTCACCTGGATGGTGGAACAAAACATGGTATCATATATTGCTTATGTTTCATTTGTGTGTTTGCCAATCGCAGGTGTTAGGAGCTGCTACGACGAAGGCAAGCGAACTGCAGAGACTTTGACCATGGATTACCATCGTGGTGCCCAACTTGAGGTCGTCAATTGATAACTAAACTATGTGTTGCGATGACTTTGTTGTGGAATCAATTAAAAAAAAAATTCATTCTTTTGGGATATTCATGGATTACAGGTGAGAATTGCTCGTATCTTCAACACTTATGGACCTCGGATGTGCATTGATGATGGTCGCGTTGTGAGCAATTTTGTTGCCCAGGTATGATGCGGCTCCTATTATCTACTTATAAATTGTTAGCAAGTAGTTCTGATTATGAATGAGATGCCTTGGTTTGGCATATGAGATGATGTCATTCAAACTTTGATAAAATGATTTAGGCCTTGAGGAAGGAGCCATTGACAGTTTATGGGGATGGAAAGCAAACCAGGAGCTTTCAGTATGTCTCTGATCTGGTAGGTTCCTCTTTCTATATCACTTCTTCTAGTTATTCATTTAGTACCATTTGTTTATTGTTTGTACCTATTAATGAATCTAGCAATACTAGAACATAGGAGATTCCAATCTTGCTGATAATTATGTATGTTCAACCGAAAAGGATCCCTAAGTACCAAAGTTTATGTAGCTGGTAGGGGTGGATCCAGAGAGCATTTGGACATTCAGTTACTACATTCATGTATAGAGACCAAATTACTAGATCTAGAGAGTGAGCCAATATTAAGTTACTCTGTGGGGTCAGTTAAACAACATCATCATCCATGTTTGAACCCCACAATCATTTTTCAGGAAAAAAAATATTCCAAAGTTAGACTGTTAGAAGTGAATCCTAATTGTCGATGAGAATGTTTGGAAGAGGAATTGACAATAGTAGGGAACAAATCTTTGACAATCTCATGCTGATTTTGGTGACTTGAAAATTAACCAAGAAAACAAAAAACACAGGTGGAGGGGCTGATTAAGTTGATGGAGGGCGATCATGTCGGTCCATTCAACCTGGGGAATCCTGGAGAATTCACCATGCTGGAGCTTGCAAAGGTAGTGCAGGATACAATTGACCCCAATGCCAAGATAGAATTCCGACCAAACACAGCAGACGATCCCCACAAGCGCAAACCTGACATCACACGAGCCAAAGAGCTGCTTGGCTGGGAACCAAAGGTCTCCCTCCGTGATGGCCTCCCTCCGTGATGGCCTCCCTCTCATGGTCACTGATTTCCGAAAGCGTATCTTTGGTGACCAAGCTGACAACAATCCAACCACCACCGCTGACAGCAGATCCATCTAAAGGGTCGCTCACAATATGCAAAGATGGATCATAAGACTTACATTTTTGAGTCAAAAGAAGTGAAAGATCAACTTTTGTTTTCATTGTTGTCCTTCAATTCTTCAATGTACTATTATCACTGAGGGCTGAGAAGAGTTAGCTGTGCATTGCACCACTTCCTGTCCCTTAGTCATGTGTTTCTCGTCATTATTGTTTGTTTTTCTTTTTCTTTACAGATTGAACCTGGTTTTCATTTTTGTGCTTATGTGAATCGAATACAGGTGTTCAAATGTCATCAGTATTTCTTTGTGTGCAGCTAATATGGCTTGGTTCTGTTCTCCGCTTTGTGATTCGATGCGATAAGTTGATACTGCATATTCCTGGAAGAACAACAGGAAAGACATCTTACCAAGTATAACATGCTTATAAACCAGGAAAGAAAAAAAAAAAGGAAGAGGGAGAACAAATATGAGAGAAATTAACAGAAAAAAAATTCGTTGGATAAAGAGAATATATTTTGATTCATTTTTGTGCAAGCTAATTATAGATTAACTCGTATAATTAGTTATCTTTAGTATTTCGATTTTTATACTCTCAAAAATTATATTGGAACATATATTTACGAAAGTGAAATATTTAATTTTATTTTTCTCACGTCATCGATTTTATTGTCAAAAATATTATATGTACTTAATAGTAAATCGAAATATAGTAGAGTCAATACGTGTTCAGTGGTAAATTCTATAGTATTTTCGTCATCAAAATCGATGACACAAGGAGAAACGAAATTAAATATTTTACTTTCATAAGTATAACAATCCCAATATAACTTTTAAAAACATAAAAATCGAGATAGTAAATATTTAATTGTAAAAAGTAATATGTAATTAGTTGTCTCATGTGCTAATCATCAGAGATATATAAATATCTTTTTATTAAAAAAATAAAAAAACATGATATGACACACATTCTGCATCACCTCTGCTTCTAAGTCTGGTATTAAAATGACACACAGACCCTTCAAAAATGTGTTTGAAATTAAAGGAGAGAAAGGAAAAATATTCTCCAATAAAAATGAAAGTAGGAGCCCTTTAAGTAATTTCCGAAAATTGAGGAACTTTTCCTGCTAAATCATTTCCTGCATCCTTTGCTTTAATCCTCTCCTTCCACTTTGTTCTCCATCTGCTAAATCACTAGCTTCCCTTTCAACCTGTCTTTTTCGTCATGCAGAAAACCTAGTTTTTGTGATCCCCGACATAGAAAGAAGATCGATATGCGCTTTGATTGATATGTACATACGCGACACAGAGAGAGACTGTGCATTAAAGCTCGGGAATCTCTCTGTACCACGCAACGCAGCCGCCTTAAGCAGGAAGCAAAGCCATGCATGGATTCCTCCCTTCGTCTCCCAGCCGGAGCTTTCTCACGTCTATATCCCCTCGTTCTGGTCCCCTTCCAAGCCAGTCCTTCGAACTCCCCCGCCATGGCCATCACGCACGCAGACCTGTCGTCCCTGAGGACCCCCTGGCGCACTGACATCGGCAACCGGATCGCCCTCTTCCTCGTCCTCCTCTCCGTGCTCTGCGGTCTCTCCGGCTTCGTCCTTTGCCTCGCCGCCGAGGCCTCCCGCTCCGAGGTAACCTCCATGCCAGTCGGATTCCTCGAACAGTTCATGATTCATGGTGGCGTTTTGTCCACAGGCCACATGGTATCGGTTGAGCGACGGCAGCAGGAGCTACGAGTGCGTCTACACCGGCAGCGGGCGCACGCCGCTGGCCTGCGCCGTGTGCGCGTTCCTCCTGTTCGCGGTGGCGATGTTCGCCGAGCACGCCTACATGATGGTGGCAGTCACGTGTCCCAGCCGCCCGGCACCGGCCGCTTGGCCGCTCCCAGACGATCCACGCACGCTGTCGTCCACCGGTCGATGGCAAACCTGCGCCCTCTTCCTCGCGACCTGGTGAGAACCCATTCGTTTGTTCTCTAGCTGTAGATCTGCTTCGTTCGCTCCTTACAACTCGTGCGAGCGCAGGATCTGCTTCAGCATTGCTGAGGCGCTGCTGCTCATCGGCATCGGCGTGGAGTCCGGCCATGTAAGCCAGTGGAGGCAGCCAAAGCCGGACTGCCATGTGATCAGGCCGGGGCTATTTGCAGCAGCGGGAATCTTCGGGCTGAGCACTGTCCTCCTCGGAGTTGGTCTGTATCTGACGGCGCTGCAGGCGCAGAGACTACACCAGCAAGAGGACAACATGCTACGAGGCACCGCTCATGCGCATCACCCGCACCCGTTTCCTCCGACGAGCGCACCATAAGCACCGGACACCGCACAAGAAGGAGATCACCAGACCACTCATAAGACTTCGACCTCTGCTTGAGCTTCAGCTTAACTCTTCGTCTTGAATCCATTTTCCGATGGGGTTCTGAACACTAATTTGATCATGTAAATGTGCTGATTAGCTTTGTTGTCGAAGAATTTGAGGCAAAAACATTGATCTTGTGATGGATGAAAATTGACCTATGCATTAGACTTGAGGGGTTCACACGATCGCGCTCTTATCTCTTATTCCTAACCTTTGGGACGACAATATTGCGAGCCGGAATTAGACAATTTCTTTTATCGAATCGGTCGAGCCCGATCGATTTCAAAAGATTATCGGCCCAATTCGGTCGGTCATGGTCGTGGGCCGACCGGACCGGGGCTTTGAGGTCTCATCAAAATCGGCGGCACCAACCGGTCGAACAGCACGTGATTGCGGTCCGTCGCTCCAATAATTTCTTCTCTCGCCTCACCGAATCGAAGTCGAAACCATAGGCGGGAAAACGAAAAGATCCAAATCCCCATCTAGAAAACCCCACCTCACTCTCCGTGTGTGTCTGAGAGAGAGAGAGAGAGAGAGAGAGAGAGAGAGAGTGGAGGCGATCGAAGCAGCGAAAGAAGGTAAATCTATCGCAATATTAACTAATTGTTTGAATTGCTTTTCCTTTTTGCTGAATGGATTGATCCAATCCATGGGAGGAAATATATCTGATGTTTTGGGGGTTTCTTGTCGCTTCGGATTTGAAACCCTAATCCATGTTGTTTTTCGATCTTTAGCTCGGAGTGCGTTCTCTTTCATGATCAGCTGTCAATCCATCGGTGAGTAGCATCAAATCTCGAGCAGAATTTCTCTAATTTTCACGGGCATTCGACGCTTGCTGTCTAAGAAAACCGAGGCCATCTTGTGTTGCAGGGGCGGAGTTTTGATAGATATGGCGGTGGACGATTACCACGTGATAGAGCTGGTCGGGGAAGGATCTTTCGGGAAGGTGTACAAAGGAAGACGCAAATACACTAGACAGGTTCGATTTGGTTCCTGCTAGTTCCATTCGGTGAAAGATGATGATGTTTGCAACTAATTGTTCGTTGCCATGGTTCAGACCGTTGCATTGAAATTTATTCTCAAGCATGGGAAAAGCGAGAAGGACATTCACAATTTGAGACAGGAAATCGAGGTACTAATAAACTGCATCGATAAGCATTAATTTTTCTGAGATATTTGTTGGATCGCAGCTATTGCACTTTATTTGTAGTCCCTATTATCCTCTACAACTTGTGTCACCTGTTTATTCTCTTTCTTATTCTTTTTCTTTTCACTTACTAGAGAGTCATAAGTTATGTCATGGTAAGTTTACAAGTTAGTAACGAGACATCAACTTTGTCATCATGATAACTTCTAAATTTTAAACATTGTGAAACCTTCTAAAGATTAAGCTGATATTAACATGGTATTGACCTTGATGCCATGTTAATTTTAAAATTTAAACCATTGCCAAACACATCTAAAGATTAAGGTCTGCAATGCTGCTTAGTAATGCAACGGATGCAGTTGGATAACATTGGAAATGACTTTGATATGTCTATCAGATGATGGCTGAAACTGATTTCCTAAGAGGTTATAAGTTTCCATGAGATTGCATATGAAAAGTCTTCTACGTTTTAATTCCTTAAACATAGTATTACACACCAAAAGTAAATTAACTGAACACAGATGATGATTCCTAGTTTGTGATTGCACAATGCTCACTTTTTCAAGGTTGGATCGACATTATGAACAATAGTGTTAAATGAAAAATTCAAATAACTAGTACTCTATAGCTTCCCAATTTTTTTATATTTTATTTATCAATTAGCACCAATTATTTTGCCACTGTACTGGTTTTGATGAACAGTTGTTGATATAATTTCAAATTGAGCAGATACTCCGGAAGTTGAAGCATGAAAATATTATTGAAATGCTCGATGCCTTTGAGACTCCTCAAGAATTTTGTGTTGTTACAGAGTTTGCACAGGTATGGGTTATCAGTAGAACCTTTCATACTTGTTGAAACCAACTCTTGCTTCTTTTAACTATCTTTCTAACCTCTTTTTTCCAAGGGAGAATTGTTTGAGGTTCTTGAGGATGACAAATGTCTCCCAGAAGAACAAGTTCAGGCAATAGCTAAACAACTGGTACTTCTATCTAAAATATGGTGTTATGATTAGATTAATATATTCCATTGTTTTCTTCTTACTGTCTGGTTTACTACAAATATTTTTAGCCTTTAATGAGTAGTAGATTCACTCATCTAATAGTCTTATTGTGAATTTTAGGTAAAAGCATTGTATTACTTGCATTCAAACCGCATCATCCATCGGGATATGAAACCCCAAAACATTCTTATTGGCGCAGGATCTGTTGTTAAGGTTAGTTCTAGTTCAATCTAAAATTGTGTTTGTCACGTTTATTATTGAAATTTGAATTTTCTCTCATAATTATCTATTGATTGTCCATATAAATTAGCTTGGACAAATTTGAATTGCATGATTCTGTTTTTGAGCATTTTGTGTCAATTCTATGGCTTTCTCCATCATTTCTTCCCTCTTCCACATTACTTTGACTTTCTCTGTCATGTTGTGGTCTGGGTTTCTCCTTTTGTGTCTCTTTACTGCAGATCTTCCGCCATAGCATTGAAAATTTGAACTTGAGAATATAAAATTGTTTATGAGTTATTAAGCTAATCTATAGAGAATTCTGTGATCAAGTGTCTTAAACCATTTGTCATAAAAGTTGTTTTTCTTGCTTATACTTCTCTACATTGTTGATTTGTTTATTTGCAAATTTCCTCCTTTTTTCATGTCAATTACAGCTTGTCATGTTTTATTTGCTTCTATACTGGGTCTGATCTTTAGTATTTTAATTGGTTATGTATAATGCTTGTTGTCCGTATTGACAGGAGCCTTGTGCATGGATGCCCCCTTTTGTATTAGCTATCCTTTTGTAATTAGTTTGTTATTTTTATTGGCAATCAGTTCAGCACTGACTGACCTGGATTTTCTTTGTAATTTTAGTTTATTTGCTCATAAACTGTTTGGTTAACTGTTGGTTTTTAGGCTACTTCATGTTTTAAGTTGAACAAAAT
Organism: Musa acuminata AAA Group; assembly: GCF_036884655.1. Classification (NCBI taxonomy): domain Eukaryota; kingdom Viridiplantae; phylum Streptophyta; class Magnoliopsida; order Zingiberales; family Musaceae; genus Musa; species Musa acuminata. The sequence goes on from NC_088350.1 coordinate 25,456,632, forward strand.
AGAGATTGCTAGTATGAGTATTGATTTCACCTCGAAGAAGTTTTCTTGATATTAAAATCTAATCTAGCATCCCTTTTGAGAAGTTTTAAAATTCAAAGCATGTGTATTATTGAACGTCATTAATTTATATTTATTCATGCTCTAAAAAAATTTTGAAATAAGAAAAATTGTCTGTCATCTTTTACTACCATATTGAGATAAACAATCCTGTAGATTTTTTTTTTTGTTTATTCAGCTTGAGTTGGTTGTTCAACCCATTATTATTTGCTAAAGCATTCTATTGACAGCTTTGTGATTTTGGATTTGCACGAGCAATGTCTGCAAACACTGTAGTCCTTCGTTCTATAAAAGGTAAGCCTTGAGTTATATCTTTGTTAGGTTCAACATTTGGTTGGTGTGTCATGTTAATCAATTCAAAAAGGATTTTTTTGCTAACTCTGTCTTTTTGGATTAAAAATTGGCATCAATGGCACATTCTTCATTGCTGGCTTGATATACATGTATTATTTGCTAACAATATTATCTTTTATACAGCACATGTTGTATATGCTTTTCCAAAAAGTTAGCATGCAAAACACATGGTATCTTATCTAGCTTGTTGGATCCAACAAGATTTTCGAATAAAATGATCTCGCCATCTCTATTTTTTGAGAAGGCATTTAGCTATTTATGTTGGTTGGCTTAACATTTTTTACATCACTTAGCTAATATTCTATTATGATCTAGTTGCGAATATCTCAAGTATAAGCCTACCCTGAATTTCTAGTTAATCTATTTGAACTTGTTTGTTTGATTAAAATAATGCTTGTATATTTGTAGGGACACCTCTTTATATGGCTCCAGAATTGGTGAGGGAACAACCTTACAATCACACAGCAGATTTGTGGTCGCTTGGAGTAATTTTGTATGTCTTATTTCCGTTAAAGCTCTGGAGTAATATTTGCTGTCTTTTTTTGTTAGCCTTGAATTGTACATTTAGAAAGAGACTTTTCTCGTTTGGTTGCAGCCATTCATAAACCAATGAATCTTGAGGATCTAAAGTTTTGCAAATTTTAGCTATTTGTTTTTCTTTATGGTGGTATAAATAAATGAATTAACTGTTACTAGTCATACCAGCAATATGCTGGCATGATATTGTTGGCCAATATGGTATGGCACAGCGTTTGTTTTAGCCCGTACTGGTCAGAGATATGCAGAAAGAGGTGTTAGTGCATCTTAATCATGACACAGTTTATGCCAATACCTCATTAACATTGCTAGGATACTTTTCAAGGTAATCAAAACTCTGAGGTCACCTTGATATTTGTGTTTATGTTTCAATTTCTTTGATGCCTTAGTCATCTATTTGATTTGACAACATTCTATTTCTTGTTTTAGGCTTATATTGATGAATGATCACTCTTATGACTAATGTTTATTGTGCATTTAATGTGATCTCAACATGACCCAATGGTGTTAACTGTTAACAATATTCATTTTCTTGTTTAAGACTTACATTAATTAATTATCACTCTTATGATGTATGTGGTGCCACTATGAAATCCCTTATTTTGTACAATATGAAGTCATGCACTGATGTCTTGTTGCTGATGTCTACTACATTTTAATGATAGATTCAAATCTCTTTTATTCTTAGTTTGTTTTAGTCATTATCAGTATGTGTCATCAAATATTTATTGACTTCCAATGATCTAAATTTCTTGTTGTGAAAAAATTTCTTAGGTATGAACTCTTTGTTGGCCAGCCTCCATTTTACACAAATTCAGTGTATGCATTAATTCGTCATATAGTTAAAGTGAGTTTGCTTCTTTTATTCCATTTTGCCATTTTAGAATCTTATGTTATACATATGATCTAATTTTCTAATTTTCTGGCTTATGAAAGGATCCAGTGAAATATCCTGAAAATATGAGTGCAAATTTTAAAAGCTTCTTGAAGGGTTTACTTAACAAGGTCCCACTTTGCTTTTTTGCCTAATGAAGCTATCAATTGTTTATCATATTTGCATCAACTTACACTTTTGTGGATATTACTGCTCGCAGGTACCTCAAAATAGATTAACTTGGCCAGCATTGTTGGAGCACCCATTCGTAAAAGAACGCTCAGATGAGCTAGAAGCCAGAGTTAGTTTTCTTACTTCCAATCTGGGAGCTGATGCTGAGGTTTTTCACATAATGTCTTTATATGGCCATTTTGTATTCCTATATTTACATAGAAGTCATTTATGTTCCAGAAAACTGTTGCTGCTGCTGATGCAGTTACTGGATCTGAGATTGTTGGATTGACAGAGAGGATCATCAAACCTTCTGATCTCGTAGCTGCCAATTTGGGGGGTATGATGATCTAATGTCTTTAAAACTCCTTTTTGTACTCACTTAATTGCGCAAGTCCATGTTATATTAGGTATATTATTCTCTTTGTGACAGTGAAAGACAATTCTATTACTGAAAGCAACAAAGAAGGGAGCAACAACACCAAATTCAGTGCTCCTTCGACAATTCCTGACAGCCAAGAGCATGCATCTTCTATGGACGTGTTAGATCATGCTCCTTCATCAGGTTTGGCAAACAGTAATAAAATTGAAAACTTGTTGTTATTTTGAGCATTTTCTCTAATATACATGCATTTAGACACACATTTTACAAAAGTATGCATGTGCTTTGTTTTAAGGAGCTCCTTAAGTGAATTAATATGAACAGGTAAAATTCTAATTGCTTAATAGCCCATGTGTTATATCATAAATATTGTAATACTAAATCAACTATAAAGCGGAGGAAGTAACTTCATATGCAATGGCATATTTGTGTCATGAAGATTGCATGTGGTCACCCATAAATGTGGTTGCATTGTCTGCTGCCAAAAATAACCATAACAAGGGTGAAATATAACTAACTCCCATGTGCCATTGCATATTCATGCTCATGCAGAGTTCATTCAGCCGACCAACCACATGCGGGAGCATAATCTGCTATCACATTAATATTGCATGTTGAGCCCAAATGTATCTTCTATGAGGTATACATGATTGCATCTGCATGTGTGGCCACAGAGATTGACTCTTTGGAACATTGTGCCTCCAGGTAAATGGTGTCATAAACCCTGGCAAATTTCTTATTTATTTGATACACAGAAACATTAAGAATCCTGTTTTTCATGATAGAATTTCCTGGTGTAGTATCTTAGAGCTGATATCCAAAACATGCTAGTATTTTGTTGTAGCTAGCCTATGGGTATCATTCTTAGGAATTGTGTTTCTAAAATGCCAATAGACTGAGTTCAATCAGTCCCAGAGGACAATGAAGTCTGAAGTGGGTTAAGGCCTGAATTGAATACATAAAAGTTGACTGAAATCTGTGAGCTGACTTGAGTCCAGCTATGGAAATCTTTTCAGAGAAACAACTTCTTAATTCCATGACTTATGCCAAACCAAACATATCTAAAACAAAGAAGGTTGATTTTAGAAGTACTCTAGGAGCTTTCTTGCAACTTTTATTGGGATCAATTGGTCAAACTGGGAATATATGGTGTATCATGGGTGCACATGGTACTAGTGTCATGTTTTAGAACACAATAATTGTTTCTTATGTGATTTTAGTATCTTTGACACCTGGCTGTTTTCAGACAATCATGTTTTGGACGCTTTGGAAAAAGGTTCACGTACAGTAAAAGGTGCAAAAAATATTAGTCAAGATAGTGAAGCTTTATCAGCTGTTTTACAACCACTGCAAACCTGCTCCCAGAGATCTGCCAGTTCTTTCGGGTAAATCCAATCTTCATGTGTATTTGCATACTTTGCAGGCATGAATATTACTTTTTTTAAGAATGCAAATATTGGCAAATTATGTTATACATCAATAATTTTGATTTCCAAACTTGTAAATTTTCATGTATAAGAACATGTATTGGTCATCTTGTAAATTTTAGTATTCTCTGTTATTATTTGTTTAATAGTCCTGCAGTTGTTTAATACATCAATAATTTTTAATGTATTTTCCTTTATTGTAATTATTTTTTCCTAATTCCTAGTAACTCTAATGTATTTATTATCACTTGTTTTGTGCTAATGAATCCATATTTGTTTTTTTATAATTTCACAGGAATCCTAAGATGGATACTGTAAGCCAGTCCTTCAGAATTCTCACAAATTTAATTGCTGCTGGGACACTTCAATCATCTCCAGCTTTGGATAGCATAACATGTGTGCTTCTTGAATTCACAGCTGCCATTGCCAAAATGAAGATTAGTGATGCTCAAGGCTTAATCATCAAGGTCTTTTTGAACCCTATTAAGACTATAAATTCTTTCAACTTAACTGCAACTATAGCATCCTTATAGGAGGTTCTATGGTAGCAAGAAGTTTTACATTTTATGGTTGTAGACCTGTAGTAGCATTTTGGTGTGTGCAGTTTATCTTTATCTATAATCATTTTAGGATAGAATCTTTTGGACTGAATTTTACTGTTTAATGACCTTGCAGAGTCTTTCAATATTAAAAAAGTTGCTGGAACTTAGCAGAGGTGAAATTTACAATTCTTATTGCAGGCACTGGAGTGCTTTAGTTGAGCTTTATTCACAGGTAATTTCTTTATGTCCAGCAGAACTTGTTTATTGGTCCTTGGTATTATCCTTATAATTCTTTTCTGTAGATTCTGGCATCAACAACTGATGCATCTGGAAGGATCCACTATGAATGTACTGCATGCATTGCTGTTATGCTGTCTCAGATTGCAATGGGGCTAAAGCAATCCATGTCATCTGAAAGCTCAAAGCCAATGGAAAAATCTTTTTTCCAGATAGTTGATTATGCTAGTGCATCTGAAATTTTGGGGCTTTTGCTTGAATGCTTAACTACTTCTGGGACAAGTCTCATATCAGGGTCTTCTAATATGGTGCCAGCTGCATGTGAATCATGCAAGGCCATTTGGTATCTTATTAATTTAGCAGAGATTATTTCTGCAAAAGAGCAAGCTTATGCTTTCCCATTAGTTTATTCACGAAGGCATCCTTCATTGCAGCCTGATATGGTCGAAAAAGAACAAAGTTTACGACTTCACCCAGAGCCAGTTAAAATTATTGAGATAGTTGTGAATAATTTTCTTGAATCGAAAGAAATTCAAGTAGCCATTTACTACTGCTTTCACAATGGTCTAGAGTCTGCATTATATGCTGCTCTTCAGGTATCTTCTCTCTTGCTAAATTTTTGCATCAATTTGTTGCCTTTAAATTTTTTACATCAATGTGATTTTAAATTAACCTAATATTTGAGATAATCTATGACTATATGTTCATAAGAAGTTTTGTATTTGTCATTCTTTCTTTTGACAAACCCTTGAAAACCACCTGGACTTAGTTTTAGACAGTTTTATGATTCATGAGAGAAAATCAAACATTTTTACAAATAACTTGAGTGTTTGAATCAGTAAAGCTGATAATTTACTTTATAAAACTTCTAAGATTTGGTCAAGATCTTGACCCATATGTTACTTATAACAGCTTTATTTTTTCAGCTTATGTCAAGGATTTGTCTGTTGAACACTTCTGCATGCAATGTGCTCTGTGGCTTACCAAATTCATCAATTACTGTTACTGAAACAGATGTGAGTGGAGATGGAACTATCGTGTCTGATATGTTTTCCTTGTTATCTTTATGTGCTTCATATTTAAACAAAGATTCAGGAGAAAAATGTAATCAGAAATGTAAGCTTTCTAACCCCCGTGGGTTGGTTGTACATTGTTGCATTGCTTTGGCAACGATTGCTGATCGTTTGAGAGTAATGGGAAAATGTTCTGCATTATATATTCTTTCTAATTCTCAGAAAAAGCAGCGAACACGGCTTTCAGTTCTTGCACATCTTTCTTTGACTGATGATGCTGTGACAAGTTCCATTCAACCTCACTGTGCATCAGCAATGCTGGCTTTATCATCAGTTCTATCTCTTGAAAGTGGCGTGCATGGGAACTCTATCTCTGAACACACACTAGCTCTGTTGCCTTCAATGGCAACACTGCGCAACCTACTTAAGCTTTGCCTGTCTGATGACAATGAGATGAAATCTTGTGATGTGCTCTTAAGGCGGCTTGGACTCAATGATGCTTGCCTCGGCTTGTTAAAAATGAGGCTTTTGTGGGGAGGCCCTCTGGGTATTCAACAAGCATGTTCCAACGGCATTCCTCAGCTTCTCGTAAATATGTTGGCAGATGGGCTTATAAAAGATCCACTGAATGAAAAAGATTGCACGAGTGGTAGAGTCGGATTATCTCCGACAGGACTTATTTGGGCACTTTCTTCCTTGTGTTGCTGCCTCACTGGTGGAATCTTCCATGAGATTTTGTTTAGAAGAGAACACGTGAAGCTCATAATTGACATGATATCTGATGTGCATCTAATGGCACTCAACGTTTGGGAGGGACTTGCTGGTGGACATTCTGGAATTAGAGATCTAATAAACACAGTAGTTGATCTATTGGCATTTCCCTTTGTTGCAGTGCAGAGCTCCCCCAATATGCCATCGACATCAGCATCGATTAACAGTGGCTTTCTCTTGAATACTGGTTCACCTGGTGGAAGACTTGCTATGGAAAATAAGGATATGGTCAAAGCTATTGGGAACAACATGCCTCACTATGTTCAAGTTCTTATAGAGGTTAGACATAAAGTCTTCATAATTCTTCTTCTTGCTGTTTGTCACAGTTTTTCAACCATCTTTATTCTTTCTCATTTGCAGGTCAGTTTTCCTGGACGCATTCTTTGCAGCTTGGACTATGTTGACTTGAAATATGTGTCAAGGCCCATTGCCATTGTGGCAAAAATGGTTGGGTATCGACCCTTGGCATTGCAACTTGTTAGGGAAGGTTTATTATCTCCAAACAGAGTACGGAGGCTGCTTAGTGTATCCATTCCAAAGGAAGCTATGCTCGACTTTCTAATGATAATATCTGACCTTGCCCGGATGTCAAAGGTACAATATTTAGGACATGCTACTGCAACATAAACATTATGAATGATATATTTCTCTCATTTGATTTAGATTGAACATATTTGTTGTTATGTATTTTCTCTTTGATATTTTCATTAGATGATTCAGTGTGGAACCAAGGAGCTTTTCTCTAAGCCAACTGGGATTGTATTATACATTTCATTCGACAGACATGGGCTTCAGCAGTATTTGCCGTGTCAGCAAAGTTTCTTTGGTTTAACAATAACTTATCATGAAAAGTGCATGGATGCAGGACTTTTATGAACCCATTAGCAAAGCTGGTATGCTGGAGTTCCTCAAGGACTTTCTAAGTAGTGATTGTGCTGATGTACGAGCAAAAGCTTGTAGTGCCATTGGAAACATGTGTCGGCACAGTCCCTACTTCTACAGCTCACTCGTAAGATTATGACCAAGTTTGTCTTTCAATCATTTTTTCCATTGGTGTGTTAATTGTATATCTTGCATGTTCTTCTGCAGGCAACACATAGGGTCATTGATCTCTTGATCGATAGATGTGCTGACCCAGACAAACGTACTAGGAAGTTTGCTTGTTTCGCTGTAAGTTACTAGAGTAGTTCTAAATTTCTAATTTCATACTCGACATCATTGTCTAAAATGATGCACAAAGAAGTTGACTGGGCATTGTAAGATTCTCGTTATTTTTGGTCATACGGTGCATCTGATGCTGATTAGCATTTGAAGGAATTTGGTGGCACCCAGAGTTTGACTGGGCATTTTTTTCTAAGATCCTGCTGCAAGAGGAAGAGTACAGAATTCCTTTTGTATACTGATCTCAAGTTGCCACAGTTTTCCATCTTTAGCCTGCTATTTTCATTTTCTTACTACATTAAGGACATTTTCTGTCATCTGTTTAGCTTAAGCCCACCTTTGTATTTCTCAGGTTGGGAATGCTGCATACCACAATGATGTTCTCTATGAAGAGCTTAGAAGATGCATACCTCAACTGACAAAGCTTCTACTCTCAGCCGAAGAAGATAAAACCAAAGTCAATGCTGCTGGTGCACTAAGCAACCTTGTTCGAAATTCCAATGCCCTCTGTGAAGACATCATATCCCAGGGTGCCATGCAGGTGCGCCAACATAACTGTATACACCTGTGAATTTTAGCGAACCTGATCTGGAATTTAGGATTGATTCCTTGGGACACCCTAGTGCTGCCCTGTCTCCACAATTTGGTTTAGTAGCTCATCTATGATATGAACATTCTGTTTCTACCCTTTTTTAACCTCTCATTAACTATCTTTTCTCATTCAGGCATTACTGGAGCTGGTTAGTAACTATTCTGCCAAAGCACTAAGCCCTAGTAGAGGGCAAACTCAAAATGAGTCCCCCCTTAAGATCGTGCTCTTTGCTTTGCGTAAAATGTGCGACCATGCTGTTTGCAGACGCTTCCTTCGATCATCTGAGCTATTTCCTCTCCTTGCTCAGCTAAAGAGATCGCCAGACCCAACAGTTGCAGAATATGTGTCGGTCATCACAAGCAAAGCTGCCCAAACATGAGTAGTGCCATTTTCCTTACGTTCTTTGTTTCAACATGCATTATCTCATGCAAAGAAATGGACTTGTTGCTTAATTATCCTTAAGCTGAGTGTCTTTATCGACAACCAGAATGGGATTACTGTTTGTATATTAGACAAGCATATTAATGGCAATGAAGATATATGGGCTTCAGAACATGCCACGAGGCGATAAACAGTGGCCTTGATCTCACTGTTTGACCCAGGCATCTGTTTATATTCTTGGCTATGTATATGGCTCCACGTTGATGAACATTGACACAAATTGATGTACATGCAACATATTACAGGAACTGGATTGGGATTCTGATTTACCTGTGGTAGACTATTACTGCTTATTTTGATACCATTCATCGGCCAGTCTTTTGACGAGCCAATGTTATTCTGGCAGCTGTACGATCACCTCTTTCTTGCTTCTCATGCTGACACAACTAATGGATTATTGCTGCTTCGTACGCCCAGGTTCTACTCGTAGGTGCGGCCCTCGTCGGTCTCGGGGTTGTCTGCCTTAAGCTTGTCCCTGGCGTGGCTGGCCGCGGCGCTCAGCTCCTCCACCTCGTCCCATGCCGCGGCGCACTCCCCGCTCGCCGCGTCCTCTGCGCACGTCTCCTGCGCGTTCTTGATGCTCTCCACCACCTTCTCTGATATGTTGGGCGGCGTGGGCGGCGAGCTTGCAACGGGCGCCAACCGACGATAGGACGCCCGGCGGCCATTGTACTGCGGGCCGCCGACCTTGAGCTTGTCCCTGGCGTGGCTGGCCGCCGCACTCAGCTCCTCCACCTCGTCCCACGCCGCGGCGCACTCCCCGCTCGCAGCGTCCTCCGCGCATGTCTCCTCCGCGTTTCTGATGCTCTCTGCCACCTTCTCCGACATGTTCGGCGGCGTGGAGGGCAAGCTTGTGACGAGCGCAAACCCATGGGAGGACGCCCGGCGGCCGCTGAACCGTAAAAGAATGAGCTGTCCTTGAGTCCCCCTTGGCTTGGGGAGCTCTGCCTTCACGGAGACGGCCCTCCTGACAGAGATGCCTGCACCGGCGAATGCTGTTGCCATGGGTTGACTTGCCACCTCGTGACAGCTGTTGTAGGCGGTATGACGAAGCGAGGGCTGGCGTGCAAAGCGATGGCGCAAACGGCAGGGGAATGGGGACACTTCAATCGTTTCACAAGCCTCGGAGGACACGCCGTGCTTATCCTCTTTGTGGCCATCAAGACAGTTCCCACACGGGGTTGATAAGACGTCGCCACTCCCATGGGTGGGTCGGTGGGTCCCGCTGACCATCTCGAGTCACTAGTTAACCAGGTTGAGCAGGTAAAGAAAAATACATATCGCTAACGTTGCAATCGCAAGCAGAGAATTAATGGACAAAAACTATATATATATATATATATATATATATATATATATATATATATATATATATATATATATATATATATATATATATATATATATATATATATATCCCTCCGGCTAACATAAATCCAAAATACTGCCTGAATAATGTAGTATTACAAAAAATTTAATGTTCATCTGCCCATGTTCAGCAGGAAATACAATAACTGCAGATGCAAATATTCCATAGAAGCAGTTCAACATGCTGTTACTGAGAGATCTCCAGCATGCTTTTGAGGAAGAGGGCAAGTTCCGGCCATCTTCACCCACCATATCTGTATCTGAGAGATTTTGGTGGCTCTTCTTCCATAATTCCTGATCCAGTTGAGGTCAGGTATTGGCGGATACTCGTTTTGCGGTCACTGATGAAGGTATGATCCAAGAAATTCTCATAAGCTGCTTCCCCAAGATTTCTTGCTGCCAAAACACTGCATAATTATGTCAGTTTTCATGCAAATACTAAATATGAAATCGCTTGCAGTTTATAGTCAGCAACTCGTAATAGTAACCACATTATTCTAACGAGTTCTCCATGAAATTGCTTCCACTTAATTCTGAGGTCATGTATCATCTTACACATGGTACATTTTTATCGAGGATTGGAATAATAAGAAACTGTGAGGAAGAATAACAAAGACAAATGACCCTTGAAAGGCTATTATGCTAAACTGATTATGCTTATTGTTTTCACTTTAACAATAAAACCATATACTGCAATGCATAGATGTGTAATAGAGAGTACATTTAGATTGAAACAATATTGGATATGCGCAAGTATTGAATAAGGATCTTAGGCAACTATAGAAAAGTTCTATAGTTAGAGGAACATTTAGCTCTCATAAGCTCTCATTTAGAGTACATTTCATAAGCTCTCAGTTAAGACCATTTAGCTTCAGCATGATCTCATAGAAAAGTTCAGAGCCCTCCCTTGATTCTAGAGAACTGAAGGCCCTAAAAGTTCCAGCTATAACAAGATGTCTTTCCAGGAGAGTTGATTTGGGAACATGGAGACTAGATGAGATATAAAAGTTCATCTTGCATATCATGTTCCGTTTGCCAAGACGTTTAAGATATCATACGATGATCTCCTTGACATGATGGCATGGTTCCAAGTTGTTCAACTGCTATATTGTCCCCTATGTGGGGATCAGCTTCCTTTAAGCCCAGTTAATTTTCTTTTCCTACGAGACTTTGGCTGATCAAGTTGTGCCATCGGAGATTGACAAATCTGCCAACACAAAATTAGGTTTTGGTCCATTCAAGCTAGTAAGTTCATGTTTTATTCCAGATCTTTCAGTGAAAGGCATATTTGTAAGATCAAATGTCGACTGCCCCTAATCATATAATACTGATTTTAAGTTTGCAAAGAAAATATAAACTTCCTAATAATCTCATAAAACCATATGTAACAGTGGACGCCGTCAACTATCCTGATTTCAGAATGTTATCTTCACATGCTGTGGCTCTGAAACAACTTTTAGCTGTAGAATTAGAACAAAAAAGAATGTTACAATTCATTTCCTTTTCTTAGGTATCTCGACGACATTGCAAACAAGAAAACAAAAACAAAAAAAGAGAAAATAACCAAGTCATTTTGTTCATCACTAGTGCCAACTATACCTCAAAAGTCATCATCATGGACAATGATGACAGCATAACACTATAACCTACTTTGAAAATAAAGCACATATGTATAACAAAGAAAAGATAAAAGAACTAATCCTTACCAATGCCTAAGATAAATGCGACAAGGCAAAATATCATCTCGCCATATTTTTTGTATGTTATATCGTCCGTAATGCTGGAAAAAAATGTCTTTGTTGCCTGCAGAGGAGGAAATAGCAGCATGAACTAATAATTAAAGAGTAGAATCAAATAATTTATCAAATTTAATTAGACATCTGCCAGTAGGAGATGTCTTCTGAATGGCAATTAAAATTGCAGAGGTATCATCTAAGATCTCAATGAACTAGGAAATTCACACGAATGCTTGTGGAAGAAGTTCCTGACTCAATTATCTAGGACTTCCTATCAGTCTCCCAGTTCCTGACTCAATTATCTTAGGCCGAGATAAGTCTCTCTTTCATCTATCCATACAGACTAGCCCAAGATGCATGAACTGTTAAAATCCAAAAAAATGTGTACAAAGATTACTACAAGATTAGTAATGGGTAATTCAGATAGATGATATTCTATCATTGGATGTATCCTTCTGCTAGAAGCTTTGCCATGCACTTCTATAAATGTTAGGTTTCAGGACCTGCATAAGCAAACAAGAAGTACTATGCTTCTAAAGGACAGAATCACCACCTTTGCATCTAATCTGAAAATACTCTTCATCGCTGTAGCGAGCACAAACGACCTGAATCATCCATGAACTGCAATTCGTTAGCCCGACCAATCAAACTGTAGTTGAGAAAATAGAAGCATGACGCATAATTGCAGCCAGAGATAACTCAGTTCCTGGCACACTCACAGCAGGACTGGTAAAAGGAATCCCATCCAAACCTTCAGGAACCACCTGCCCAACCAAACGAAAAGGATTAGCAATTGTTTCTCGATGGTAATTAAACACCAAAACAAGCAAATGATCAAGCAAGACAGTGACTCACTGCTAAGAATCTGAATTCATTCTCCCTCTCAATGAAGGCAGGAACCTGCAAAGCTCATTGGACTCATCACAAGTTGAAAGGATCGATTTCAATGTGTTTCCCCAAAAAAGGTCAACACTTTGTCATGGGCAATCAAATATAAGGCGAAGTATAGAACTCACCTCTTCACTCTTGATCTCAAAGACAGTCACTATAAGGAATTCCCCCTCGCATGGCTCCACACTCAAGCTGGAGACCTCCTGAAACCATCTCATATCACCAATTAGAGCAAAGAAGCAGCCTTTGAAGCTCATAAATTCCTAAAAGCACTAATTCGAAGGAACTCAATTCTTACCCCCGTCTCCTCGTTGGCAATGCCACGCTCGAAAAAGATCGGCGCAACGTGAGCAAAGACGCGCCGGAACCCACGAAGCACCGCAACCCGAAAGTTCTTGAGATCGGGGAAAGTGCTCCTCGCGCTCCTCTCTGCCGCAGGAAGAGACCGATCAAGGGGATCGGGGCGTCAGAAAGACGAAGGAGAGGAAGGGGGAGAGGCGGTGAGGGTTACCGGAGAGGAGAGACCCAAAGCCTACCACGGAGAGGTAGCCATCGGGGTCGACGAGGGCATCGAAGTCGGGGGCATCGTGTAGCTCCACGAGGCTGGCAGGAGTCGAGGAGGAGCCCGGATACGCCATAAGGACGGCGACGTCGCGGAGGGGCGAGTGCGCGCGGCGGCTGAGATAGGGCGGTGCGGCCACCGGAGGTGATCGGACGGGCGAGCAAAGGGGTGGGAGGAGGCAGGGGCGAGAGGAGAGGATCAGGCGGCCGTTGGATCTCGATCGTACGGTGATAGATGAGGTGACGAAGGGTTGTAGGGGAGCCAAGGCCTGCATTGGCGCTGTATGTTATCAGCTGTTTGTTACCGGGTTTATGAAGACCCGTTACACATAGTGCCATAACGGGAAGCTTCAGAACCGGTTTAATTAATATAACGGTCACAATGATTGGGCGTGTTAGCGAGTTTAAGAAGCATTGAAGTGAACTCCATTTCCTACACCACTTAAAAATCATTTCCTAAAGCTTTAGAATTCCTTTGGCAATTAAAATCAGCTCTTTTTTCTCTCTTTAGAATTTTTTTACTATTTTGTAGAAATTGTCCAGGCCAATTATCTTTAGGAACTTTAAGATTAAATATAATGCCTATTGACTACAAATTCAACTCCAACTATTTTGAGTTAAGTTCATCAATTTTTTTTTCCACACCCTATCTAAGATAATTGTTATGATCGGGTCGACACTAAGAGGAGGGGGGGGTGGTGAATAAGTGCAGCGGTAAAATCACGTCTTCAAAAACTTCGTTTTGATAAAATCGGTTTCCGACGTAAAATTGTTTCGTAAATATCTTAACTTGAAACACGTTCGTAAATATGTGTAGCAAAAGTAACGAGGAAGTAAAGCACGTATGGTGGTTGGCAGTAAGGTAAATGCAAGAATAAAATATAAACCAGAGAACACGGCAGTTGTAGAGTAGTTCGGTCAACGTGACCTACATCCACTTTTGGCTTCCTCCTCCGACGATGTCATTGGCATCCACTAGAGGCCTTCATTCAATAGGCGAAGGCCAATTACCTTTTACAACTCAATTTTCCTTTTATCGGGTTTAGGAGATAACCCTTACACCCCCACTCACTCTCCTCTCAATCTATTCTAACACTTAGAACTTTGAGAGGAGCTCACACAAGATTGTAGCAGTGTTTCTATATTTTTTTACTCTCAATACTTGTGTGTTTTAACCAGGGATGAGAGGGATATTTATAGGCTTCAAGTTGATTCAAACTTGGAGTCTAAAACTCTCTCATCCCGGGTTCCCCGGGCACGAGCGATACTACCGCCTGCGCTGGGCGGTGCCACCGCCCAGTGTTAGTTTGACGCTGACGCTGCCCTGAGCGGTAGTACCGCACAAGTCTGGCGGTACTGATAGCATATAAGATTTCCTCAACTATATGAGGAAATCTCTTACTCTGTTGAGGAAAATCCTCTATTCTATTGAGGAAAATCCTCCCTCCTAATATGTATAATAAATAAGAGAGGGACATGTTAATATATTCAAGCTAAAGCTTCTTCATTAAAGCTTCTTCAATATAATTTTCTTCTTTCTATTTCATTTCTATCATGGTATCAGAGTCGCTTGCCTAGAGTAAGCTCTCTCGCTGCCGACTCATCACTGTTGCTTCTCCACTTTCGGCTGCAAAAGAAAAGGCTTTTTACTACTGCTTTTCCGTCGTCAGGCCGTCGGTGCGACAAATCTTTCCTCCTTGGCGAACGACAACTGTATTCTCCACTACCACTCTACACCAACGTCTGTTCCCTTCCGCTGTGGTATCTCTAGTGCTGCGCTCACCAACACTGCCCCACCTTTCCTCCTTTGTTGTAGCTTTCTTCTCTATTGTAGCATCGCTGTAGCTTCCTCCTCTGCTGCACCTCTATTGCAGCTTTCTTCTCTGCTGCACCTCTGTTGTAGCTTCCTCCTCTGCTATAGCATCACTGCAAGTTTCTCCTCTACTGTAGCTTATTCCTTTGCTACAGCATTACTATAGCTTTTTCCATTGCTGCAGCTTTCTCCTCTACAGCAGTCGTCGTTGTTGCAGCCGCCGCAATAGCAACAGCAACAATAGCAGCAGCGATCTGCTCTTGCCCTACTCACGAAGTTTCTGGCTCGTAAATTGTTTGCTTTGCATCAATCTAAGATTGGTATCCTTGACAGGAGCACCATCTTGCGGATGCATGATAGCAGATAAGATTTTCTCAATTATACGAGGAAATCTCTCTAGTTTGTTGAGGGAGATCCTCTATTCTATTGAGGAAAATTCTCCCTACTAATTTGTATAAATAGGAGAGGGACATGTTAATGTATTCAAGCTAAAGCTTCTTCAATACAATTTTCTTCTTTCTATTTCATTTTTATCATGAAGAAATCTTATATGCTATTAGGTACCATTGCCTAGGGTGCAGTGCTTGGCGGTACCATCGCCTAGACTAGCGATACCATCGCTTGACACAATCTCGAAGATTGTGCCTTGATGGTGAGACTCCTTGGGGCATTATTTGGGCTTCTTATTGGGCCCAACATAGTTCTTACATAGGTCTTGCTGGCCCCTAATTGGGTTGGCCCAAATCCAAGCCCAATTACGTGTTAACTACGAAATCCTAAGACATTTGCTAAGCAAAACTAGTCCCTATATCTATTCTTCCGACGAGCTTCCGACGATCTTCCGCTGATTTCTCGATAATGTTCCGATGGACTCCTGGCAAGCTCCTGGACTTCACGATGATCTTCTTGGCAGGTTCCGATAAGCTTCTCTGGCAAGCTCCGAGACTTCTCGATTGGTTCCGCTAGTACTTCTACGAACGTCCGGACTTCCGACGAACTCTCGAACTCCCAACGAAGTCGCGTCTGTGACTCTGGGACTTCATTTTGCTTCATGCCTTGCTATCGTAGTAAATCTTGCACATGTAAAAACATACTTCGATCTACACAATTAATACTAAGTATTAATCAAGTTGTTCGGCATGTCATTGGTCCCTCGACGCTTCGTCCGATTTTTCAATGCATCGTCATCTCTTATGGCCTATTGTCCAATCGGCCAGTTGACTCCATAACTCTGATATCCTTAGCGCAATATCCGCTTTTCTTGGCCCGATGCTCGTATCCACGACCCGAAGCCTTCTGTCGATACGTCAACCGTTCCATCGGCCCGACGTCTAATCTTCTGACATATTTTCCCCCGGCACAACATGATTTTTCTTGCTTTAATTGTCTCATCCTGATCGAAGCATCTTGCATCACTCAAAACACAGATTAAAATATAAACACATATCAATTGGTTTGATCATCAAAATACGAGATTCAACAATAATATGACTAATATAAGTTTTATTTAAAAAATAATTATTGTTATAATTTTATCTCAATTTGATAATCTTCTCTAATTTTCTTTATTATTATAAAAATTATAAATATTAATTAATATTATCGATTAGATCGATATTGATGGAAATAAAATATTTAAAAAGATATATATATAGTATTAAAATTAGAAGTAAATTAGTTTTATATAATAAATATTGTATTTACAAATATCTAACAATGAATTTATGAAAAAAACTCATAACTTTACATTTTTTTCTTGTAAAACACTTTAAGTTTAATTTTTTTATAAAACCTTTTTTTTTCATAGTTGATCACCAAACAGAGTTAATAAGCGTAGGGTGACTAGGTGCAAGGGGAGAGAGATTGTCGATGGGTAGAGGCATGACAGAGGACAATAGCCTATAGGAGTTAAATTATTATTTTTGAAAAATACTTCGTGAGAATTTTTTAAATTTGAGATGTCATTTGAGAAAATTCAAAAATTAGGATATTTTTTTTTAGAAATCGCCTAATATCTAATTGCCTATAATTATTTTACTTGCTGAAAATGCTCGGAAAACCGCGTGTCAAAATCGCAGTGGTCGAGTGACAAGGTAAAAGGGGAGCTCATGCGAATTGAAGGAATCGAGTTTAAATCGGAAAGCCGCGTGTCAAAATCGCAGTGGTCGAGTGACGAGTTAGGAACTCATGCGAATTGAAGGAATCCAGTTTAAGAGCTTTCTTGGAGTGGATCCTCGCCTCCCTCTGGCCATCTCACACCGTTCGATCGTCCTTCCCTTGGATTCATTCGTGTTTGCGGGCTTGGTTTTGGCTGAATCCAATTGTTTTCCCCGGCTTCCGATGCTTCAGCTTCACCAACCCTCGATTTGTCCTTAAGGGAACCCTATTTCCGCCCTTATCCGTTCCCGACAGGCCCCCCCCCGCCTACTCCCTCGGTCGGAACCCTTTGACTTGTTTCGTCGAAGATGGATGCCAAGCTCATGCCTTCGTTTTGATTCGATTGAGGGTTTTGTTTGGTTGGGCGGAATGGTAAGCACCGCGGATCGGCTTACGTTTGTTCATTGCTCGTCGATTTTTGGTTATGTTTGGCAAGATCGATGTTGTTTGGTGTGGAAAGTTCCCTTTTTTATTATTCTTTCTCGGATGCGAAAAGGAAATGAAAAGGTTGCGCTGCATCCTAAGGTTTTGATGAAGAACCCTAGATTCTCCCAGGAGAATGTTGGTTGTTTTCTTCGATGGATGTTTTCCGATTAGAAAAAGGATGGACTTTTGGCAGTGACTTAATGATCTTTGACCGTTTTGGAATGCAGGATGGTGGCAGTTTTGCAGCAGAGGAAGTGTTCTCGTATAGATGCTGGCAAGCAAGGATTTGAAAGCTACTAAATTTTGTGACTTGAAAGGCTGGATTTATGGTTATCATGGATAAGAATTGTTTCGGTGAAGGAGATCCTGTGTTTGATTTAGAAAGTGGCGTGAATTCTGTGAATAAAGAACAGCAAGAAGCAAAGGATACCGTGTTTAGTGCTGGACAGGATAAAGGAGTACTGGGTAGGGTGTGGAATGGCTTTGTCGCTATTAGTGGGTCGATAAAAGGTGAAAGATCTGTGAAGCTTTATCATAGTACATCTAACACTGTAGAGCTTCCTCTCACAAAGGAGGAAGCTTTGGTGGACAAGAGGCTTGGACAAGAGGCAAAGGTGGGCCTTTCGGAGAAGAAAATTGGAGTCGAGAAGACAAAAAAGAAGGGGTGCAAGAAACCTCCCAAACCACCTCGGCCTCCCAACTCTCCACCTTTGGATGCTGCAGACCAGAAGCTCATGAAAGAGATCGCAGAGGTTGCGTTGATGAAGCGTGCAAGGATTGAACGGATGAAAAAGAAGATGAAGAATGCCAAGTTGACACATTCCAACGGCAACTTTTGGGCCTTTATTATCACTATTCTTTTTGTCATTGTTATAATATGGCAAGGTGCGATGCATCCCTAATACATGTTGATAGTGTGTTGGAATAGGATTTGTTACTTTTAATATTGCAATGAAAATGTCATGAGAAGTAGATAACTTGTTAATGTTTTTTCTAAATCTTGGCATTGTCATACCATATTGCTGCTTCCTATTAGCATTGGAAGGACTAAACTCTCAACTAACTTGGCATCTCTTCTTTGGTTGTTGATGTTACCTATGCTACTTGTATATGCTGGAACTAAATCTGTTGATGACATTGTGCATCTTTGTTTTCTAGTGTTAGTTGATTAATTTGCATAGCAACTTTATGTATGACATGCCTCACCATACTTAGAATTTCCATGCCACTGTAAATTGTTTGTTACATGCCTATATATGTTAGATAATACGAGGAAGGAACTTCAATTGTCTGATGTTAAATTTTCTACTTGACATCAGAGAATCCTCCATACCTCCATGCCATAATCGAGCTTTATAAATTGATATGCTTTCTGATTTTTGTGACTCCTAATCATTGGGTGATAAGGAAAGGAAGGAAATAATTGCTTATCATTTTGATGTTCCTTTTGTTATTCTTTTCACAATGATTTATGTGTAAGAATGTTGCCCTAGAACCAATCAAAAGTTTTGTGAACATTATGTTTGTTAATTTGATACGTCAAACCCTATTTGCAGTCTAAACTGTTAGAGTCAAAGGTCTATTTGATTCATATCGTTGAACATTAAAATTTTATTATTTGAATGTGATGAATATGTTTCTTGTGCATACTAAAGGATTATACTGATCATCTATCTCTATTTGCATTACTTTACAAGCAAATTTTGAAGACTTAGAAACCTTTTCTGTCAGCTATCCAACTAGTTTTTAAGCCCATAGTTTCAAAATGGCTTCGTTTTCTTTTTTTTTCTGTGTACTATAATTTTCCCTATGCTATAATGCTTTGTCTACACATAGATGCTGCTTTAACATGCTGATATATGGTAACTACTTGATTTTTTTCTGTTCCATTTTTTGCTTCTGTGTTATATTTATTAAATTGTTTTATGGTGTGTGCATATTTAATTTGGTATGAGCTTATTTAGTTGATGCAAGCACCTCTCTCAAGCATATAGTTGTCACATCTATCAATTAAGTTAATGACTTCATGCATCCATATTTTGTTATTAAAAAAAATGTTTGAGCTCTTATGTTATGCTAGTCACCAGTAGTGTTATTTTCTTCTCCTTGGAACTTTTATTTAAAAGTAGAATCTCATGATACAATGACATGTTTATGCAATTAATAATTGTACCACATTTCACCCCTTCTATTCGTGTATCTCAAGCAACATCTGTGGTCCGTACTTTTGTATAGGTCATGCATGCATTAGATGTCAGAACATTCAGTTGTCATGGAAGACATCTACGATGTTGATTCCAATAGATACATTCATTTGTGTCTTTTGAGTTGTTTGTTTTGTGGATGGTTAGGACTGCCAGATGATTCAAGTCACTCACATATGGTTATCCCCAGATTTGTTCAAGTCTTGATTAAATGCTAGCTCATTCTAAGCAAGTAAAGTCTGGTCCTGAATTGTACACCAGAGCTTTACTTTTTGAGTGAAGTCCAGACAGGCCTTCACTAGTGTGGATCTAGCCTTTGATCTGCTTCAATTATGTTTCACTGTTTGTAATTATTCAAACGTGCCTTTGATTTGAAATTTTGAGTTTTTTTTCTTCTACCTCAGCCTTGATCAATGGCGCACTGTTATAAAGCTGCCTCCCACATTTGATTCGGTTCATAATTGAAGCTGTTTTGCCAGTCAACCTTAATCTGGAACGTTAGTCTCATAATTCACTTCAAACTCTTTGCTTCACCCGATTCTTGTTGGTTCCAGATGGACTTTATTTGATTCCTAGTTTACTTATTTATGAAGCAGGGTTCCAAGAATACTCAAGGATAATAATCTGGTCTAAATTTATATTACCAATTATGTTGTCTTGTGTATTTATCTGCATAAGTAGGTATTATATGCATTAGTGGGTTAGTATTCAGGGTCTTAAGATGGTTATGTTAGAATGCTCTAGTTGAGTTTTAAACATTCACTTTCGTTGTCATCACACATGATGTTACATGCAATTAATGTTTCTTTTAATGGCCCATTTTATATTTGGTCCTTGGATTGATAAGGTTGTGGAATGGTTGTGCACAAAATATCAGCGCATACAACATGATTACATGAGGAACTAAAAATTTACCAATGATCATAACATGTCATTTTAGTGTTGTTATGTGTATTACTTTTTTTTTTCAACTCAGTTAGAAAATCACTATCTTGATTTTACTATTTGGTTGTCAGGCTTCATTTTTTTTTGGGTGTGTTCACAGGGGTTATTTCTCGAGGCAGTTCCAATTTCAGCTTCCATGGTTCTCCCGAATCATCTGTACGAGCTAGGGGTGGATTTATTTCCATTCAGTTCTACAAGAATGCATCAAAAAATGTTCTTCATGCTTCTACCTCAGCATCCCCCAAGTATATTCCTTGTGCTTTAGCTATGTGTTATGTTTTGTATTAAAAAGTTTACCATGAGATGGCTTGGAGTCCATTTTCTAATGTTTCTCGTGCCTATTCTGGGTGGGGAAAAAAGATCACCCATATTTAATAAAAAGTTGCATTTCATTGATAACCAGGTAGATTGCATTCATGCCATGAGTAAATTCAATTTTAGTCAAAGGAACATTATCTTCTTTCTGGTCATGCAATTGAATATTGTAGCACTGCAAATTGCTTCTACCATGTGAGTCAGCGATCTCAATAGTGTTTCTGGCTGCAGCAATGTATCCGGTTGAGATGACCGACCACAAGAAGCCATCGGGAAAGGATCTGGAAGCTTTAAAGAACAAAAACTTGCCGACACCTGACTTCCACAATGTTCTCGGTGGCATGATCGTGGAATAAGCTCAGATATGTGCAGAGATCAATAATTTCGGTGTATCTCCTAACTCAGTTGTGTATATGAACAGAGTCCTAATACGCTTTTGTACATGACCATCAACACTTGTGCTGGGATTTTGGAGATTTCCTAAGGCCTACATCATGTTCTTGACATTTTACCATTTATTTTTTTGTGGTTACCCAGCAGTCTTTGACCTGATGCTGAATAAAACCTTCCCTTTGGAGAAAGCTTGAAACCGATATTTACAATTAATGTGATATCCTCTTTCCTTAACTATGATTTGAGGAGCTAAAGAATAAAGATGGCAGGAGCCTTTTTTCATTGTAGGCTATAAAGGGCTCGAGGCTCCAAGAACTTGTGTTGTTTCTTTGTTCTTTCCTTTTTAAGATCTGCTGTAAGCCTAGAGAACAAGTTCGATCTCAGATCCCTACATAAAATCAGCAGAATGAGAAATCTCAAGTTTTTTTTTTTTTTTTTTGTTGAACAAGCAACATCCAGATTTAAATTGGAGATAATGAATTTATAGTTCCTGTCTTACCATTTGGTCATTCAAATAAAATAAAAAAATAGATTTTTCGTCAAACATTACAAAATTCAGGAGAAATTAGAAGCATTAATTATTTGTTTTGTTATTTTGAGTTAGTGAAAATGTTCTTCAATTTGTATCTCAAATTGTTGTGTTTTCTTAATAACATAATAAAATCAAATGAGGGCTTCATTCTTTCTTTCTTTGCGTTTGGATGATGTTTCAAATTTTCAACAACTGCATGTTGTGTCAATTTTAACCATAGCATCGTAAATATATTTTTTCTAATTATCCTTTCATATAAAGTACTATACAACCATAAATATTTAAAATTTGGATTATTTAATTGCAATACTAACCACTAACATGTCACAATAAAGATGTTTGCTCATCGGATAAAGGTAAAAAAATATTTGATAACATAATATTTGCTAAATAATTTATGCATTCCATTCGATGCAAATGGCATAACGATTTCATTACAAATAAATAAATTTCTTGTGTGGTACAATGGTCAAGAGAAAAAAAAAATAAGTGAGGATAAAGCGGCTTTTTCTTCCGGAAAAACAATATCCTCTTAACGTGACGAACTTGCAGCATTTCCTCGGTTCATTTGTTATTTCAGACGATACTAAATGCTGACTGCAACGATGATGTCAAATGCGATGCGATTGTCTGACTAGCAAATTGTTGGATCTGTTTCTTGGCATCTGAAGCACAGAAAAGGGGGGAAGAAAAAAGAGGTCAGAACATCAAAACAGGAGTATTTGTCACTCGAGATCTCTAGCAGCAGTTCTCAAGAAGGGAGGCAAAACATGTCTCGAATAGTTAGTGTGCCATAAATAATGTCTCATAAGGAAGGAAAAGAAAAACCCATAGCATGCAGTAGTTGAGCATTGCTATAATTGAATTAGGAATTGGAAACACTTCTTACAAGAGCCAAAAAAAAGAGAGCATCTTTATGTCATATTCACATGAAATGGGTCCTTTGAGTTTGCGAATAAAAAGCCCAAACAAATATATGCTTCATGCTTCCAAATTCCAATTACGTTCTAAACATCAGCATATCTTTGAAACAACAAGGATAAACATGAGATTAAGCAACATAATAATTTATAGACTATTATTCTTACAATAACCGTAAAAGAAGTGAAATATCTAACAAGATACGAATTCCAAAGATATACATATAATGCACATTCCAGTGTCCAACCAAGTAGTAGTATAGATGCCAACTCCTAATTTGTTCAGTTCGATCTGGGTTTTGATCAGATGTGGTTTCTTTACGTTAGTAACAAAGCTAAGAATTATCCAGTATATGAAGTGTGCCAGATTGCAATCACAAAACATCAGAGATGTTTGGCTCATAATCAGTATATATTATCTAGACAACACAATGAATGATCAAATCTAACCACATGAGACATGTACCTTTACGGCATTTAGTGAAGCCCACAATGTTTGCAATGCTGAGGCTTAAACAAACTCCCACAACTAGTAGATAATCTGCTTGAAACCTTATAAGTGAGAATATCGCAAGGAAAATCCAAGCAACAGCCTGCAAACGCGAGGAATGTACTTTTAAGAGAATTGGTATTGCAACTTTAATAGCAACTGCATAATTCAACTTTCATTTGTGAATTACATGTATCTCATAACTTTTCATTTGTGTCAGCAGAGAAAACAAGTGAAGGTGCAATGGAAGTGAGAAATGCTAAAACAACAGGGAGAATTATGCCTCCGGTATTTAGAAGAAGCGATAGGTCAAACAGAGTAAACCATACAAGCAGATGGGCATTAAAGATGACAAAACTATGAAGATACAACACCTTACCTGAGAAAAAATAATAATAATGCGCGAGTGGAAATACAGGTCGATAAGAATAATTCAAAGATTTTGAAAGTAGTTTTTTCTCTGAATGATAAGGAACATATCAGTCATGAATATTCATTTAACCTTTATTAATTATTATTATTTTGAGTCCTGGTTATGACTTAAAGTTGATGTAATAGCTAATTAGCTAAATTCGATCCAGTTTGAATTTGTTTTGACATAAAGAAAAGATCCTATTATCATGTCAGATATTGAATCATGTATAACCTTGATGGAGATTTTCTTTTTCCTGGTTTCCAACTTTTCATTCCACACTTGTCTCTAGATTAAGCCATCAATACTAGCCATATGAATTCATATGTGCCTATGCACCCAAAAATCCTATGTATAATAAAGCATGCCTGTGTGTATGAAGAAATAAACTACCATGTCATCCTTACATTAACTGTTCCTTGCTTGCTGGTTTGAAATCGAGCATGCCTCTGCTCGATAGATAACAAGAATTGACAACATAGCATACTTGTTTAGCATCCATAAGAACAAGTGACTACATAAATAATGCAAGCAATATCTATAATGAATTAGACGACTTACCGTGATATAAAGCGTCCACCAAAAGAGCCAGGAATCCTTCTTGTTCATACGCGCAAGAGACTGTAAAGATAATAAATCAAAGAATAAAAATGGATGGGAATTCGCATTGTACTCGATCAATCAATCCCCCAAATAACACTCAAGCTAGATAGAGAATGCCAGAACCTCCTGATCCAAGCATTCGAACTTCCAGACGCTCTCTCCTCGCTCATCTATCTCATTCCACCACCTCAGCCCGACCAGTATCCTCCCGCTGACGTTCTTGACGACCCAGAAATCGAGAGCCGCAAGAAAAACAGTGACCACAAAAATGATCACAAAACTATCGATGAAGAGCGCTGAGAGTATGTAGAAAGCCAACGATGCAGCCTATCGACATGAAAGCAAGCAAACTCATTGCCACAATAACAACAACTAGTAACTGGTAATCAATGTCAAAGAACACACCTTGAAAAGAACATGGAAAAGGCAAGTTTTTGGATTCGCATAATTCTCCTCTGTAGTCTGCAAACAGTATCAACAAAACGATCAATAATTTCCTAAATTAAATAAAATTTCATATTGCGAGCATGAATTCCAGCACGAAAGCCCTAGGATCCAAGATCCACGAGAACCTAGCTTCCTTTCTCGATCAATTCCATAGGGGAAAAAACACATTTTTATCAATTCCATGTAAGCGACAAGATCCGATCGATCTGAAACTAAAAGAAGAGACGGAGGAATGGTGAATCGGTGGATGGATTCCATTGATGAAAGAGACGTGATCATGCGGTATTATTCATGGAAGGAGGGAGGGATTACCTGGACTCGCTCCATCTCGACAGGATGTTTCTTGATCCCTTCCGGTGTTCTCTACGACGGAGTCGCATGAGAGGGCTAACTCACGCGTTATAATGTATATGTATATATGCATTGGTAATTTTCACTTTCATCCCTCAAAAGTTTAGATTCAACACATTAATATACCTAAAATTTTTTAAATAGATACCATATTCTTTATTTCGCATTATAATGTCCATCGAGAAATCGTATATATATGTGTATACATATGTATATATATGTATACATATGTATATGTATATTTATATGTATATGTATGTATATATATATACATATACATATATATACACACATATGTATATGTATATATATACATGTATGCATATATATGTGTATGTATATACATATATATATATATATACATATATTTATTTATTTATTTTAGATTTATAAATTTATCGATTGATATTGATAAGTAAATATTGGACACCGTTAACACCAATTGTATCAAATATATCAAATAAGGTTTGTATGACTAATACTTACATCACCATTAGATTAATATTTTAGATTAAAATAAAAATTTATCAGATTAGTTTTGATTAAATATATATAATACATAAGTATATTTAAATTAATATTAATTATAATACATATAAGTTTTTAGATTATATATTTTATATTTTATTTTTGGACTGGGATACTGCAAATTCAAGTCGACTTATTTTTTTGGCTGTAAAATTAATTTTGTCTTATTACATTAAAGTAAAAAAATCCTAACAAGCATTTAAAAGAATTTGGTTAGA